>NC_086449.1:392971417-393294917 GCF_028390025.1 Pseudophryne corroboree
GGAGCTGGCCGCACCACAGACATGATTGTAACAGATGGATATCAGACACTGTGCTGTAAACAGGCAATATTGTGTCCTAATTTTGTATCTGTGGGCTATACCCTTCTATAATATTCTCTCTTGGAGCACTTGACTACTGGTAAAATATATAAAATTGTCTAGTTTTGTTTTGTTAAATAGTCAAACTACTACTCAGGGTATTGATGCATTTTAGTTATGAAGCTACTGCCACCTTCTGGCATTACATGGCGTTGCTACATACATAAGTACAATTATTTTTTCATACAGTTGAAGAAATCCTTTTTTACATACACAGATAAAAAATATGACCAAAATATATGGCATAAGTGTACCCTCTTCTGTGAAAATACTGTATAAAACTATTTAAAATTCACCAAAGACTTCAATGACTACATAAGTCATGATGCCACCAACCATATTTAATATTCTTAATTATGTTTTGTAAAGCGGTACAGTAAATAATTTAAATGTTTTCATAACTGTAGTATCCACCTCCATGTAAATCTACTGATAACTTACATAGATGAGGCTAGGTTTTGGTGGTGAGGGTAAACAGTACATAGGGGGGTCATTCCGAGTTGATTGCTAGTTTCTTTCGTTCGCTGTGCAGCGATGAGGCAAAAAAAGGCACTTCTGCGCATGCGTATGCAGTGCAATGCGCACGCGCGAAGTAATTTTACAACGAACAATGTAGTTTCACACAAGGTCTAGCGAAGCTTTTCAGTCGCACTGCTGGCCGTAGAGTGACTGACATGAAGTGGGCGTTTCTGGGTGTCAACTGACCGTTTTCAGGGAGTGTTCAAAAAAACGCAGGCGTGCCTGGAAAAACACAGGCGTGGCTGGCTGAACGCGGGGCATGTTTGTGACGTCAAAACAGGAACTGAACAGTCTGAAGTCATCGCAAGCGCTGAGTAGGTATTGAGCTACTCTAAAACTGCACAAAAAAATTATGCTGCCACACTGCGATCCTTTCGTTCGCACTTCTGCTAAGCTAAAATACACTCCCAGTGGGAGGTGGTATAGCTTTTGCACGACTGCCAAAAACTGATAGCGAACGAACAACTCGGAATGAGCCCCATAGTCCATTAGCTTGTATACCACCGATATCATGCATTCATTTCTGCTAGAGGAGTGCAAGAATGTAATTGTCAGTATTTTCTAAAGGATTTGGGGATAGATATATATATATATATATATATATATATATATTGTAGAGATGTGCGGCGGGCACTTTTCATGTTTTGTGTTTTGGTTTTGGATCTGGATCCTCGCTCGTGTTTTGGATCTGGATTGGTTTTGCCAAAAATCGGGTTTTGGTTTTGGATCTAGATGATTTTTGAAAAACAACAACATAAAAACAGCTAAAATCACAGAATTTGGGAGTAATTTTGATCCTATGTTATTATTATCCTCAATAACATTAATTTCCACTCATTTCCAGTCTATTCTGAACACCTCACACCATTGTTTTTAGGCCAAAAGTTTGCACCGAGGTCGCTGGAAGACTAAGCTAAGCGACCCAAGTGGGCGGCACAAACACCTGGCCAGAGGCGTAACTAGGGTTTTCGGAGCCCAGGGCAAGATGAAAAATGGTGCCCCCCCCCCCAAAAAAAAAAAAAAAAAAACACAACAAAAGAAGCATGTGCGCGTGCGGCGAAAAAATGGGCGTGGTCACACACCAGAAGGGGTGTGGCTACGCTCCAGAAGGGGTGTGGCCACTGAAAATGGCCCACAGTGCCAGTTACATTGCCCCACAGTGCCGGATACATGCCTCACAGTGCAGGATACATGCCCCACAGTGCCGGATACATGCCCCACTCAGTGCCGGATACATTGCCCCACAGTGCCAGTTACATTGCCCCACGGTGCCAGTTACATTGCCCCACGGTGCCGGATACATGCCCCACGGTGCCGGATACATGCCCCACGGTGCCGGATACATGCCCCACTCAGTGCCAGATACATTGCCCCACAGTGCCAGTTACATTGCCCCATAGTGCCAGTTACATTGCCCCAAAGTGCCGGATACATGCCCCACGGTGCCGGATACATTGCCCCACGGTGCCAGATACATGCCCCACAGTGCCAGATACATGCCCCACTCAGTGCCAGATACATAGCCCCACAGTGCCGGATACAATGCCCCACAGTGCCGGATACATGCCCCACAGTGCCAGATACATTGCCCCACTCAGTGCCAGTGCCAAAACCCTTCCATACAGTTTGGAATTGAGGTAACAGCAGCCCCCCTGCCACTCCCAGCGCAGTGATCAGTATGCAGTCACTTCTCTTTTAGCTCCCCCCGTCTTCTGGCCAGCCAGCACTGTCCGCCCCCATAAACCCGTACCTTACAGATAGTGCTGTCGGACTCGTGTCCTGCTTCCAACCCGTACGTTGGAGTCTGGACCCCCATCCGCCACCGGCGCCCGCAGCTCCCCTGCCCACCTGGCATTTTCTTACCACGGCTAGTGTGGCTATAGCAGCCAGGTCCCGGCCGGCGCCACCAGCTCCCACGATCACCCGACGGCAGCACCGTCTCAGCGTGGCCAAGTCCTGCACTCCCGGCCAGACCCCGCAACGCGACCTCTGCTTCAAACAGCAAGTGGGCGGGGTTGGCTCTGTGTGTCACGGGGGCGAGGATCCGCCACTGGCATACCCGTCCTTTACTGGCTGACCGCAGCGCCGGCGCCGAAATCCTATCGCACGGGGCGAGCGGGCCGTGCAGGTGCCGGTGGCGCCCCCCTCTGCTGGGGCTGCCATGGCGCCCAGGGCACGTGCCCTGCTCGCCCCGTGCTAGTTACGCCTCTGCACCTGGCCCATCTAGGAGTGGCACTGCAGTGGCAGACAGGATGGCCCTTTTAAAAACTAGGCCCCAAAGAGCACATGACGCAAAGAAGAAAAAGAGGTGCAAGATGGAATTGCCCTTGGGCCCTCCCACCCACCCCTATGTTGTATAAACAGGACATGCACACTTTAACAAACCAATCATTTCAGCGACAGGGTCTGCCACACGACTGTGACTGAAATGACTGGTTGGTTTGGGCAATTCATCTCTCCTTGCACAAACTGGCTCTACAGAGGCAAGATGTTGTCCTCATCCTCATCCTGCGATTCTCTACCCCTTTCAGTGTGTACATCCTCCTCCTCACAGAGCATTTATTTGTCCCCACTGGAATCCACCATCACAGGTCCCGGTGTACTTTCTGGAGGCAATTGCTGTTAAAGGTCTTCCTGGAGGAATTTCTAATTCATTTTGATGAACATCATCTTCTCCACATTTTATGGAAGTAACTTCCTACGCCGATCACTGACAAGGTTACCGGCTGCACTAAACACTTTTTCGGAGTACACACTGGAGGGGGGCAACTTAGGTAAAATAAAGCCAGTTTGTGCAAGGGCATCCAAATTGCCTCTTTTTCCTGCCAGTATACCTACTTGGATGCTGTCACCCATATAATCCTCCACCATTCTTTCAATGGTGACAGCATCATATGCAGTGACAGTAGACATGTCAGTAATTGTTGGCAGGTCCTTCTGTCCGGACCAGATGTCAGCACTTGCGCCTGACTGCCCTGCATCACCGCCATCGGGTGGGCTCGGAAATGTTATCCTTTTCCTCGCAGCCCCAGTTGCGGGAGAAAATGAAGGAGGAGCTGTTGACGGGTCACGTTCTGCTTGAGTTGACAATTGTCTCATCAGCAGGTTTGTTGATCCTCTGCAGACTTGTGTCTTCCGGAAAGAGAGATACAACGTAGGCTTTAAACCTAGGATCTAGCATGGTGGCCAAAATGTAGTGCTCTGATTTCAACAGATTGACCCAGGGCCGTCTTTTCATATGGGCTAAATGGGCACTTGCCCAAGGGCCCCAGGAGTATAAGGGCCTAAGGCTGATAGCTGAGGGTCCCCTCATTCCAGGGTTACCAGATATCCGACTTCAAAGCAGTGGTCCCCATCCAAGGCTGTTAATTGCTCTTCCCAGCCAGATATCTTGGGGTTTGTCTGATGTAGAGTTTTTCTGATGGTATAATCCAAAAGCTGGAACTCATCACCTTTCAGTGGGTACTGGCAGCTTGTCTCTACTATGCCCAGAACCAGAGATATTAGCCTTCCAGCAGCTGGTCCCTGCTCCAGCTTCACACGCATAGTATGCAGTTTTATATTTTAATTGGTAGATTGCTATTGCTCCTGAAGTCTGATCCCCAAGTCCCCAGTACCTCCTGAAAGGTTGGACTCTTTAGCTTTTTATCCTGCTAAAAGCTAAGAAATCTATTAGTGGGAACTGGAGTTATCTGCAGTCAAGCAAGCTGCTCTCCCACTGGAAAATTATGAATTTAAGCACACTCCACTATCCACCCCTCCCCTGCGTATTAAACACCCCCTACCACTCCGGAAGTCATGTATCAGGGCCCCTTCATTCAATCCAATGCCCCCTTCTACAGTTTAGTGTTCTCCCTCCCGCTCCATCTCCCACCATCTGTGCAGTAAAGAAGTAATTAGCAGAAATTACTGCTCCAGGTCCTCCGTACTGAGCCGAAGAAAGAACACCCCTACCACCCACGGGACATTAAAGCTGCTGCTAATATCACCGCCCACCCCTACCGCTGGAGGATGGGAAAGGGCCCCAGTGCATTTCTTTGCCCAGGTGCCTACACTGCTGTTAAGATAGCCCTAAATTGACCACCCTTGAATCCTGGCAAAGCGAATGAAGGGCTCTATCCACAAGTCCCACATATGTAGCGGAATCGTTCCATCTTAGCTCCTCCTTCAATTTCTCCAGCTGCTTCTGCAAAAGCCTGATGAGGGGAATGACCTGACTCAAGCTGGCATTGCCTGAACTGACTTCACGTGTGGCAAGTTCGAAGGGTTGCAGAACCTTGCACAACATGGAAATCATTCTCCACTGCGCTTGAGTCAGGTGCATTCCCCCTGCTTTGCCTATATCGTAGGTGGATGTATAGGCTTGAATGGCCTTTTGCTGCTCCTCCATCCTTTGAAGCATATAGAGGGTTGAATTCTACCTCGTTACCACCTCTTGCTTCAGATGATGGCAGGGCAGGTTCAGGAGTGTTTGCTGGCGCTCCAGTCTTCGCAACGCAGTGGCTGAATGCCGAAAGTGGCCCGAAATTTTTCGGGCCACCGACAGCATCTCCTGCACGCCTCTGTCATTTTAAAAAAAATTCTGCACCACCAAATTAATTGTATATGCAAAACATGGGACGTGCTGGAATTTGCCCAGATGTAATGCACGCACAATATTGGTGGTGTTGTCCGATATCACAAATCCCCAGGAGAGACTAAGTGGGATAAGCCATTGTGCGATGATGTCCCTCAGTTTTCATAAGAGGTTGTCAGTGGTGTGCCTCTTACAGAAACCAGTGATACACAGCATAGCCTGCCTAAGAATGAGCTGGTGTTTGTGAGATGCTGCTGTTGTTGCTGCGGGAGACAATACATCTACCCAATGGCCTGTCACAGTATGTGGTCCTTAGTTTGCCCTGCTCCACTTGTCCACATGTCCGTGGTTAAGTGGACACTGGGTACAACCGCATTTTTCAGGACACTGAGGATACTTTTCTTAATGTCCCTGTACAGTCCGGGAATCGCTTTCCTAGTGAAGTGGAACCTAGATGGGATTTGGTACTTAGGACACACTACCTCCATCAATTGTCTAAATCCCACTGCACTAATGGCAGATACCGGACGCACGTCTAACACCAACATAGCTGTCAGAGCCTCAGTTATCTGCTTTGCAACAGTATGACTGCTGTCATATATCGTATTCCTCGCAAAGGACTGTTGGACAGTCAATTACTTAGTTGAAGTAGTACAAGCGGTCTTCCGACTTCCCCTCAACATCCAGCAGCAACAACAGCAGCAGCAGCAGGTGTACCACTCAAGGAATCCCAGTTAGGAGAGGACTCGTTAGTCATGCTAGTGACATGGCCTGCAGGACTACTGACATTCCTGACTGAGGAGGAAATTGACGTTGAGGGAGTTGGTGGTGTGGCTTGCAAGTGCTTGGGTACAAGAGGCAGAAGGGATTTAGGTGCCAGTGGACTGATTACGCTCTAACCCAAAGTTTCTGAACTTGACAATGACTTCTGATGAATGCGCTGCAGGTGACGTATAAGGGAGGATGTTCCTAGGTGGTTAACGTCCTCACCGCTACTTATTAAGGCAGCACACGGCTTGACACCTGTTGTCCGGATTTGTGGAGAAATAATTCCACACCGAAGAAGTGGCTTTTTTGGTATTTTGCCCAGGCATGACAATGGGCTTTCTCATACCACAGACAACAACTGTCTCCCCCGATGTCTGATTTAAACAAAGCACATCACCATCAGAATCCTCTTCGTCAACTTCCTCCTCAGCACCAGCAACACCCATATCCTCACCCTGGTGTACTTCAACAGTGACATCTTCAATTAGAATATCAAAAACTGGACTGTGGGTGCTCCTTCCAGCACTTGCAGAGGCATGCAAATAGTGGGAGCCACCTCTTCCCGTCCAGTGTTGGGAAGGTCAGGCCTAGACTTCGCAACTGCGGACACACTTGGACTCTCCTTGGGGATTTGTGATATCTCTGAATGCACAGTTGTTTTTTCCTGTGCTTTAACAAGCTTAATTTTTTTTATTTTTCGAGAGGGAGGAGGGCTCCCATCCTCATGAGAAGCTGAGCCACCAGTTATGAACATAGGCCAAGGCCTTAGCCTTTCCTTGCCACTTTATGTCATGAATGGCATATTGCCAATTTTACATTTCTCATCAGATAATTTCTTTTTTTTCTGATTATTCATTTTTGCTTCTTGGATTTCACACGCCCTCTATGACATTGGGCATTGGCCTTAGCAGACGACATTGATGGAATTGCATCGTCAATGTCATGACTGGTGACAGCAGCAGCAGCTTCAGCACTAGTACTAGGAACTGGAAGTGGTTCCTGATCTTCCACGTTTTTTTCCTTAAAATTGTTGTTCTCCATTTCACAAGACAGCACCCCTTTATTATTACAGCTCACAGAACAGTGCCCCTTTATTTTCACAGCGCCCCTGTATTCTTACAGCATACAGGAACAGTGTGCTTTTAATTTTTAACTGCACTCAAACTTTTATAGCAGACAGGGCCAGTGTAATGTTATTAAGACATCAGCACCCCTATATTTCACAGCATACAGGAGCAGTGTGCTTTTAATTTGTAAGAACTGCACCCAAATTTTTATAGCAGACAGGGCCAGTGTAATGTTATTAAGACATCAGCACCCCTATATTTCACAGCATACAGGAGCAGTGTGCTTTTAATTTTTAACTGCACCCAAACCTTTATAGCAGACAGGGCCAGTGTAATGTTATTAAGACATCAGCACCCCTATAGTTCATAGTGCCCCTGCCCCCTGTACAACACAGTGACAGCCAGGACAGCAACACACATGTACAGCTGCAGCACCTGGCAGTTACACCAGTGACAGCTAAGATAACAGGGACAGCCAGTACAGCAACCCTAACACAGCACATATAAACCACAGTGACTGCAGCAGCACCCCAACAGAGCACACACTAACCCCATGCCACCACCCACAGAGAGACAGAGGTCACTCTCCAAGTCCGGAGTGAAAATGGCGGTGACGCGCGGCTGTTTATATGGGATCCAAAGTCCACGAGAATCCGACAGCGGGATTATGACGTTTTGCCTTGTTCTGGTTTCCGAGTCTGGCAGGAAGTCCCGAGCCGGGCTCGGATCTGGGCTCGGGACATGAAGTTCAGGGGGGTTCGGTTCTCAGGGAACCGAACTTGCTCATCCCTAATATATTGTAGGATTGCTCAGTGTGTGGGCGCTGACACACTCTGACCAATCAGGGAGCTCTCATTCATTCCTAAGGCAATACAATCAGAGCACATTCATTCCTAAAACAGTGCGGTCTATTCATAAAGCAGTGAAAAAAGTGGAGACGTTGCCCATGGCAACCAATCAGCTTTTAAGTAACATTTGTCCAGTGCATTCTATAAATTTATATGCAACAACTGATTGGTTGCCATGGGCAACTTCTCCTCTGGCTCAGTTCTCTACTCTTTCACTGCTTCATGAACAGACCCCGTGTCTGTTAGTGACCAGTCATTTGTGATGTGATTATGGGAGAAGCACTGCAACGTCTTACAAGCTTTTTCTTTCTTTGCCCAACACTCCAGGAGCAGTAGTTAGCAAATTGAGTAAATTATATGTTCTAGACTTAGTGGTAATAGGTCATGTATCTTGCTGCAGTGCCTTCCTAAAATCCACAAAGGATCCAGAGATATCCACAAACGAAAGATGTCACTCTCCAGACTTATACTCCAGTTAAAAAGCTAAGGGGAGACATAGTGGCCCTCATTCCGAGTTGTTCGCTCGCAAGGCGAATGTAGCAGAGTTACACACGCTAAGCCGCCGCCTACTGGGAGTGAATCTTAGCTTCTTAAAATTGCGACCGACGTACGCGCAATATTGCGATTACAAACGAGTTAGCAGTTTCAGAGTAGCTCCAGACTTACTCTGCCTGTGCGATCATTTCAGTGCTTGTCGTTCCTGGTTGACGTCACAAACACACCCAGCGTTCGCCCAGGCACTCCCACCGTTTCTCCGGCCACTCCTGCGTTTTTTCCGGAAACGGTAGCGTTTTCAGCCACACGCCCCTGAAACGCCGTGTTTCCGCCCAGTAACACCCATTTCCTGTCAATCACATTACGATCGCCGGAGCGAAGAAAAAGCCGTGAGTAAAAATACTTTCATCATAGTAAAGTTACTTGGCGCAGTCGCAGTGCGAACATTGCGCATGCGTACTAAGCGGATTTTCACTGCGATGCGATGAAAAATACCGAGCGAACAACTCGGAATGAGGGCCATAGTAAGCAGTGAAATGAGTGGAGAAGTGAGCCAGTGGAGAAGTTGCTCATGGCAACCAATCAGTGTTGAGGTAACATTTGTAAAGTGCATGCTATAAAATTATATGTAGCAGCTGACTAGTTGCCATGGGCAACTACTCCACTGGCTCACTTCTCCACACTTTTCACTGCTTCATGAATATGTACTAATCCTTGGAGAGATATAAAGTGGATGGACATAAAGTACTAGCCAATCGGTTCCTAACTGCCATGTTACAGGCTGTGTTTGAAAAATGACAGTTAAGCCCCGTACACACGGGGAGAGAAGTGTGCTGAGCGATCTATCAGTGACCGCGCAGCACACATCTCTCCCCCCGCTCAGACCCGCGTGATGTGTGCTGAGTGACGGGGGCGGATGGGGGGGCCACTCATTTCACCAAGCGGTGAAATGAGCGACCTGCTAGATTGTGCCTGCATGCAGGCCAATCTAGCACGGGCGATAGCAACACGCGGGACGGCGCATTGCTATCGCTGTGGGGCATATACACATGGAGAGATCTGTGCTAGATTGCTTAGAACAGGGGTTCTCAGCCTCGGTCCTCAAGTACCCCCAACAGTTCATGTTTTCCAGGTCACCTAGCTGGGGCACAGGTGTATTCATTACTCACTGACACATTTTAAAAGACCCACTGGTGGAGCAAATTTATTCACTTTCAATCCTGCGAGGAGACCTGGAAAACATGAACTGTTGGGGGTACTTGAGGACCACGGTTGAAAACCACTGGCTTAGAATTTAAGCACTGATGTCTCCGGGTGTACCCCACTTTAGGATCTGATTGGTAGTGGAAAAACAATTGTAGCTTGTGTGGGAGAAAGTGTCTGTGTCCACTGTAAGCATACTTCCCAACATTGCAAAAGTCGACCGTGGGACTTCTGGCGCACCTAAGGCACACATGAACAAGGGGGCGTGACCTTTTGTCCACTAGGCCATGCCCCATGAATGTGCAATTTCTATATCTGTCACCATCTATGAGTTAATTTTGTTTATTCTATGGGTGGTATCCAATTGTTGTGCCCCGATCTCCCACTAAAGTGGCGATATTCAATTGATCCGCGTTATCATGCTGATCACGCCCATTAGTGTCCCGAAAAGTGCTGTCTGGGTGCTCAAACATGTCACTTTCCACACCCCCGAGGGTACGAGTTGAAATGTCTGTGCCGGTAGCCGATCGTGCCCGAGTGGAGTTACAATTGAATAGTTCTGTTGGGCGCCATCTGCTGGCTGCCGGTGCGAATTACATCTGAATTCCACCCTATACAGTAGGTCTTTATTGACTGTTCTTGCTATGCTACAGCACCAGCTTATTGGCATTATTAGCATTAGCCGACTGTCACCATTGGCCATACTTCCGTATGTGTGTTGTTGTTTTTTCCACCTCTCTTCTTTCCTTTTTCTACTACTTATCCTTTTTTCAGTGTAATGGTGTTCCTTTTACTTTTTTACTGTTAGATGTGTCACGACACATTGTAGTTTTATCTTTATGTACAGTGGACTGCTAGGCAACTAGTCGCTAGAGATGAGCGGGTTCGGTTTCTCTGAATCCGAACCCGCCAGAACTTCATGTTTTTTTTCACGGGTCCGAGCGACTCGGATCTTCCCGCCTTGCTCGGTTAACCCGAGCGCGCCCGAACGTCATCATGACGCTGTCGGATTCTCGCGAGGCTCGGATTCTATCGCGAGACTCGGATTCTATATAAGGAGCCGCGCGTCGCCGCCATTTTCACACGTGCATTGAGATTGATAGGGAGAGGACGTGGCTGGCGTCCTCTCCGTTTAGAATAGATTAGAGAGACACTTGATTTACTAATTTTGGGGAGCATTAGGAGTACTACTCAGTACAGTGCAGAGTTTTGCTGATAGTGACCACCAGTTTTATTTATAATCCGTTCTCTGCCTGAAAAAAGCGATACACAGCACACAGTGACTCAGTCACATACCATATCTGTGTGCACTACTCAGGCTCAGGCCAGTGTGCTGCATCATCTATTATCTATATATAATATTATATATATCTGTCTGACTGCTCAGCTCACACAGCTTATAATTGTGGGGGAGACTGGGGAGCACTACTGCAGTGCCAGTTATAGGTTATAGCAGGAGCCAGGAGTACATAATATATTATATAGTGAGTGACCACCAGACACACAGTGCAGTTTATTTAATATATCCGTTCTCTGCCTGAAAAAAGCGATACACACAGTGACTCAGTCAGTCACATACCATATCTGTGTGCACTGCTCAGGCTCAGGCCAGTGTGCTGCATCATCTATATATATTATATATCTGTCTGACTGCTCAGCTCACACAGCTTATAATTGTGGGGGAGACTGGGGAGCACTACTGCAGTGCCAGTTATAGGTTATAGCAGGAGCCAGGAGTACATAATATTATATTAAAATTAAACAGTGCACACTTTTGCTGCAGGAGTGCCACTGTCAGTGTGACTAGTGACCAGTGACCTGACCACCAGTATATATAATATTAGTAGTATACTATCTCTTTATCAACCAGTCTATATTAGCAGCAGACACAGTACAGTGCGGTAGTTCACGGCTGTGGCTACCTCTGTGTCGGCACTCGGCAGCCCGTCCATAATTGTATATACCACCTAACCGTGGTTTTTTTTTCTTTCTTTATACATACATACTAGTTACGAGTATACTATCTCTTTATCAACCAGTCTATATATTAGCAGCAGACACAGTACAGTGCGGTAGTTCACGGCTGTGGCTACCTCTGTGTCGGCACTCGGCAGCCCGTCCATAATTGTATATACCACCTAACCGTGGTTTTTTTTTCTTTCTTTATACATACATACTAGTTACGAGTATACTATCTCTTTATCAACCAGTCTATATATTAGCAGCAGACACAGTACAGTGCGGTAGTTCACGGCTGTGGCTACCTCTGTGTCGGCACTCGGCAGCCCGTCCATAATTGTATATACCACCTAACCGTGGTTTTTTTTTCTTTCTTTATACATACATACTAGTTATGAGTATACTATCTCTTTATCAACCAGTCTATATATTAGCAGCAGACACAGTACAGTGCGGTAGTTCACGGCTGTGGCTACCTCTGTGTCGGCACTCGGCAGCCCGTCCATAATTGTATACTAGTATCCAATCCATCCATCTCCATTGTTTACCTGAGGTGCCTTTTAGTTGTGCCTATTAAAATATGGAGAACAAAAATGTTGAGGTTCCAAAATTAGGGAAAGATCAAGATCCACTTCCACCTCGTGCTGAAGCTGCTGCCACTAGTCATGGCCGAGACGATGAAATGCCATCAACGTCGTCTGCCAAGGCCGATGCCCAATGTCATAGTACAGAGCATGTAAAATCCAAAACACCAAATATCAGTAAAAAAAGGACTCCAAAACCTAAAATAAAATTGTCGTCGGAGAAGCGTAAACTTGCCAATATGCCATTTACCACACGGAGTGGCAAGGAACGGCTGAGGCCCTGGCCTATGTTCATGGCTAGTGGTTCAGCTTCACATGAGGATGGAAGCACTCAGCCTCTCGCTAGAAAAATGAAAAGACTCAAGCTGGCAAAAGCAGCACAGCAAAGAACTGTGCATTCTTCGAAATCCCAAATCCACAAGGAGAGTCCAATTGTGTCGGTTGCGATGCCTGACCTTCCCAACACTGGACGTGAAGAGCATGCGCCTTCCACCATTTGCACGCCCCCTGCAAGTGCTGGAAGGAGCACCCGCAGTCCAGTTCCTGATAGTCAGATTGAAGATGTCAGTGTTGAAGTACACCAGGATGAGGAGGATATGGGTGTTGCTGGCGCTGGGGAGGAAATTGACCAGGAGGATTCTGATGGTGAGGTGGTTTGTTTAAGTCAGGCACCCGGGGAGACACCTGTTGTCCGTGGGAGGAATATGGCCGTTGACATGCCAGGTGAAAATACCAAAAAAATCAGCTCTTCGGTGTGGAGGTATTTCACCAGAAATGCGGACAACAGGTGTCAAGCCGTGTGTTCCCTTTGTCAAGCTGTAATAAGTAGGGGTAAGGACGTTAACCACCTCGGAACATCCTCCCTTATACGTCACCTGCAGCGCATTCATAATAAGTCAGTGACAAGTTCAAAAACTTTGGGTGACAGCGGAAGCAGTCCACTGACCAGTAAATCCCTTCCTCTTGTAACCAAGCTCACGCAAACCACCCCACCAACTCCCTCAGTGTCAATTTCCTCCTTCCCCAGGAATGCCAATAGTCCTGCAGGCCATGTCACTGGCAATTCTGACGAGTCCTCTCCTGCCTGGGATTCCTCCGATGCATCCTTGCGTGTAACGCCTACTGCTGCTGGCGCTGCTGTTGTTGCCGCTGGGAGTCGATGGTCATCCCAGAGGGGAAGTCGTAAGCCCACTTGTACTACTTCCAGTAAGCAATTGACTGTTCAACAGTCCTTTGCGAGGAAGATGAAATATCACAGCAGTCATCCTACTGCAAAGCGGATAACTGAGGCCTTGGCATCCTGGGTGGTGAGAAACGTGGTTCCGGTATCCATCATTACTGCAGAGCCAACTAGAGACTTGTTGGAGGTACTGTGTCCCCGGTACCAAATACCATCTAGGTTCCATTTCTCTAGGCAGGCGATACCGAAAATGTACACAGACCTCAGAAAAAGAGTCACCAGTGTCCTAAAAAATGCAGCTGTACCCAATGTCCACTTAACCACGGACATGTGGACAAGTGGAGCAGGGCAGGGTCAGGACTATATGACTGTGACAGCCCACTGGGTAGATGTATGGACTCCCGCCGCAAGAACAGCAGCGGCGGCACCAGTAGCAGCATCTCGCAAACGCCAACTCTTTCCTAGGCAGGCTACGCTTTGTATCACCGCTTTCCAGAATACGCACACAGCTGAAAACCTCTTACGGCAACTGAGGAAGATCATCGCGGAATGGCTTACCCCAATTGGACTCTCCTGTGGATTTGTGGTATCGGACAACGCCAGCAATATTGTGTGTGCATTAAATATGGGCAAATTCCAGCACGTCCCATGTTT
This sequence comes from Pseudophryne corroboree, assembly GCF_028390025.1. Lineage (NCBI taxonomy): Eukaryota > Metazoa > Chordata > Amphibia > Anura > Myobatrachidae > Pseudophryne > Pseudophryne corroboree. The sequence goes on from NC_086449.1 coordinate 392,985,370, forward strand.
TGCACATACCTTGAATTTGGTGGTGCAGAATTTTTTAAAAAACGACAGGGGCGTGCAAGAGATGCTGTCGGTGGCCAGAAAAATTGCGGGACACTTTCGGCGTACAGGCACCACGTACAGAAGACTGGAGCACCACCAAAAACTACTGAACCTGCCCTGCCATCATCTGAAGCAAGAAGTGGTAACGAGGTGGAATTCAACCCTCTATATGCTTCAGAGGTTGGAGGAGCAGCAAAAGGCCATTCAAGCCTATACAATTGAGCACGATATAGTAGGTGGAATGCACCTGTCTCAAGTGCAGTGGAGAATGATTTCAACGTTGTGCAAGGTTCTGATGCCCTTTGAACTTGCCACACGTGAAGTCAGTTCAGACACTGCCAGCCTGAGTCAGGTCATTCCCCTCATCAGGCTTTTGCAGAAGAAGCTGGAGGCATTGAAGAAGGAGCTAAAAGGGAGCGATTCCGCTAGGCATGTGGGACTTGTGGATGCAGCCCTTAATTCGCTTAACAAGGATTCACGGGTGGTCAATCTGTTGAAATCAGAGCACTACATTTTGGCCACCGTGCTCGATCCTAGATTTAAAGCCTACCTTGGATCTCTCTTTCCGGCAGACACAGGTCTGCTGGGGTTGAAAGACCTGCTGGTGACAAAATTGTCAAGTCAAGCGGAACGCGACCTGTCAACATCTCCTCCTTCACATTCTCCCGCAACTGGGGGTGCGAGGAAAAGGCTCAGAATTCCGAGCCCACCCGCTGGCGGTGATGCAGGGCAGTCTGGAGCGACTGCTGATGCTGACATCTGGTCCGGACTGAAGGACCTGACAACGATTACGGACATGTCGTCTACTGTCACTGCATATGATTCTCTCAACATTGATAGAATGGTGGAGGATTATATGAGTGACCGCATCCAAGTAGGCACGTCACACAGTCCGTACTTATACTGGCAGGAAAAAGAGGCAATTTGGAGGCCCTTGCACAAACTGGCTTTATTCTACCTAAGTTGCCCTCCCACAAGTGTGTACTCCGAAAGAGTGTTTAGTGCCGCCGCTCACCTTGTCAGCAATCGGCGTACGAGGTTACATCCAGAAAATGTGGAGAAGATGATGTTCATTAAAATGAATTATAATCAATTCCTCCGCGGAGACATTGACCAGCAGCAATTGCCTCCACAAAGTACACAGGGAGCTGAGATGGTGGATTCCAGTGGGGACGAATTGATAATCTGTGAGGAGGGGGATGTACATGGTGATATATCGGAGGGTGAAGATGAGGTGGACATCTTGCCTCTGTAGAGCCAGTTTGTGCAAGGAGAGATTAATTGCTTCTTTTTTTGGGGGGGTCCAAACCAACCCGTCATATCAGTCACAGTCGTGTGGCAGACCCTGTCACTGAAATGATGGGTTGGTTAAAGTGTGCATGTCCTGTTTTGTTTATACAACATAAGGGTGGGTGGGAGGGCCCAAGGACAATTCCATCTTGCACCTCTTTTTTCTTTTCTTTTTCTTTGCATCATGTGCTGATTGGGGAGGGTTTTTTGGAAGGGACATCCTGCGTGACACTGCAGTGCCACTCCTAGATGGGCCCGGTGTTTGTGTCGGCCACTAGGGTCGCTAATCTTACTCACACAGCTACCTCATTGCGCCTCTTTTTTTCTTTGCGTCATGTGCTGTTTGGGGAGGGTTTTTTGGAAGGGCCATCCTGCGTGACACTGCAGTGCCACTCCTAGATGGGCCCGGTGTTTGTGTCGGCCACTAGGGTCGCTAATCTTACTCACACAGCTACCTCATTGCGCCTCTTTTTTTCTTTGCGTCATGTGCTGTTTGGGGAGGGTTTTTTGGAAGGGACATCCTGCGTGACACTGCAGTGCCACTCCTAGATGGGCCCGGTGTTTGTGTCGGCCACTAGGGTCGCTTATCTTACTCACACAGCGACCTCGGTGCAAATTTTAGGACTAAAAATAATATTGTGAGGTGTGAGGTATTCAGAATAGACTGAAAATGAGTGGAAATTATGGTTTTTGAGGTTAATAATACTTTGGGATCAAAATGACCCCCAAATTCTATGATTTAAGCTGTTTTTTAGTGTTTTTTGAAAAAAACACCCGAATCCAAAACACACCCGAATCCGACAAAAAAAATTCGGTGAGGTTTTGCCAAAACGCGTTCGAACCCAAAACACGGCCGCGGAACCGAACCCAAAACCAAAACACAAAACCCGAAAAATTTTAGGCGCTCATCTCTACTAGTCGCGCCTGACCATGACATCACTCCTGGCCCCAGTGTTGGAAGAGTAACAGGCAAAGGTTTGATCTGGGATGTTTGGCCTTACCCTGTGATTTACATACCTGGGTGTTTGCCTATTTAAGGTGAGATTTGTCATGTTGTTAAACTGATCCCTGAAGTCACTTTGTAAATAAACCAGATTGCTGGATTAAACATTTTGCCATCTTTTCTTGTTTAATTGAAAGCTCACAGAGTGCCACAAGGATGTGTACATTAGGCTCTTGGATAGGTACCTTGGACAGTTATTCACTTTAAAGGAGTGCCAGACTTGAATGTGGCATGGTGTACACGTCGTGATCCATGATCAGGAAGTGAAGAAGCCTTTCCTGAAGTGACCCAGCCTTGCTTGTACTAGCGTTGCTTAGCAATGGCACTTCATTAGCTGCAGTTAACAACATTAGACAAGTGACTATGGGGTAGATCACTCTCACTCAGGGCACTAAACAGTGCCGTAACTAGGTATTTTAGCGCTGTGTGCAAGAAACGTCATTGGCGCCCTCCCCTACGCAAGACATATATAGGGGATATATATATAGGGATGTGGCTTCATGGGGAAGGGGCGTGGCCACAAAATAATGCCAATTCATACTACGGTGCATAGTAGTCTCCTCTCCATTATTCAAATTACTCTGCACAATAGCGCCACTACACCAGGTAGAGCCCCTTTTTACACATTACGGCAGACAGCGTCCCCCTTTTTACACATTACGGCAGACAGCGTCCCCCTTTTTACACATTATGGCAGACAGCCTCTCCCTTTTTACACATTACGGCAGACAGCATCCCCTTTTTACACATTACAGCAGACAGCGTCCCCCGTTTTATACATTATGGCAGACAGCGTCCCCCTTATTACACATTACGGCAGACAGCGTCCCCTTTTTTACACATTACGGCAGACCGTCCCCTTTTTACTCATTACGGCAGACAGCGTCCCCATTATTACTAGAGATGTGCACCGGACATTTTTCGGGTTTTGTGTTTTGGTTTAGGATTCGGTTCCGTGGCCGTGTTTTGGATTCGGACGCGTTTTGCCAAAACCTCCCTGAAATTTTTTTGTCGGATTCGGGTGTGTTTTGGATTCGGGTGTTTTTTTTTTACAAAAAAACCTCAAAAACAGCTTAAATCATAGAATTTGGGGGTCATTTTGATCCCATAGTATTATTAACCTCAATAACCATAATTTACACTCATTTTCAGTCTATTCTGAACACCTCACAATATTATTTTTAGTCCTAAAATTTGCACCGAGGTCGCTGGATGGCTAAGCTAAGCGACACAAGTGCCCGACACAAACACCTGGCCCATCTAGGAGTGGCACTGCAGTGTCAGGCAGGATGGCACTTCAAAAAAATAGTCCCCAAACAGCACATGTTGCAAAGAAAAAAAGAGGCGCACCAAGGTCGCTGTGTGACTAAGCTAAGCGACACAAGTGGCCGACACAAACACCTGGCCCATCTAGGAGTGGCACTGCAGTGTCAGACAGGATGGCACTTAAAAAAATAGTCCCCAAACAGCACATGATGCAAAGAAAAATGAAAGAAAAAAGGTGCAAGATGGAATTGTCCTTGGGCCCTCCCACCCACCCTTATGTTGTATAAACAGGACATGCACACTTTAACGAACCCATCATTTCAGCGACAGGGTCTGCCACACGACTGTGACTGAAATGACTGGTTGGTTTGGGCCCCCACCAAAAAAGAAGCAATCAATCTCTCCTTGCATAAACTGGCTCTACAGAGGCAAGATGTCCACCTCATCATCATCCTCCGATTCCTCACCCCTTTCACTGTGTACATCCCCCTCCTCACAGATTATTAATTCGTCCCCACTGGAATCCACCATCTCAGATCCCTGTGTACTTTCTGGAGGCAATTGCTGGTGAATGTCTCCACGGAGGAATTGATTATAATTAATTTTGATGAACATCATCTTCTCCACATTTTCTGGAAGTAACCTCGTACGCCGATTGCTGACAAGGTGAGCGGCTGCACTAAACACTCTTTCGGAGTACACACTGGAGGGAGGGCAACTTAGGTAGAATAAAGCCAGTTTGTGCAAGGGCCTCCAAATTGCCTCTTTTTCCTGCCAGTATACGTACGGACTATCTGACGTGCCTACTTGGATGCGGTCACTCATATAATCCTCCACCATTCTTTCAATGGTGACAGAATCATATGCAGTGACAGTAGACGACATGTCAGTAATCGTTGGCAGGTCCTTCAGTCCGGACCAGATGTCAGCACTCGCTCCAGACTACTCTGCATCACAGCCAGCGGGTGGGCTCGGAATTCTTAGCCTTTTCCTCGCACCCCCAGTTGCGGGAGAATGTGAAGGAGGAGCTGTTGACGGGTCACGTTCCGCTTGACTTGACAATTTTCTCACCAGCAGGTCTTTGAACCTCTGCAGACTTGTGTCTGCTGGAAAGAGAGATACAACGTAGGTTTTAAATCTAGGATCGAGCACGGTGGCCAAAATGTAGTGCTCTGATTTCAACAGATTGACCACCCGTGAATCCTGGTTTAGCGAATTAAGGGCTCCATCCACAAGTCCCACAAACCTAGCGGAATCGCTCTGTTTTAGCTCCTTCTTCAATGTCTCCAGCTTCTTCTGCAAAAGCCTGATGAGGGAATGACCTGACTCAGGCTGGCAGTGTCTGAACTGACTTCACGTGTGGCAAGTTCAAAGGGTTGCAGAACCTTGCACAACGTTGAAATCATTCTCCACTGCGCTTGAGTCAGGTGCATTCCCCCTCCTTTGCCTATATCGTGGGCAGATGTATAGGCTTGAATGGCCTTTTGCTGCTCCTCCATCCTCTGAAGCATATAGAGGGTTGAATTCCACCTCGTTACCACCTCTTGCTTCAGATGATGGCAGGGCAGGTTCAGGACTGTTTGCTGGTGCTCCAGTCTTCGGCACGCGGTGGCTGAATGCCGAAAGTGGCCCGCAATTCTTCGGGCCACCGACAGCATCTCTTGCATGCCCCTGTCGTTTTTTAAATAATTCTGCACCACCAAATTCAATGTATGTGAAAAACATGGGACGTGCTGGAATTTGCCCAGATGTAATTCACGCACAATATTGCTGGCGTTGTCCGATGTCACAAATCCCCAGGAGAGTCCAATTGGGGTAAGCCATTCTGCGATGATGTTCCTCAGTTTCCGTAAGAGGTTGTCAGCTGTGTGCCTCTTATGGAAAGCGGTGATACAAAGCGTAGCCTGCCTAGGAACGAGTTGGCGTTTGCGATATGCTGCTACTGGTGCCGCCGCTGCTGTTCTTGTTGCGGGAGGCAATACATCTACCAGTGGGCTGTCACAGCCATATAGTCCTGAGTCTGCCCTGCTCCACTTGTCCACATGTCCGTGGTTAAGTGGACATTGGGTACAACTGCATTTTTTAGGACACTGGTGACTTTTTTTCTGACGTCTGTGTACATTCTCGGTATCGCCTGCCTAGAGAAATGGAACCTAGATGGTATTTGGTACCGGGGACACAGTACCTCAATCAAGTCTCTAGTTGCCTGTGAATTAACGGTGGATACCGGACACACGTTTCTCACCACCCAGGCTGACAAGACCTGAGTTATCCGCTTTGCAGCAGGATGACTGCTGTGATATTTCATCTTCCTCGCAAAGGACTGTTGGACAGTCAATGGCTTACTGGAAGTAGTACAAGTGGTCTTCCGACTTCCCCTCTGGGATGACGATCGACTCCCAGCAGCAACAACAGCAGCGCCAGCAGCAGTAGGCGTTACACTCAAGGATGCATCGGAGGAATCCCAGCCAGGAGAGGACTCGTCAGACTTGCCAGTGAGATGGCCTGCAGGACTATTGGCTTTCCTGTGTAAGGTGGAAATTGACACTGAGGGAGTTGGTGGTGTGGTTTGCAGGAGCTTGGTTACAAGAGGAAGGGATTTAGTGGTCAGTGGACTGCTTCCGCTTTCATCCAAAGTTTTTGAACTTGTCACTGACTTATGATGAATGCGCTGCAGGTGACGTATAAGGGAGGATGTTCCGAGGTGGTTAACGTCCTTACCCCTACTTATTACAGCTTGACAAAGGCAACACACGGCTTGACACCTGTTGTCCGCATTTGTGTTGAAATAATTCCACACCGAAGAGATGATTTTTTTTGTATTTTGACCAGGCATGTCAATGGCCATATTCGTCCCACGGACAACAGGTGTCTCCCCGGGTGCCTGACTTAAACAAACCACCTCACCATCAGAATCCTCCTTGTCAATTTCCTCCCCAGCGCCAGCAACACCCATATCCTCATCCTGGTGTACTTCAACAGTGACATCTTCAATTTGACTATCAGGAACTGGACTGCGGGTGCTCCTTCCAGCACTTGCAGGGGGCGTGCAAATGGTGGAAGGCGCAAGCTCTTCCCGTCCAGTGTTGGGAAGGTCATGCAACGCAACCGACACAATTGGACTCTCCTTGGGGATTTGTGATTTAGAAGAACGCACAGTTCTTTGCTGTGCTTTTGCCAGCTTAAGTCTTTTCATTTTTCTAGCGAGAGGATGAGTGCTTCCATCCTCATGTGAATCTGAACCACTAGCCATGAACATAGGCCAGGGCCTCAGCCGTTCCTTGCCACTCCGTGTCGTAAATGGCATATTGGCAAGTTTACGCTTCTCATCAGACGCTTTCAATTTTGATTTTTGGGTCATTTTACTGAACTTTTGTTTTTTGGATTTTACATGCTCTCTGCTATGACATTGGGCATCGGCCTTGGCAGACGACGTTGATGGCATTTCATCGTCTCGGCCATGACTAGTGGCAGCAGCTTCAGCACGAAGTGGAAGTGGATCTTGATCTTTCCCTATTTTAACCTCCACATTTTTGTTCTCCATTTTTTAATGTGTGGAATTATATGCCAGTATCAATAGCAATGGCCTACTACTATATATACTGCGCACAACTGAAATGCACCACAGGTATGGATGGATAGTATACTTGACGACACAGAGGTAGGTAGAGCAGTGGCCTTCCGTACCGTACTGCTATATATACTGGTGGTCACTGTCAGCAAACTGCAAAACTAAAATCCACCACAGGTATAGAATCTAGATGGATAGTATACTTGACGACACAGAGGTAGGTAGAGCAGTGGCCTTCCGTACCGTACTGCTATATATACTGGTGGTCACTGTCAGCAAACTGCAAAACTAAAATGCACCACAGGTATAGAATCTAGATGGATAGTATACTTGACGACACATAGGTAGGTAGAGCAGTGGCCTTCCGTACCGTACTGCTATATATACTGGTGGTCACTGTCAGCAAACTGCAAAACTAAAATGCACCACAGGTATAGAATCTAGATGGATAGTATACTTGACGACACATAGGTAGGTAGAGCAGTGGCCTTCCGTACCGTACTGCTATATATACTGGTGGTCACTGTCAGCAAAACTCTCTGCACTTTACTCCTCCTGTATAATATTGCTGGTCCCCAGTCCCCACAATAAAGCAGTGTGAGCACAGATATATGCAGCACACTGAGCACAGATATGGAGTGTTTTTCAGGCAGAGAACGGATAAAACTGGTGGTCACTGATCAGCAAAACTCTGCACTGTACTCCTCCTATATAATACAGCTGCTCCCCAGCAACATTAATAAACGGAGAGGACGCCAGCCACGTCCTCTCCCTAACATTTCCAATGCACGAGTGAAAATGGCGGCGACGCGCGGCTCCTTATATAGAATACGAATCTTGCGAGAATGCGACCGCGGGATAATGACGTTCGGGCGCGCTCGGGTTAACCGAGCCATACGGGAGAATCCGAGTATGCCTTGGACCCGTGTAAAATGGGTGAAGTTCGGGGGGGTTCGGTTTCCGAGGAACCAGATCCGCTCATCACTACTTATTACACATTACAGCAGACAGCGTCCCCCGTTTTACACATTACAGCAGACAGCGTCCCCCTTTTTACACATTACGGCAGACAGCGCTCCACTTATTACACATTACAGCAGACAGCGCCCCCCTTTTTACACATTACGGCAGACAGCGTCCCCCTTATTACACATTACAGCAGACAGCGTCCGCCATTTTACACATTACAGCATCTCCCTTTTTACACATTACGGCAGACAGCGTCCCCTTTATTACACATTACAGCAGACAGCGTCCGCCATTTTACACATTACAGCATCTCCCTTTTTACACATTACGGCAGACAGCGTCCCCTTTTTGTACACATTACGGCAGACCGTCCCCTTTTTACACATTGCGGCAGACAGACACGAGAGAGAGAGAGAGAGAAAGACAGAAAGAGAGAGAGAGAGAGAAAGAAAGAGAGAGATATACTTACCATCTCTCCCGCTGGGAGTCAGGCTCCTTGTGCTGGCAGAGATCCCGGGCAGCCGCAGGGAAGAAGGAGAAGGGAGGGGGACTTGAGCCGCAGCAGCACTAAGTCATTGGTAGAGGCGCCGCTGCAGCACTCCCCTCTCCTCCCGCATTGGCTGCCCGCTGCTGAAAATGCTGGGATGAGGGAACCGCCGGGCAGACAATAGTTTGCATTTTATATTATTATTTATTATTATTTATCATTTATTATTTAGCAATTACATTTAATTTATATTAGTTTAGTTTAGTATTTTATATTATTTATTATTCATTATTATTTATCATTTATTTATTATCTATTATTACTATTTATATAATTTTTTATATAAATTTCATTATTATTTTTACTACATTAACATTTTTCTACATTTATATTAACATCATTAACTTTTGAAATTCCCGCTAATTGATCAAATTTTATCCATCAATGTCTAACTCATTTTTTATACATATATTAACCAATTTTTGAGGGGTTATAATTGTTATAATTGTTCCGTGCAAACTAATTTACCCTAATTGATGAAGTTCCAAGAATTTTTTCTATTGCACATTACCATCATTAATCTAAATTAATTAATTAACTTCCGGAACCTCCACTTAAACATTACCTTTATCAAGTGCACTATTATTTAAATCAATTCATTGTATATACATATATAATAAGGATATCTAATATTGTGCAATTTAAAACTAATTATATACCCCCCCCCCTTTGTTCCGACACACCTGCGGTGGCTCCTTCTCTTTTTTCACCTTGGATAAATCCCCTAATTCTTACTAATTTTCTATAATAACCTTTATTTCATTATTTTTTAATATGGATTAATAATAGCATCAATATTTTTAAACAAGAAAAGTTTATTCGAGCTGAATACTAACTCAAACGGAATGACACCAACTGAGGGCAGAAATTACGTCACACACAGCCCGCAAGAAAGGGCAGACCAGGAGGTTTTAAGGACGGAGTACGGAGGAATGAGCATCCTGACGAAGCCTGACAACACAGGTGAAACGCGTAGATTGGCTACGGACTTTGGACAAAGATACAGACTGCACTGTCCCTTCCGCAGCACAGCTCTATCAGTCTGCCGGCAGACATCCCCGCACCCCGGACCAGCGCCCGCTCGAGCCTTCAAGCAGCGGCATCCAGCCGGGATCGAAGGGGTTCCACTGCGGATATGCACATCCAGCAACGGAGGATCCGTAAGTAACAAAAAAACCCTTTGAACTGACACTATGGGGTATATTTACTAAGCTCCCGATTTTGACCGAGATGCCGTTTTTTCATCAAAGTGTCATCTCGGTCAATCTCGGTCATTTACTAAACACTAATCACGGCAGTGATGAGGGCATTCGTAATTTTTTGCTAGTTCAGGTAAAAAATTACGAATGAATACACCATCGGTCAAATTACGCCTGTTTAGATACGAATCTCGGTCATTTACTAAGCAAAAAAACACAAAACACTGCCGTGAAAAATTACAATTCGCAAAAAAGTCCTAAAAAAAAACAGACCTGCTTTTTTTATTCGTGATTTGAGATGCATGCAGGGATCCATGAGATCCGTGCATGTATATCAATGGGAAGGGGTGGGAAAGTGTTTTTTGTTGTTAAAAAAAATTGCGTGGGGTCCCCCCTCCTAAGCATAACCAGCCTCGGGCTCTTTGAGCCGATCCTGGTTGCAGAAATATGGGGAAAAAAATGACAGGGGTTCCCCCATATTTAAGCAACCAGCATCGGGCTCTGCGCCTGGTCCTGGTCCCAAAAATACGGGGGACAAAAAGAGTAGGGGTCCCCCGTATTTTTAAAACCAGCACCGGGCTCCACTAGCTGGACAGATAATGCCACAGCCGGGGGTCACTTTTATACTGCGCCCTGCGGCCGTGGCATCAAAAATCCAACTAGTCACCCCTGGCCGGGGTACCCTGGGGGAGTGAGGACCCCTTCAATCAAGGGGTCCCCCCCCCCCAGCCACCCAAGGGCCAGGGGTGAAGCCCGAGGCTGTCCCCCCCCATCCAATGGGCTGCGGATGGGAGGGCTGATAGCCTTTGTTGAAAAATAAAAGATATTGTTTTTAGTAGCAGTACTACAAGTCCCAGCAAGCCTCCCCCGCATGCTGGTACTTGGAGAACCACAAGTACCAGCATGCGGCGGAAAAACTGGCCCGCTGGTACCTGTAGTACTATTACTAAAAAAATACCCAAAAAAACACAAGACACACACACCGTGAAAGTATAATTTTATTACATACACACATACATACATACTTACCTTAAGTTCCCACGCAGGTCGGTCCTCTTGTCCAGTAGAATCCAAGGGGTACCTGTTGAAAAAATTATACTCACGAGATCCAGTGGTCCAGGCTCCTCGGCAAATCCAGGGTTAATCCACGTACTTGAATAAAATAAAAAAACGCTGTCACGACCACGAACTGAAAGGTGACCCATGTTTGCACATGGGTCACCTTGCCCCGAATGCCAGAAACCCACTTTGCCTTCTGGCTAAGTGGGTTTCTTCAGCCAATCAGGGAGTGCCACGTTGTAGCACTCTCCTGATCAGCTGTGTGCTCCTGTCTTCACTGACAGGCAGCACGCGGCAGTGTTACAATGTAGCGCCTATGCGCTACATTGTAACCAATGATGGGAACTTTCTGCTCAGCGGTGACGTCACTTTAGGTCAACCGCAGGGCAGAAAGTTCCCATCATTGGTTACAATGTAGCGCATAGGCGCTACATTGTAACACTGCCGCGTGCTGCCTGTCAGTGAAGACAGGAGCACACAGCTGATCAGGAGAGTGCTACAACGTGGCACTCCCTGATTGGCTGAAGAAACCCACTTAGCCAGAAGGCAAAGTGGGTTTCTGGCATTCGGGGCAAGGTGACCCATGTGCAAACATGGGTCACCTTTCAGTTCGTGGTCGTGACAGCGTTTTTTTTATTTTATTCAAGTACGTGGATTAACCCTGGATTTGCCGAGGAGCCTGGACCACTGGATCTCGTGAGTATAATTTTTTCAACAGGTACCCCTTGGATTCTACTGGAGAAGAGGACCGACCTGCGTGGGAACTTAAGGTAAGTATGTATGTATGTGTGTATGTATTTAATAAAATTATACTTTCACGGTGTGTGTGTCTTGTGTTTTTTTGGGTATTTTTTTAGTAATAGTACTACAGGTACCAGCGGGCCAGTTTTTCCGCCGCATGCTGGTACTTGTGGTTCTCCAAGTACCAGCATGCGGGGGAGGCTTGCTGGGACTTGTAGTACTGCTACTAAAAACAATATATTTTATTTTACAACAAAGGCTATCAGCCCTCCCATCCGCAGCCCATTGGATGGGGGGGGACAGCCTCGGGCTTCACCCCTGGCCCTTGGGTGGCTGGGGGGGGGGACCCCTTGATTGAGGGGGTCCCCACTCCCCCAGAGTACCCCGGCCAGGGGTGACTAGTTGGATTTTTGATGCCACGGCCGCAGGGCACTATATAAAAGTGACCCCCGGCTGTGGCATTATCTGTCCAGCTAGTGGAGCCCGGTGCTGGTTTTAAAAATACGGGGGACCCCTACTCTTTTTGTCCCCCGTATTTTTGGGACCAGGACCAGGCGCAGAGCCCGATGCTGGTTGCTTAAATATGGGGGAACCCCTGTCATTTTTTTCCACATATTTCTGCAACCAGGATCGGCTCAAAGAGCCCGAGGCTGGTTATGCTTAGGAGGGGGGACCCCACGCATTTTTTAAAAAAAAATTACATTGTTTACTTTAAAAAAAAACAAAAAAAAAACCCCAGCACGGATCACACAAATCCGGCCGAGATTGATTGTAAAAAAAAACGGCAGTGTTTTGCTAATCACTGCCGTTAAATTAGGTAAAAAAACACGAATGACATCGACATCGGAAGCAAAGAAAAACACGAATACGACAGCTTAGTAAATTAGTCGTAATCCATTCAAAAAGTTGCAGTTTTACACTGTCGATGTCATTCGTGATTGAACTTTGACCTTTTTTCGGAAATTACGAATCTTAGTAAATAAACCCCTATGTGACTAAAAGTATCCAGACAAGATACAACTGTTGCAACATATTGGGACATTATAACTACTGTTCCTAGCAAACAAACACCAGAGGAATACAGAGACTCATAATAAAATCCTGCTACCACCCAAAACATTGGGATCGATTTTTACTATAATAGACGATTGGCAGGTAGAGTAAAACGCACCTCCAGCGTATCTACCCGAAATATTGTTCATTCAATTATCGTCATTTTTAATTTTATTTTTTATCATTTTTCATTTTTTTCTTTTCTTTTCATTACTATTCTTCATCCTATTCTAACTATATTTCACCCTACTCAGAATTCTCAACCACTGCTAATTTGCACAAAATATATTGCCTAGTATAAACCGGTATATAAAATATTGAAAATCATATGTGTCTTTTTACATAATAATTGCATTTTAAAGAAAATAAACTATTTTTTAAAATATCAAAGAGCCTTATGTTTTATATTGAGTAAGCGCTGGGAGTAACATATTTTAAACTACAGTACATTTTTAAGGTTTGTGGTAACCTTATATCTCTCCATAGCAGCTGCTCCCTATAATTACTAGGTGTAAGCGCAGTCCACACAAACCTCCAGACAATACGGAAGGAGAGGGGAGTGCTGCAGCGGCGCTTACTACCAATGACATAGCGCTGCTGCGGCTCAAGTCCCCCTCCCTCCTCCTCCTTCTCTGCCTCCGGCGCTGCTCTCCCTCCAGCGCGGCGCATGGCACCCAGCAGAGGCGGCATGTAATAAGTCAATTTGACTAATTACATGCCGCTGGCCGTGCGCCCTCAGTGTAACTGCGCTGTGTGCCAGGCACACCTGGCACATAGGTAGTTACGGCGCTGGCACTAAAGTTTCTAGCTACGGCTCTATTTCTGTACTTTATAACTATCCTTTCTTACTACTGTACTCATAATTGTCTCTTTTTGGTCTGATAAAAACAGATATGTCCCAGGTGACTTGGTCCTGTAAAGCGTCTTTCTCGCTCAATGGGCGGGATTCAATTCTTTCCACCCATTTCCTCACCCATTCTGTTTCTGCCCTCGGATGTGTGGTATCATGATTTCAGCTCCCTACCTTTGGAGTAGCGAGGCACCCAACCCTTTACACGGCTAAACCTGATTTTAGACAGGAGATTGGGCGTGATATATCATTTGAATTCCACCCAAATTGTGCATCTTATTTGCTCAAATAAAACTGGAAGCGACAAAACTATTTTGCTAAACAGTACTAATCAATTCGATGTGCGACATTTGTACATCTGTGTGCGAATACGTCTGAATCTGTATATGAAGTGCTACAATGCAGCGGACACTCACGAAAAGTTCCGTTGTGCTTCATCTGTGACTTTATTGGTGTTTAAAACTAATTTCTGTGCTGTTTATGCTGCAGCCCAGCATTTCTGGTACACTTTGAGTGGTGTTTTGCTGCATCTGAGATGCAAAGACATCTCAAAATTGAAAGAAAAAGACAGTACCCTACACCTCTCAGAGCTGCTCAGCCGTGGCGGGCATCTCACACCGTATCATGTATGGATGCTAGGTGTATGAGCACACATGTGTTGGTTTGCATTTTGGAAATCTTTTATATTTATGTATGGTATGTGTATTTCATTGTAGTATATGTATATAGTTGTTGTATACAGTAGTTGTGTGTGTGTGTGTGTGTGTGTGTGTGTGTGTGTGTGTGTGTGTGTGTGTGTGTGTATATACTCTTTTAAAGAAACATATCATATTTGGGAATTTTCAATGAGAATAAGTGGTTTATGTCTTCGATTTAAGGGCCAGTATTATTATTATTATTATTATTATTATTAGAATAATAACAACTATTTACTAATATTTATTTTAGAAAACATTTTGGAAATATAAGGCTGGGTACTCACTAGAAATACATTTTGTTTGTTTGAGCGACAAATGATATATTGGTAGCAGATCGGCGGGTGGACATGTCTGCTGGATAGCCCCGACGTCGATATATCTGAAAGATATATCCGTGCACCTGCATATGTGTACCAGTGACCCGCCGACTGCCCGCACACTTGCTGCAGGGGCTGCTAACACTAACATCACAACTGGGCGGGCAAATTTAAATGCCTGTCCAGTTGTGATATCTGGTCCGGCATATGACGATTAGTAAATGTGTATAGCTTAACTAAGTGCCAGTTACGTAACTTGTCATTTTGGTGCCCTGTGCCAGAAAAAGAATTGGTGCCCCTTCTCACACCATATTTAAAATAGGGACAGTGTACGCCGATGGCGCGTGGGCGAAAAAACATATAGGGGGTGTGGCTACATGGGGTAGGGGTGTGGCCACAGAATAGTACGAATTCAAAGTACACAGCACAGTACAATCCTTTACTCACATTACACCCCACAGTAGCGTTCGTTAATCACATTACACCACACAGTAGCGTTCATTACTCACATTACACCACACAGTAGCGTTCGTTACTAGTGATGAGCGGGTTCGATTCCTCGGAATCCGAACCCCCCCGAACTTCACCCATTTTTCACGGTTCCGAGGCGGACTCGAAATTTCCCGCCTTGCTCGGTTAACCCGAGCGCGCCCGAACGTCATCATCCCGCTGTTGGATTCTCGCGAGATTCGTATTCTATATAAGGAGCCGCGCGTCGCCGCCACTTTCACTCGTGCATTGGAGATGATAGTGAGAGGATGTGTGCAACGTTCTCTCAGTTGTGTTCAGTGTGCTGCAAATATCTGGGCTCAGTGTGCTGCAAATATCTGTGCTCAGTGTGCTTGCAAATATCTGTGCTCAGTGTGCTGAAAATATCTACGTTCTCTGCCTGAAAAACGCTCCATATCTGTGCTGCATTGTAGTATATAGTAGGAGGACAGTGCAGAATTTTGCTGACCACCAGTATATAATATATAGCAGTACGGTACAGTAGTCCACTGGTCTACCTACCTCTGTGTCGTCAAGTATACTATCCATCCATACCTGTGGTGCATTTAAGTTTTGCGCAGTATATATAGTAGGAGTACAGTGCATAATTTTGCTGACCACCAGTATATAATATATAGCAGTACGGTACAGTAGTCCACTGCTCTACCTACCTCTGTGTCGTCAAGTATACTATCCATCCATACCTGTGGTACATTTAAGTTTTGCGCAGTATATATAGTAGGAGGACAGTGCATAATTTTGCTGACCACCAGTATATAATATATAGCAGTACGGTACAGTAGTCCACTGGTCTACCTACCTCTGTGTCGTCAAGTATACTATCCATCCATACCTGTGGTGCATTTAAGTTTTGCGCAGTATATATAGTAGAAGGACAGTGCATAATTTTGCTGACCACCAGTATATAATATATAGCAGTACGGTACAGTAGTCCACTGCTCTACCTACCTCTGTGCCGTCAAGTATACTATCCATCCATACCTGTGGTGCATTTAAGTTTTGCGCAGTATATATAGTAGGAGGACAGTGCATCATTTTGCTGACCACCAGTATATAATATATAGCAGTACGGTACAGTAGTCCACTGCTCTACCTACCTCTGTGTCGTCAAGTATACTATCCATCCATACCTGTGGTGCATTTAAGTTTTGCGCAGTATATATAGTAGGAGGACAGTGCATAATTTTGCTGACCACCAGTATATAATATATAGCAGTACGGTACAGTAGGCCACTGCTCTACCTACCTCTGTGTCGTCAAGTATTCTATCTATCCATACTTGTGGTGCATTTTAGTTGTTGTGCGCAGTAGTAGGAGGACAGTGCATAATTTTGCTGACCACCAGTATATAATATATAGCAGTACGGTACAGTAGGCCATTGCTATTGATATATTACTGGCATATAATTCAACACATTAAAAAATGGAGAACAAAAATGTGGAGGGTAAAATAGGGAAAGATCAAGATCCACTTCCACCTCGTGCTGAAGCTGCTGCACACTAGTCATGGCCGAGACGATGAAATGCCATCAACGTCGTTGCCAAGGCCGATGCCCAATGTCATAGTAGAGAGCATGCAAAATCCAAAAAAATAAGAATTTACTTACCGATAATTCTATTTCTCGTAGTCCGTAGTGGATGCTGGGGACTCCGCCAGGACCATGGGGAATAGCGGCTCCGCAGGAGACAGGGCACAAAAGTAAAAGCTTTAGGATCAGGTGGTGTGCACTGGCTCCTCCCCCTATGACCCTCCTCCAAGCCTCAGTTAGGATACTGTGCCCGGACGAGCGTACACAATAAGGAAGGATTTTGAATCCCGGGTAAGACTCATACCAGCCACACCAATCACACTGTACAACCTGTGATCTGAACCCAGTTAACAGCATGATAACAGCGGAGCCTCTGAAAAGATGGCTCACAACAATAATAACCCGATTTTTGTAACAATAACTATGTACAAGTATTGCAGACAATCCGCACTTGGGATGGGCGCCCAGCATCCACTACGGACTACGAGAAATAGAATTATCGGTAAGTAAATTCTTATTTTCTCTGACGTCCTAAGTGGATGCTGGGGACTCCGTCAGGACCATGGGGATTATACCAAAGCTCCCAAACGGGCGGGAGAGTGCGGATGACTCTGCAGCACCGAGTGAGAGAACTCCAGGTCCTCCTCAGCCAGGGTGTGCCCCTGACCAAGTAGCAGCTCGGCAAAGTTGTAAAGCCGAGACCCCTCGGGCAGCCGCCCAAGATGAGCCCACCTTCCTTGTGGAATGGGCATTTACATATTTTGGCTGTGGCAGGCCTGCCACAGAATGTGCAAGCTGAATTGTACTACACATCCAACTAGCAATCGTCTGCTTAGAAGCAAGAGCACCCAGTTTGTTGGGTGCATACAGGATAACAGCAAGTCAGTTTTCCTGACTCCAGCCGTCCTGGAAACCTATATTTTCAGGGCCCTGACAACATCTAGCAACTTGGAGTCCTCCAAGTCCCTAGTAGCCGCAGGTACCACAATAAGCTGGTTCAGGTGAAACGCTGATACCACCTTAAGGAGAAACTGGGGACGAGTCCGCAGCTCTGCCCTGTCCGAATGGACAATCAGATATGGGCTTTTGTGAGACAAAGCCGCCAATTCTGACACTCGCCTGGCCGAGGCCAGGGCCAACATCATGGTCACTTTCCATGTGAGATATTTCAAATCCACAGATTTGAGCGGTTTAAACCAATGTGATTTGAGGAATCCCAGAACTACGTTGAGATCCCACAGTGCCACTGGAGGCACAAAAGGGGGTTGTATATGCAGTACTCCCTTGACAAACTTCTGGACTTCAGGAACTGAAGCCAATTCTTTCTGGAAGAAAATCGACAGGGCCGAAATTTGAACCTTAATGGACCCCAATTTGAGGCCCATAGACACTCCTGTTTGCAGGAAATGCAGGAATCGACCGAGTTGAAATTTCTTCGTGGGGCCTTCCTGGCCTCACACCACGCAACATATTTTCGCCACATGTGGTGATAATGTTGTGCGGTCACCTCCTTCCTGGCTTTGACCAGGGTAGGAATGACCTCTTCCGGAATGCCTTTTTCCCTTAGGATCCGGCGTTCAACCGCCATGCCGTCAAACGCAGCCGCGGTAAGTCTTGGAACAGACATGGTACTTGTTGAAGCAAGTCCCTTAGCGGCAGAGGCCATGAGTCCTCTGTGAGCATCTCTTGAAGTTCCGGGTACCAAGTCCTTCTTGGCCAATCCGGAGCCACGAGTATAGTTCTTACTCCTCTACGTCTTATAATTCTCAGTACCTTAGGTATGAGAAGCAGAGGAGGGAACACATACACCGACTGGTACACCCACGGTGTTACCAGAACGTCCACAGCTATTGCCTGAGGGTCTCTTGACCTGGCGCAATACCTGTCCAGTTTTTTGTTCAGGCGGGACGCCATCATGTCCACCTTTGGTCTTTCCCAATGGTTCACAATCATGTGGAAGACTTCCCGATGAAGTCCCCACTCTCCCGGGTGGAGGTCGTGCTGAGGAAGTCTGCTTCCCAGTTGTCCACTCCCGGAATGAACACTGCTGACAGTGCTATCACATGATTTTCCGCCCAGCGAAGAATCCTTGCAGTTTCTGCCATTGTCCTCCTGCTTCTTGTGCCGCCCTGTCTGTTTACGTGGGCGACTGCCGTGATGTTGTCCCACTGGATCAATACCGGCTGACCTTGAAGCAGAGGTCTTGCTAAGGTTAGAGCATTGTAAATTGCTCTTAGCTCCAGTATATTTATGTGAAGAGAAGTCTCCAGACTTGATCACACTCCCTGGAAATTTTTTCCTTGTGTGACTGCTCCCCAGCCTTTCAGGCTGGCATCCGTGGTCACCAGGACCCAGTCCTGAATGCCGAATCTGTGGCCCTTTAGTAGATGAGCACTCTGCAGCCACCACAGAAGAGACACCCTTGTCCTTGGAGACAGGGTTATCCGCTGATGCATCTGAAGATGCGATCCGGACCATTTTTCCAGCAGATCCCACTGAAAAGTTCTTGCGTGAAATCTGCCGAATGGAATCGCTTCGTAAGAAGCCACCATTTTTCCCAGGACCCTTGTGCAATGATGCACTGACACTTTTCCTGGTTTTAGGAGGTTCCTGACTAGCTCGGATAACTCCCTGGCTTTCTCCTCCGGGAGAAACACCTTTTTCTGGACTGTGTCCAGAATCATCCCTAGGAACAGCAGACGTGTCGTCGGAGACGGCTGCGATTTTGGAATATTTAGAATCCACCCGTGCTGTCGTAGAACTACTTGAGATAGTGCTACTCCGACCTCCAACTGTTCTCTGGACCTTGCCCTTATCAGGAGATCGTCCAAGTAAGGGATAATTAAGACGCCTTTTCTTTGAAGAAGAATCATCATTTCGGCCATTACCTTGGTAAAGACCCGGGGTGCCGTGGACAATCCAAACGGCAGCGTCTGAAACTGACAGTGACAGTTTTGTACCACGAACCTGAGGTACCCTTGGTGAGAAGGGCAATTGGGACATGGAGGTAAGCATCCTTGATGTCCAGGGACACCATATAGTCCCCTTCTTCCTGGTTCGCTATCACTGCTCTGAGTGACTCCATCTTGATTTGAACCTTTGTATGTAAGTGTTCAAATATTTCAGATTTAGAATAGGTCTCACCGAGCCGTCTGGCTTCAGTACCACAATATAGTGTGGAATAATACCCCTTTCCTTGTTGTAGGAGGGGTACTTTGATTATCACCTGCTGGGAATACAGCTTGTGAATTGTTTCCAATACTGCCTCCCTGTCGGAGGGAGACGTTGGTAAAGCAAACTTCAGGAACCTGCGAGGGGGAGACGTCTCGAATTTCCAATCTGTACCCCTGGGATACTACTTGTAAGATCCAGGGGTCCACTTGCGAGTGAGCCCACTGCGTGCTGAAACTCTTGAGACGACCCCCCACCGCACCTGTTTGTACGGCCCCAGCGTCATGCTGAGGACTTGGCAGAAGCGGTGGAAGGCTTCTGTTCCTGGGAATGGGCTGCCTGCTGCAGTCTTCTTCCCTTATGGGGACGAAAGGACTGAGGCTGAAAAGACGATGTCTTTTTCTGCTGAGATGTGACTTGGGGTAAAAAAGGTGGATTTTCCAGCTGTTGCCATGGCCACCAGATCCGATGGACCGACCCCAAATAACTCCTCCCCTTTATACGGCAATACTTCCATGTGCCGTTTGGAATCTGCATCACCTGACCACTGTCGTGTCCATAAACATCTTCTGGCAGATATGGACATCGCACTTACTCTTGATGCCAGAGTGCAAATATCCCTCTGTGCATCTCGCATATATAGAAATGCATCCTTTAAATGCTCTATAGTCAATAAAATACTGTCCCTGTCAAGGGTATCAATATTTCCAGTCAGGGAATCCGACCAAGCCACCCCAGCGCTGCCCATCCAGGCTGAGGCGATCGCTGGTCGCAGTATAACACCAGTATGTGTGTATATACTTTTTAGGATATTTTCCAGCCTCCTATCAGTTGGCTCCTTGAGGGCGGCCGTATCTGGAGACGGTAACGCCACTTGTTTTGATAAGCGTGTGAGCGCCTTATCCACCCTAAGGGGTGTTTCCCAACGCGCCATAACTTCTGGCGGGAAAGGGTATACCGCCAATAATTTTCTATC
Organism: Pseudophryne corroboree; assembly: GCF_028390025.1. Lineage (NCBI taxonomy): Eukaryota > Metazoa > Chordata > Amphibia > Anura > Myobatrachidae > Pseudophryne > Pseudophryne corroboree. The sequence continues at coordinate 393,006,158 of NC_086449.1, forward strand.
GGGGGAAACCCACGCATAATCACACACTTCATTTAATTTATCTGATTCAGGAAAAACCACATGTAGTTTTTTCACACTCCACATAATACCCTTTTTTGTGGTACTTGTAGTATCAGAAATATGTAACATCTCCTTCATTGCCCTTAACAAGTAACGTGTGGCCCTAAAGGAAAATACGTTTGTTTCTTCACCGTCGACACTGGAGTCAGTGTCCGTGTCTGTGTCTGTGTCGACCGACTGAGGTAAAAGGACGTTTTAACGCCCCTGACGGTGTTTGAGACGCCTGGACAGGTACTAATTGGTTTGCCGGCCGTCTCATGTCGTCAACCGACCTTGCAGCGTGTTGACATTATCACGTAATTCCTTAAATAAGCCATCCATTCCGGTGTCGACTCCCTAGAGAGTGACATCACCATTACAGGCAATTGCTCCGCCTCCTCACCAACATCGTCCTCATACATGTCGACACACACGTACCGACACACAGCACACACACAGGGAATGCTCTGATAGAGGACAGGACCCCACTAGCCCTTTGGGGAGACAGAGGGAAAGTTTGCCAGCACACACCAAAAACGCTATAATTATACAGGGACAACCTTTATATAAGTGTTTTTCCCTTATAGCATTTTAATATATATAGTCATATCGCCAAATAAGTGCCCCCCCTCTCTGTTTTAACCCTGTTTCTGTAGTGCAGTGCAGGGGAGAGCCTGGGAGCCTTCCCACCAGCATTTCTGTGAGGGAAAATGGCGCTGTGTGCTGAGGAGAATAGGCCCCGCCCCCTTTTCGGCGGGCTTCTTCTCCCGTTTTTCTGAGACCTGGCAGGGGTTAAATACATCCATATAGCCCCAGGGGCTATATGTGATGTATTTTTAGCCAGAATAAGGTACTATCATTGCTGCCCAGGGCGCCCCCCCCAACGCCCTGCACCCTCAGTGACCGCTGCTATGAAGTGTGCTGACAACAATGGCGCACAGCTGCAGTGCTGTGCGCTACCTTATGAAGACTGAAAAGTCTTCTGCCGCCGGTTTCTGGACCTCTTCACTTTTCGGCATCTGCAAGGGGGTCGGCGGCGCGGCTCCGGGACGAACCCCAGGGTGAGACCTGTGTTCCGACTCCCTCTGGAGCTAATGGTGTCCAGTAGCCTAAGAAGCCAATCCATCCTGCACGCAGGTGAGTTCACTTCTCTCCCCTAAGTCCCTCGATGCAGTGAGCCTGTTGCCAGCAGGACTCACTGAAAATAAAAAAACCTAACAAAACTTTTACTCTAAGCAGCTCTTTAGGAGAGCCACCTAGATTGCACCCTTCTCGGCCGGGCACAAAAATCTAACTGAGGCTTGGAGGAGGGTCATAGGGGGAGGAGCCAGTGCACACCACCTGATCCTAAAGCTTTTACTTTTGTGCCCTGTCTCCTGCGGAGCCGCTATTCCCCATGGTCCTGACGGAGTCCCCAGCATCCACTTAGGACGTCAGAGAAACAAAAGTTCAGTAAAATGACCCAAAAATCTAAATTAAAAGCGTCTGAGGAGAAGCGTAAACTTGCCAATATGCCATTTACGACACGGAGTAGCAAGGAACGGCTGAGACCCTGGCCTATGTTCATGGCTAGTGGTTCAGATTCACATGAGGATGGAAGCACTCATCCTCTCGCTAGAAAAATGAAAAGACTTAAGCTGGCAAAAGCACAGCAAAGAACTGTGCGTTCTTCTAAATCACAAATCCCCAAGGAGAGTCCAATTGTGTCGGTTGCGATGCCTGACTTTCCCAACACTGGACGGGAAGAGGTGGCGCCTTCCACCATTTGCATGCCCCCTGCAAGTGCTGGAAGGAGCACCCGCAGTCCAGGTCCTAATAGTCAAATTGAAGATGTCACTGTTGAAGTACACCAGGATGAGGATATGGGTGTTGCTGGCGCTGAGGAGGAAATTGACAAGGAGGATTCTGATGATGAGGTGGTTTGTTTAAGTCAGGCACCCGGGGAGACACCTGTTGTCCGTGGGCCGAATAGGCCATTGACATGCCTGGTCAAATTACAAAAAAAAAAATCACCTCTTCGGTGTGGAATTATTTAAACAGAAATGCGGACAATTGGTGTCAAGCCGTGTGTTGCCTTTGTCAAGCTGTAATAAGTAGGGGTAAGGACGTTAACCACTTAAGAACATCCTCCCTTATACGTCACCTGGAGCGCATTCATCAGAAGTCATTGACAAGTTCAAAAACTTTGGGTGACAGCGGAAGCAGTCCACTGCCAACTAAATCCCTTCCTCTTGTAACCAAGCTCCTGCAAACCACACCACCAACTCCCTCAGTGTCAATTTCCTCCTTAGACAGGAAAGCCAATAGTCCTGCAGGTCATGTCACTGGCAAGTCTGACGAGTCCTCTCCTGCCTGGGATTCCTCCGATGCATCCTTGAGTGTAACGCCTACTGCTGCTGGCGCTGCTGTTGTTGCTGCTGGGAGTCGATCGTCATCCCAGAGGGGAAGTCGGAAGACCACTTGTACTACTTCCAGTAAGCAATTGACTGTCCAACAGTCCTTTGCGAGGAAGATGAAATATCACAGCAGTCATCCTGCTGCAAAGCGGATAACTCAGGCCTTGGCAGCCTGGGTGGTGTTAAACGTGTTTCCGGTATCCACCGTTAATTCACAGGACACTAGAGAATTGCTTGAGGTACTGTGTCCCCGGTACCAAATACCATCTAGGTTCCATTTCTCTAGGCAGGCGATACCGATAATGTACACAGACCTCAGAAAAAGAGTCACCAGTGTCCTAAAAAATGCAGTTGTACCCAATGTCCACTTAACCACGGACATGTGGACAAGTGGAGCAGGGCAGACTAAGGACTATATGACTGTGACAGCCCACTGGTAGATGTATTGCCTCCCGCAGCAAGAACAGTAGCGGCGGCACCAGTAGCAGCATATCGCAAACGCCAACTCGTTCCTAGGCAGGCTACGCTTTGTATCACCGCTTTCCATAAGAGGCACACAGCTGACAACCTCTTACGGAAACTGAGGAACATCATCGCAGAATGGCTTACCCCAATTGGACTCTCCTGGGGATTTGTGACATCGGACAACGCCACCAATATTGTGCGTGCATTACATGTGGGCAAATTCCAGCACGTCCCATGTTTTGCAGATACATTGAATTTGGTGGTGCAGAATTATTTAAAAAACGACAGGGGCGTGCAAGAGATGCTGTCGGTGGCCCGAAGAATTGCGGGCCACTTTCGGCATTCAGCCACCACGTGCCGAAGACTGGAGCACCAGCAAACACTCCTGAACCTTCCCCACCATCATCTGAAGCAAGAGGTGGTAACGAGGTGGAATTCCACCCTCTATATGCTTCAGAGGATGGAGGAGCAGCAAAAGGCCATTCAAGCCTATACAGCTACCTACGATATAGGCAAAGGAGGGGGAATGCACCTGACTCAAGCGCAGTGGAGAATGATTTCAACGTTGTGCAAGGTTCTGCAACCCTTTGAACTTGCCACACGTGAAGTCAGTTCAGACACTGCCAGCCTGAGTCAGGTCATTCCCCTCATCAGGCTTTTGCAGAAGAAGCTGGAGACTTTGAAGGAGTAGCTAAAACAGAGCAATTCCGCTAGGCATGTGGGACTTGTGGATGGAGCCCTTAATTCGCTTAACCAGGATTCACGGGTGGTCAATCTGTTGAAATCAGAGCACTACATTTTGGCCACCGTGCTCGATCCTAGATTTAAAACCTACGTTAGATCTCTCTTTCTGGCAGACACAAGTCTGCAGAGGTTCAAAGACCTGCTGGTGAGAAAATTGTCAAGTCAAGCGGAACGTGATCCGTCAACAGCTCCTCCTTCACATTCTCCCGCAACTGGGGGTGCGAGGAAAAGGCTAAGAATTCCGAGCCCACCCGCTGGCGGTGATGCAGGGCAGTCTGGAGCGAGTGCTGACATCTGGTCCGGACTGAAGGACCTGCCAATGATTACTGACATGTCGTCTACTGTCACTGCATATGATTCTGCCACCATTGAAAGAATGGTGGAGGATTATATGAGTGACCGCATCCAAGTAGGCACGTCAGACAGTCTGTACATATACTGGCAGGAAAAAATAAGATTTTACTTACCGATAAATCTATTTCTCGTAGTCCGTAGTGGATGCTGGGGACTCCGTCAGGACCATGGGGAATAGCGGCTCCGCAGGAGACAGGGCACAAAAGTAAAAGCTTTAGGATCAGGTGGTGTGCACTGGCTCCTCCCCCTATGACCCTCCTCCAAGCCTTAGTTAGGATACTGTGCCCGGACGAGCGTACACAATAAGGAAGGATTTTGAATCCCGGGTAAGACTCATACCAGCCACACCAATCACACTGTACAACCTGTCATCTGAACCCAGTTAACAGCATGATAACAGCGGAGCCTCTGAAAAGATGGCTCACAACAATAATAACCCGATTTTTGTAACAATAACTATGTACAAGTATTGCAGACAATCCGCACTTGGGATGGGCGCCCAGCATCCACTACGGACTACGAGAAATAGATTTATCGGTAAGTAAAATCTTATTTTCTCTGACGTCCTAGTGGATGCTGGGGACTCCGTCAGGACCATGGGGATTATACCAAAGCTCCCAAACGGGCGGGAGAGTGCGGATGACTCTGCAGCACCGAATGAGAGAACTCCAGGTCCTCTTTAGTCAGGGTATCAAATTTGTAGAATTTTACAAACGTGTTCTCCCCCGATAACGTAGCTGCTCGGCAGAGTTGTAATGCCGAGACCCCTCGGGCAGCCGCCCAGGATGAGCCCACCTTCCTTGTGGAATGGGCCTTGACAGATTTAGGCTGTGGCAGGCCTGCCACAGAATGAGCAAGTTGAAATGTGCTACAAATCCAACGAGCAATCGTCTGCTTAGAAGCAAGAGCACCCAGTTTGTTGGGTGCATACAGGATAACAGCGAGTCAGTTTTCCTGACTCCAGCCGTCCTGGAAACCTATATTTTCAGGGCCCTGACAACAGCTAGCAACTTGGAGTCCTCCAAGTCCCTAGTAGCCGCAGGTACCACAATAAGCTGGTTCAGGTGAAACGCTGACACCACCTTAGGAAGAAACTGGGGACGAGTCCGCAGCTCTGCCCTGTCCGAATGGACAATCAGATATGGCTTTTGTGAGACAAAGCCGCCAATTCTGACACTCGCCTGGCCGAGGCCAGGGCCAACAGCATGGTCACTTTTCATGTGAGATATTTCAAATCCACAGATTTGAGCGGTTTAAAATGTGATTTGAGGAATCCCAGAACTACGTTGAGATCCCACAGTGCCACTGGAGGCACAAAAAGGGGGTTGTATATGCAATACTCCCTTGACAAACTTCTGGACTTCAGGAACTGAAGCCAATTCTTTCTGGAAGAAAATTGACAGGGCCGAAATTTGAACCTTAATGGACCCCAATTTGAGGCCCATAGACACTCCTGTTTGCAGGAAATGGAGGAATCGACCGAGTTGAAATTTCTTCGTGGGCCCTTCCTGGCCTCACACCACGCAACATATTTTCGCCACATGTGGTGATAATGTTTTGCGGTCACCTCCTTCCTGGCTTTGACCAGGGTAGGAATGACCTCTTCCGGAATGCCTTTTTCCCTTAGGATCTGGCGTTCCACCGCCATGCCGTCAAACGCAGCCGCGGTAAGTCTTGGAACAGACCTGGTACTTGCTGAAGCAAGTCCCTTCTTAGCGGCAGAGGCCATGAGTCCTCTGTGAGCATTTCTTGAAGTTCCGGGTGCCACGTCCTTCTTGGCCAATCCGGAGCCACGAGTATAGTTCTTACTCCTCTACGTCTTATAATTCTCAGTACCTTGGTTATGAGAAGCAGAGGAGGGAACACATACACCGACTGGTACACCCACGGTGTTACCAGAACGTCCACAGATATTGCTTGAGGGTCTCTTGACCTGGCGCAATACCTGTCCAGTTTTTTGTTCAGGCGGGACGCCATCATGTCCACCTTTGGTCTTTCCCAACGGTTCACAATCATGTGGAATACTTCCCGATGAAGTCCCTACTCTCCCGGGTGGAGGTCGTGCCTGCTGAGGAAGTCTGCTTCCCAGTTGTCCACTCCCGGAAATGAACACTGCTGACAGTGCTATCACATGATTTTTCGCCCAGCGAAGAATCCTTGCAGTTTCTGCCATTGCCCTCCTGCTTCTTGTGCCGCCCTGTCTGTTTACGTGGGCGACTGCCGTGATGTTGTCCCACTGGATCAATACCGGCTGACCTTGAAGCAGAGGTCTTGCTAAGCTTAGAACATTGTAAATTGCCCTTAGCTCCAGTATATTTATGTGGAGAGAAGTCTCCAGACTTGATCACACTCCCTGGAAAAAAAAATTTTCTGTGTGACTGCTCCCCAGCCTCTCAGGCTGGCATCCGTGGTCACCAGGACCCAGTCCTGAATGCCGAATCTGCGGCCCTTTAGTAGATGAGCACTCTGCAGCCACCGCAGAAGAAACACCCTTGTCCTTGGAGACAGGGTTATCCGCTGATGCATCTGAAGATGCGATCCGGACCATTTTTCCAGCAGATCCCACTGAAAAGTTCTTGCGTGAAATCTACCGAATGGAATCGCTTCGTAAGAAGCCACCATTTTTCCCAGGACCCTTGTGCAATGATGCACTGACACTTTTCCTGGTTTTAGGAGGTTCCTGACTAGCTCGGATAACTCCCTGGCTTTCTTCTCCGGGAGAAACACCTTTTTCTGGACTGTGTCCAGAATCATCCCTAGGAACAGCAGACGTGTCGTCGGAAACAGCTGCGGTTTTGGAATATTTAGAATCCACCCGTGCTGTCGTAGAACTACTTGAGATAGTGCTACTCCGACCTCCAACTGTTCTCTGGACCATGCCCCTATCAGGAGATCGTCCATTTTCTTTGAAGAAGAATCATAATTTCGGCCATTATCTTGGTAAGGACCCGGGGTGCCGTGGACAATCCAACCGGCAGCGTCTGAAACTGATAGTGACAGTTCTGTACCACGAACCTGAGGTACCCTTGGTGAGAAGGGCAAATTGGGACATGGAGGTAAGCATCCCTGATGTCCCGGGACACCATATAGTCCCCTTCTTCCTGGTTCGCTATCACTGCTCTGAGTGACTCCATCTTGATTTGAACCTTTGTATGTAAGTGTTCAACTATTTCAGATTTAGAATAGGTCTCACCGAGCCGTCTGGCTTCAGTACCACAATATAGTGTGGAATAATACCCCTTTCCTTGTTGTAGGAGGGGTACTTTGATTATCACCTGCTGGGAATACAGCTTGTGAATTGTTTCCAATACTGCCTCCCTGTCGGAGGGAGACGTTGGTAAAGCAGACTTCAGGAACCTGCGAGGGGGAGACGTCTCGAATTTCCAATCTGTACCCCTGGGATACTACTTGTAGGATCAGGGGTCCACTTGCGAGTGAGCCCACTGCGTGCTGAAACTCTTGAGACGACCCCCCCCACCGCACCTGAGTCCGCTTGTACGGCCCCAGCGTCATGCTGAGGACTTGGCAGAAGCGGTGGAGGGGTTCTGTTTCTGGGAATGGGCTGCCTGCTGCAGTCTTCTTCCCTTTCCTCTATCCCATGGCAGATATGACTGGCCTTTTGCCCGCTTGCCCTTATGGGGACGAAAGGACTGAGGCTGAAAAGACGTTGTCTTTTTCTCCTTTATACGGCAATACTTCCATGTGCCGTTTGGAATCTGCATCACCTGACCACTGTCGTGTCCATAAACAACTTCTGGCAGATATGGACATCGCACTTACTCTTGATGCCAGAGTGCAAATATCCCTCTGTGCATCTCGCATATATAGAAACGCATCCTTTAAATGCTCTATAGTCAATAAAATACTGTCCCTGTCAAGGGTATCAATATTTTCAGTCAGGGAATCCGACCAAGCCACCCCAGCGCTGCACATCCAGGCTGAGGCGATCGCTGGTCGCAGTATAACACCAGTATGTGTGTATATACTTTTTAGGATATTTTCCAGCCTCCTATCAGCTGGCTCCTTGAGGGCGGCCCTATCTGGAGACGGTACCGCCACTTGTTTTGATAAGCGTGTGAGCGCCTTATCCACCCTAAGGGGTGTTTCCCAACGCGCCATAACTTCTGGCGGGAAAGGATATACCGCCAATAATTTTCTATCGGGGGAAACCCACGCATCATCACACACTTCATTTAATTTATCTGATTCAGGAAAAACTACAGGTAGTTTTTTCACACTCCACATAATACCCTTTTTTGTGGTACTTGTAGTATCAGAAATATGTAACACCTCCTTCATTGCCCTTAACAAGTAACGTGTGGCCCTAAAGGAAAATACGTTTGTTTCTTCACCGTCGACACTGGAGTCAGTGTCCGTGTCTGTGTCGACCGACTGAGGTAAAAGGACGTTTTAACGCCCCTGACGGTGTTTGAGACGCCTGGACAGGTACTAATCATATCGCCAAATAAGTGCCCCCCCTCTCTGTTTTAACCCTGTTTCTGTAGTGCAGTGCAGGGGAGAGCCTGGGAGCCTTCCCACCAGCATTTCTGTGAGGGAAAATGGCGCTGTGTGCTGAGGAGAATAGGCCCCGCCCCCTTTTCGGCGGGCTTCTTCTCCCGTTTTTCTGAGACCTGGCAGGGGTTAAATACATCCATATAGCCCCCAGGGGCTATATATGATGTATTTTTAGCCAGAATAAGGTACTATCATTGCTGCCCAGGGCGCCCCCCCCAGCGCCCTGCACCCTCAGTGACCGCTGCTATGAAGTGTGCTGACAACAATGGCGCACAGCTGCAGTGCTGTGCGCTACCTTATGAAGACTGAAAAGTCTTCTGCCGCCGGTTTCTGGACCTCTTCACTTTTCGGCATCTGCAAGGGGGTCGGCGGCGCGGCTCCGGGACGAACCCCAGGGTGAGACCTGTGTTCCGACTCCCTCTGGAGCTAATGGTGTCCAGTAGCCTAAGAAGCCAATCCATCCTGCACGCAGGTGAGTTCACTTCTCTCCCCTAAGTCCCTCGATGCAGTGAGCCTGTTGCCAGCAGGACTCACTGAAAATAAAAAACCTAACAAAACTTTTACTCTAAGCAGCTCTTTAGGAGAGCCACCTAGATTGCACCCTTCTCGGCCGGGCACAAAAATCTAACTGAGGCTTGGAGGAGGGTCATAGGGGGAGGAGCCAGTGCACACCACCTGATCCTAAAGCTTTTACTTTTGTGCCCTGTCTCCTGCGGAGCCGCTATTCCCCATGGTCCTGACGGAGTCCCCAGCATCCACTAGGACGTCAGAGAAAGAGGGAATTTTTGAGGCCCTTTCACAAACTGGCTTTATTTTACCTAAATTGCCCCCCTCCAGTGTGTACTCCGAAAGAGTGTTTAGTGCAGCCGCTCACCTTGTCAGCAATCGGCGTATGAGGTTACTTCCAGAAAATGTGGAGAAGATGATGTTCATCGAAATTAATTATAATCAATTCCTCCGTGGAGACATTCACCAGCAATTGCCTCCAGAAAGTACACAGGGACCTGAGATGGTGGTTTCCAGTGGGGACGAATTAATAATCTGTGAGGAGGGGGATGTACACAGTGAAAGGGGTGCATTGGCAAACGCAGGATTTCCATGGGGGGGTTTCCGTACATGTATGTATTCATGTGTTTGTATACGTATATGTGTGGGTGGGTAAGGTATACATGTACTGTGTATGAATATACTGTATATAATAATCCCAGTAAAAAAGGCAGGTGCACTCAGATTTTACCAAAAAACTGTAATGATGCAAAGTCAGAGCATATCAACATGTCAGGGCTACGGGCCCCCGAAACGTGGACATATGCTGTGACTTTGCATCATTACAGTTTTTTGGTAAAATCTGAGTGCACCTGCCTTTTTTATCGGGATTATAATTATTTACAGAGGGCATTCGAGTATTATTTTGAATGTCAGAGGTGTGCCGGACCACCGTACATACACATACGTAGCATACGCACACACACACACACACACACACACACACACACACACACACACTATACATGGGCACAGCATACATACACACACACACACACACACACAATACAGCACACATATATACACACATAGTATACATGCACACAGCATACACACACACACACACACACACAGACTATACATGCATGCAGCATACATACAGTATACATGCACATAGCATACATACAGTATACATGCACGCAGCATACACACACTGTATACATACATACACAGTATACATACGCATAGCATACATAAACACACAGTATACATGCATACACACACAGTATACATGCATTAATAGTATACACACACACACACTATACATGCATATAGCATGCTTTGCATACACACACTACACATGCCATACATACACACACCGTTATAAGTAACTACAGCCTTCCATCAAAGCCCCCCCCCCCCAGCCAGCCTATTTTATTACACACCACCAGCCTCTCCTTCAATCCCAACATACAGTTTCTAACACCCACCTGGATTCAGTGAGAGTATTGGACACATCCACTGCCTACCCAGTGCCCTCACCGTCACCAGCCTTTTTCTCTTTCACCTCATGTACACGTACAGTACCTCCTGAGAGGAGCTGTGTGCTGCGCTGTCACTGCAGCTCCCTCTACAGGCACCAAGCAGCAAGCGTCTCTGTGTAAGGATGGAGCTGCTGCAGCCTGTCAGTTGCTCACGCTGTATACACAAAAAAAAAAAAGATCAGCAGCGCAGATGGATCGGCGGCCAGGGGGGATTTCTAGGTACTCGGAAACCCCCCCTGCGTGCGCGTATGGGGTGAGGAATCGGACGATGAGGAGGAGGTGAACATCTTGCCTCTGTAGAGCCAGTTTGTGCAAGGAGAGATTAATTGCATCTTTTTTGGTGGGGGCCCAAACCAACCAGTCATTTCAGTCACAGTCGTGTGGCAGACCCTGTCGCTGAAATGATGGGTTTGTTAAAGTGTGCATGTCCTGTTTATACAACATAAGGGTGGGTGGGAGAGCCCAAGGACAATTCCATCTTGCACCTCTTTTTTTCTTTAATTTATCTTTGCATCATGTGCTGTTTGGGGACTATTTTTTGAAGTGCCATCCTGTCTGACACTGCAGTGCCACTCCTAGATGGGCCAGGTGTTTGTGTCGGCCAGTTGGGTCGCTTAGCTTAGTCACACAGGTACCTCATTGCACCTCTTTTTTTCTTTGCATCGTGCTGTTTGGGGACAATTTTTTTAAATCTGCCATCCGGTCTGACACTGCAGTGCCACTCCTAGATGGGCCAGGTGTTTGTGTCGGCCACTTGGGTTGCTTAGCTTAGTCACACAGCGACCTTGGTGCACCTCTTTTTTTCTTTGCATCATGTGCTGTTTGGGGACTATTTTTTGAAGTGCCATCCTGTCTGACACTGCAGTGTCACTCCTAGATGGGCCAGGTGTTTGTGTCGGCCACTTGGGTCGCTTAGCTTAGTCACACAGCTACCTCATTGCACCTCTTATTTTATTTGCATCATGTGCTGTTTGGGGACTATTTTTTAAATCTGCCATAATGTCTGACACTGCAGTGCCACTCCTAGATGGGCCAGGTGTTTGTGTCGGCCACTTGGGTCGCTTAGCTTAGTCACACAGTGACCTTGGTGCACCTCTTTTTTTCTTTGCATCATGTGCTGTTTGGGGACTATTTTTTGAAGTGCCATCCTGTCTGACACTGCAGTGCCACTCCTAGATGGGCCAGGTGTTTGTGTCGACCACTTGGGTCGCTTAGCTTAGTCATCCAGCGACCTTGGTGCACCTCTTTTTTTCTTTGCATCATGTGCTGTTTGGGGACTATTTTTTTAAATCTGCCATCCTGTCTGACACTGCAGTGCCACTCCTAGATGGGCCAGGTGTTTGTGTCGGCCACTTGGGTCGCTTAGCTTAGTCACACAGTGACCTTGGTGCACCTCTTTTTTTCTTTGCATCATGTGCTGTTTGGGGACTATTTTTTGAAGTGCCATCCTGTCTGACACTGCAGTGCCACTCCTAGATGGGCCAGGTGTTTGTGTTGACCACTTGGGTCGCTTAGCTTAGTCATCCAGCGACCTCGGTGCAAATTTTAGGACTAAAAATAATATTGTGAGGTGTGAGGTGTTCAGAATAGACTGGAAATGAGTGGAAATTATGGTTATTGAGGTTAGTAATACTATGGGATCAAAATGACCCCCAAATTCTATGATTTAAGCTGTTTTTGAAGGTTTTTTGTAAAAAAACACCCAAATCCAAAACACACCCGAATCCGACAAAAAAATTTCAGGGAGGTTTTGCCAAAACGCGTCCGAATCCAAAACACGGCTGCGGAACCGAATCCAAAACAAAAACACAAAACCCAAAAAATGTCCGGTGCACATCACTATTCGTTACTCACATTACACCACACAGTACAACCCCTTATATATGTTATGCCAGGTAGAGACCTTACACCTCATTCCTCCTCTTCTTCATCCCCCTCCCCCAGGGTATATTGCTGGTGAGCAGTGTCGGTGTGTGAGCAGACTGTAGTGTCAGTGAGCTAGTTTTAGCAGCCGTGCAAATGCTATGCCGCCACCCACTGGGGAGTGTATTTTAGCTTAGCAGAAGTGCGAACGCATGTACAGCCGAGCTCTGCAAGAACTGTTTGTTCAGGCGATCGGAGTGTGATTGACAGGAAGTGGGTGTTTCTGGGCGGAAACAGGCCGTTTTATGGGCGTGTGGGGAAAAACGCTACAGTTTCTGGGAAAAACGTGGGAGTGGCTGGAGAAACGGAGGAGTGTCTGGGCGAACGCTGGGTGTGTTTGTGACGTCAAACCAGGAACGACAAGCACTGAACTGATCGCAGATGCCGAGTAAGTTTGAAGCTACTCAGAAACTGCTAAGAGGTGTGTAATCGCAATTTTGAGAACCTTTCGTTCGCAATTATAAGAAGCTAAGATTCACTCCCAGTAGGCGGCGGCTTAGCGTGTGTAAAGCTGCTAAAAGCAGCTTGCGAGCGAACAACTCAGAATGAGGGCCATAATACAATACACATGATCATATATCTTTAAGATATATCTTAAGATCTGGGAGTGGCTACATCCAGGAGCATGCTGTCATTGACTATAGCTTCAGATCTTTTCTGCAGCAGGGAAGATCAGAAGCTCCAACTAATGACCAGCGGGACTGCGCATCATGACCGCTATCATTCACAGACACTGAACAATCTGCACTATTATGAATGATTTGTAGTTGCGATCCGTCGGAAATGGCCAAATCCCTCATAATAACGCCTAGTGTATGGGCACCTTAACACAAGTCCCTGATGGCCCAGAGAAACGGGATTTGCGCAGCCAGCCACCACTCTCACCAAGGCTGCTGCAGTGCTGCTGCTCCCGCCCTGAGAGTCGGGGCTAAGGGCAGAGTACACAGGGAGGCGGGAGAAGCACGGAGCAGTCGTCAGCTGTCAGCAGAGCACACAGGGGAATAGGCAGCCAACTGGGGTAGATGCGGACAGTGCGCCCACAGGGTAAATGCGCTGTGGACCAAGTACTGTCTGCCCACACCAAGTTACGGCCCTGCTTATTGCTCACTTTGTCTTTCAAGTGTGTATCCAGCCAAAGGCCACAGCTAAGATAATCATAAATGAATATTTTACAAATAAATCCTTCTAAGTAAACCTGAGCTGACACGGCCTGATTCAGACTTGTACGCTAATCTGATGGTGGTAGGGGGACTGCTGCTACCCGTGTCTTGCCCAGAGAGGGCACAGTTAACTTGCCAGCCGGGTCCCGGCACCTGTGCAATGGATCCGGCAGATGCCAGTAGCGGCGCATGCGCACCAACTTTAGTTGGACTGCGCATGTACAATCCTCATCGGTTGCAGCCCATAAAAGCCATCTAGGGCTGACGAGGCAGGGATGCCTTCCTACGGGAATCCAGCTCTTTGCTAATCACAGCCCGGTCTGGCTGTCCCGGAGGGAGGAAACACCTCCCAATGGGACTGCCTTGTGTGTCTGTGACTGACTCCAGTTGATTCATTTGCATTCTACACAGATAGCAAGGTATTACTTGGTTATATACACAACCAAACAAAACAATTATATGTATATGTCAGCAACAGAGTAGAGCGCATCAGAAGTTTCTCCACTCCTGATCGTGGAACAAAATCTTCAGCCACAAGACTTAGGCTAAACTTATTTCTGTTATTGTATGTTGTTTATTGTAGCAGGTTCTCTCTTTTGTCTTACAGGTCCCAAGATCAATTCTGGACTTCATCTAAGGACATTAGTATAATGTTTGGTTTATTGTGAAATCTAAAGACGGGCAGTGTCATGTCCCACAATATATGTGTTTCATATGCTGTCATGTTACTATTGCAAAGCTTTGCATCTTGTTAAAATTTGTCCCTCCTGATATCCAGTGGGTGTAGTATGGGTGACCTTACCGACGCCGGGATCCCGGCAGCATACCGACGCCGGGATCCCGGCGGGGAGGGGCGAGTGCAGCAAGCCCCTTGCGGGCTCGGTGGCGACCTGCGGTCGCCACGGGTTCTATTCCCACTCTATGGGTGTCGTGGACACCCACGAGTGGAAATAGTCCCTGTTGGTCGGCATGCCGACCATCGGGATAGTGAGCCGTCGGGCTCACGGAGGAGGTCATGTGACTGTCGGTCAGCCGACCGGCGGTCACATGACTACCACCCTTTCCAGTAGCTAGTGTCTGATGTCATTAGCACTCCCTCATTCTGTCTCTTGTTCTTTGTGTGTCTGCCATTTTAGCTTTCCTGATGAGTTCTGGTAAATTATCATCTTTTCACCTACTGTTTGTGCATAATTACAAGAATATCAGCTTGAAATAAACCCTCATCTGGATTCTTCATATGTGTCTCTTCAGTTGAGTTTACACTATCTGACAAGGGAGGTCATTCGGACCCGATTGCAGCGTGCTTTCGTTTGCACAGCTGTGATCGGGTCACTACTGCGCACATGCAGGGGCCGTAATGCGCACGCATGTCATTACCCGGCTACAGCCATCGCCAGGCAACGACGCTGACAGCGGAAACAGCGGTCGCAGCGGCGATCGCAAGAAGATTGACTGCAGGAAGGCATTCCGGGGTTCAATTGACCATAGGAGACCATTTTCGGGGAGTGGTAAGAAAAACGCAGGTGTGTCCAGGTGAACGGAGGGCGGATGTCTGACGTCAAAGCCGAGCTCATCATTGCTGGATCCGTCACACAGGGTAAGTATGTCCAGGGCTGGTCTTGTTTTGCAGGGATCTTTTTTAGCATAGCAGGGCTGCACAAGCGATCGCAGCCCTGCTATGCTAAAATACACTCCCCCATAGGCGGAGATTAGTTGATCGCACCAGCAGCAAAAAGTTGCTTGGTATGATCAACTCGGAATGAGGGCCAAGGTCTTTTGGTATAAGTACTGGTTCAATACAGACATACACAGAGAAACTGTCTCAGGAGCCTTACACTTACAGCCTGATTATTGAGTCAGAATAGCGAAAAGATGGTTGAAAAACAAATACCAGATACACCAGTAAGCCAGTTGCAGTTTCTGCAGATACAAAGACATTAACAAGCTTGCCTACACTGTAACAAGAAATCAGTGTGTGCGGCTACATCACAGCCCATTACAGCATAGATTCTTCTAGCAAGCTCCAAACTCACTCCAGCATTATTCAGATCCATTCTACCTGTGTGCTATTATGGCTGAAGGGAACACTGTGCTGCCTGTTCAAGATGCACAATATCTACATTCAGAACAAGGAGAAGTTATGGATCTCAACCTGCAGTCTAAATGCCCTTCTAAGCCTTCATGGAAGGTAAAAGAGAATCTTGAAGGTAGGAAACATGAGCTTTCTTCCACCGTCCTAAACTTATAGCAAAAATTGCAAAGTCATACAGTATGTCCACCATATCTCAGCCTGTTTGTGATGTGTCACTGCTAGTGGGAGCCCTAGGATAGCTTTGTTCAGTATATGAACTGTATACAGTGAGAAGCAAGGAATATATAAGCATTCTGAGGAAACTTAATAGTCAGGATTCTTTAGAAGAATTGCAAAGTTTTTATCATCTTAATTTGGATCGAGACAGTTTATTGCATGAAGTTAAGTCTAAGACAGTGGCCAGAATTTCACAATTATTGGAAACATCATCACGCATTTATGTGTCCACCAGGTGTTCAAAATGATCATCTAAGTCAAGAAGTTAAAAATATTCCATGCTCAGCGAAATACTTATAAAGACACATGTAGAAGCAGAAACTACTAAAATACAAGCCGACTTTGCACAAATGAAGGCAGAAATGGAAACCAGAGCAGAACGAGAAAAGGCCGAAATGGAAGCCAGAGCAGCCAAAATTGAAGCTCTAGAGAAACAATGTGAGCTTGCCACAGCAATGGTATGGTTAAAGGTTTTAGAACAAGCTGCCTGTGGAAAAGAAATAGACCGCATCAGTTTATGTGAAGTGGATGTGGAGGATACTTTTAAGCGCACAAGGGACTACGTCCTAAGTCAAAACAGTGAACCCCTGATTGCTGCAAACATTCCCGACAGTGCGGATATCTTTCCAGAACAAAAGGACTCATATCCCTATGCAACACGCCACATCCAAGGTCAATACAATGCACAACCACTTAGTCATCCTGACCCATTTTCACACCCCACAGTGCACCAAGGCCCAACACCTCAACAAGCTCAATATACAAATGCCTGGTCACAAACCAATATGCCACTAAGTCACCAAATCCCTGTCAACCACACAGTTCCAAATCCAGCGCGACCTACAGACTTTAAACCAGCTGAATGCCTATGCACCCCCCTATCTCCCTATGTCTCTTACCCAAAACACCACAAATAAATAATAATAACAGCACTACTCAGCCAGCAATTCTTTGCCCAAAGTCAGAGAAAACAGACATGTCAGACTTTGCAAGATACATGGTTCACCGTGAACTTACTAAGACCGGCCTCACTAGGTTTGATGACCAGCCTGAGAACTACAGAGGTTGGAAATGTGCCTTCAGAACCGCAATTAGTGGCCTTGGCATTACTGATGCTGAAGAACTAGATCTGCTGATCATGTGGCTCAGCCCACAGTTTACAGAACGTGTCAAAAGACTCAGATCTGTCCACATTGATAATCCTGCGGAAGGCCTGATTGTTGCTTGGGAAAGATTAGAATGAAGCTTTGGCAGTCCTGAAGCCATAGAGAATGTTCTGTTCAAATTGCTGCAGGATTTCCCAAAAATATCCAGCAAGGACAATGAGAAATTCCAAGAGCTCAGTGACCTACTCTTTAAGATCCAGCTTGCCAAAACAGATGCTCACTTACCTGGCCTCAATTACCTGGACACAGCTCACGGGGTAAACCCAATAGTTTTCAAGCTGCCATACGGTATTCAAGAAAAGTTGGCTACACTTGGGTAAAGATACAAAAGGGAAAATTGAGTCTCCTTTACTCCCTTTTCCTACTTACGTGAGTTTGTCAGGAACATTGCAGAATCCAAGAATGACCCAAACTTTTCCTTCAGTGAGTCAAGTCATCCTGGTTCACCTACCCCAAAGTTTGACAGCCCACGCTCTAACTACAAGAACCAGAGAGGTCCAGTGTCAGTAAAAAAGACTGAAATCCTTCCCACACCAGCATCAGCTCCTGACAAGAGCAACCAAGGTGATAGGATTAAAAACACCAACCGCCTGTGTCCCATTCATAAGAAGCCACATCCCCTCAAGAAATGCATTGGTTTCAGAAAGAAACCAGTCCAGGAATGCAAGGAACTTCTAAACAAATTTGGGCTATGTTTTAGAAGTTGTGCTTCTACTGAACATTTTGCCAAGGACTGTAAAACTGCTATTAAGTGAATAGAGTGCAGCTATGAGGACCACATGCAGGCACTGCACCCATCTCAACCCAATCCTATACCGCCTGCACATTTCCCTTCTGCACCAAGGCATGGCGGGGAGAATGCAGATCAAACAGCAAGTCCTACTACTGTATCTTCTTCATGCATTAAAGTCTGTGGGGAAGATCTCTGCGACAAGTCTTGTGCAAAGATATGTCTAGTCAAAGTATACCCCAAGGGACAGCCAGAAAAGACTCTAAAGGGGGGAAAAACCATCTTGGATAACCAGAGCAACTGATCACTCACAAGACCAGAACTCTTTGATCTGTTAAACTTAAAGGGAGATGCTTACCCTTACACCTTGGGTACCTGTAGTGGAATTACAGAGGCCTCTGGAAGAAGAGCCAGTGGGCTGGTTGTAGCCTCTCTCAAGAACAATCTTGAAATACCCTTACCCACACTCGTTGAGTGTAACGAGATACCATCCATCAAAGAGGAGATTCCTACACCAGAGGTCGCTCTTCATCACACTCACCTAAGGCCTATATCCAATGAAATACCAACCCTTGACAAAAATGCAGAGATCTTACTTCTGCTCAGTAGAGACATTCTCAGGGTACAACACATCAATAGACCAAATGATACTCCATTTGCCCAATGCCTATATCTAGGCTGGGTTATCATAGGCAATGTCTGTATAGACAAGATGAAGAAGCCTACCAAGATTTCCTCATTTAAGACAAACATCTTGCCTAATGGTCACAGCACCTGTTTTCAGCCATGCCCACATCATTACTGGGTGAAAGAGAAACTGGGCAGCAGTAATTTGCAGCATGACCATCAAGATAACATGAACATGGTCCTGTCTTGGGACGACAGTCTTGGATTGACAGTGTTCAATTCAACAAGTGAGGACAACAAGTTAGCATCTGCAAGAGAAGATAAAGAATTTCTCAAGATAATGGACAAAGATTTCAATCAGGACGATTCCAACAGCTGGGTAGCACCTTTACCCTTCCGCTTTCCAAGAGAGAAACTACCAAACAATCTACAGCAAGCAGTTGCTAGATTTCCCTCTTTAAAGTAAACTCTAAAGAGGAAACCAGAGATGGAAAAACATTTTGTGGATTTCATGCAAATCATATTTGACAGAGATCATGCAGAACCTACACCACCAGGGAGGAGAAGAATGCTGGTACCTTCCATCCTTTGGCGTGTATCACCCATGGAAACCCAATCAAATTAGAGTAGTTTTTGATTCCAGCACTCAGTATGATGGTGTGTTCCTTAACAATCTGCTCCTTACTGGGCCAAACCTAAACAACAGCCTCATAGGAGTGCTAACTCGTATTAGACAAGAGCCTGTGGCAGTAATAGCTGACATCCAGCAAATGTTCCATTGTTTCATATTCAGGGAGGAAAATCGGAACTACCTAAGGTTCCTGTGGCACAAGGACAACAACGTCAATAATGAAGTCATAGATTACCGGATGAAGGTACATGTATTTGGCAACAGCCCTTCTCCTGCCGTAGCAATCTATGGACTCAGGAGAACAGCCCAGGAAGGTGAGAAGGACTATGGATCTGATGGTCATCATTTTGTTGAACAGAACTTCTATGTTGATGATGGATTTAAATCCCTACCCACAAGTGAAGAGGCAGTTAATCTCCTCACCAGAACACGAGAAATGCTTTCTGTAGCAAACCTCAGGCTCCACAAGATTATCTCCAACAGCCAGAAGGTAATGGAAGCATGATGATCATGCCACCAACTGGAAGGATCTTAATCTTGGTTCTGATGTTCCTCCCATACAACGTACATCAAACAAGACATATTTGCATATTTGGGACATCAAACAAGACATATTTGCATTCCAAGTATCAGGCTATGACAAACCTTTCACCAAACGAGGAGTTTTATCTGTCATAAACAGTATCTATGATCCTCTTGGATTTGTAGCCCCAGTCACCATCCATGGCAAGATGTTGCCGAGACAGTTTACCAAGGTGAACTTAGACTGGGACACTCCATTACCTATTGAGCAACAACAAAGGTGGGAGACGTGGAAGAAGTCTTGGAAGATATTAGAACAACTCCAAATCCCACATTGTTATACTCCCAGCTCTCTTTCAGCTGTCGTCAGGAGAGAAATCCACATTTTCTCGGATGCATCGGTTGAAGCCATAGCTGTAGTAGCCTACCTGAGGATCTTTGAAACCAACAACAAACTACACTGTGGATTTGTCCTGGGTAAGGCCAAATTAACCCCCAAAACCTGCACACTCTGTACCAAGACTCGAGCTTTGTGCAGCTGTGCTAGCAGTAGAAATTGCTGAAGTTATAAAGGATGAACTGGACGTTCCAATTGATTCATTTGCATTCTACACAGATAGCAAAGTCGTGCTTGGTTATATACACAACCAAACAAAACAATTCTATGTATACGTCAGCAACAGAGTGGAGCGCATCAGAAGTTTCTCCACTCCTGAGCACTGGCATCACATCACCACTAGCCTTAATCCAGCTGATCGTGGAACAAGACATTCAGCCACAAGACTTAGGCTAAACTTATTTCCTGTTATTGTTTGTTGTTTATTGTTGCAGGTTCTCTCTTTTGTCTTACAGGTCCCAAGATCAATTCTGGACTTCATCTAAGGACATTACTATAATGTTTGATTTGTTGTGAAATCTAAAGATTTCAGACAGGGAGTGTCATGTCCCACGATATATGTGTTTCATATGCTGTCATGTTACTATTGCAAAGCTTTGCATCTTGTTAAAATTTGTCCCTCCTGATCTCCTGTAGCTAGGGTCTGATGTCATTAGCCCTCTCTCATTCTGTCTCTAGTTCTTTGTGTGTCTGCCATTTTAGCTTTCCTGATGAGTTCTGGCAAATTATCATCTTTTCACCTACTGTTTGTGCATAATTACAAGAATATCAGCTTGAAATAAACCCTCATCTGGATTATTCATACGTGCCTCTTCAGTTGAGATGACACTATCTGATAAGGTCTCTTTGTCATGACTGTGGTTTTTGTGAACCCGTCGTGTATGTGAAGTCCGTGCGGGTAACTGGAGGACTATTTGTATATTGGCTAGTCTGTGGGAATCAGTGTGTTGAAGTAGTAAGCAGCAATCCTTGACCGGGGGTCGAACCCGGGCCTCGGCAGAGGAAGCCATATCCTGACCCACTGGATCACCAGGGACTTGGTATTGATAGCAGGATGGTGAATGTATTGGTGAAAACAAACTGGATATACTGTCACAGGAGTAGGTGTTTGTGTATTCAAGGTTACTATGAAATAGGTTCTGTGGAGTTGCGCAGAACTGGGAGGAGAATGAAGATGTTGAACCGGACTGGTTACCATTGAGACTGAGAACTGCACTGTGAACCGGGCTGGGTACAGGTATAACTGGAATGCAACTGTAATCCGGGGTGGTACCGGATATAATTGGAAACGCAACTGTATGTAGAACAATGACTGTAGCTGTGACTTTAAGACAAGGCAGAAGAAAAACTGAAGACTGTAGCTGTGACTTTAAGACGAGGCTGAAGAAGAACTGAAGACTGTAGCTGTGACTTTAAGACGAGGCTGAAGAATACTGCGGCTGTGTCTTTAAGACGAGACTGAGAATACTGCGCCTGTGTCTTTAAGACGAGACGGAAGAATACTGGATAAAACTGGTAACACAACTGTCATCCAGACTGGGTAGCAAAAGAGCAGAGTTTTACAGGAACTAAGGTAATAGTGTTACCTCTTAGGTAGCTCAGCTACTAAGCTCACACTGAGATGTGTGACACAAGGAACTGGCAGCTTCTGTAACACAAGTCTCTTTACTTATACTTCCAGGTCCTTGGTAATTGGTGAACAGAGTCAGGTGATTCAGAGCCTGTCATGTCAGTACTCCAGGTTAGGCTTTGATAGAGTGACCATATTATCCCTTTTACCTGGGACGCTTATGGACTACACAGGTTCTGTGGCTGATTAAAAGCAGCTGAAATGTAGGCTTGAAGTCAGCCAGCCACAAAACCTGTGTAATCCATGAGCGTCCCAGGTAAAAGGGATAATATGGTCACCCTAGCTTTGATGTGGAGTGAGGCCTAGCAGGCTGGAAAAACACTGAAGCCTAAATGCCTAAAATGAGCAGAGGATGCTGGCTTTTAGGCCCTAACACCAGAGAGCTGAGCACAGTGGAGAATGTATCTGTTGACCACTGGAGTCAGAGAGGCATATAGTATATTGACAACAATGATTGCTGAGTAGGCACAGCATAGAGAGACTTGCTGAATTCAGTATTCACACAGAAGGTTAATCAACACAGGTGGAGCTCGTTAACTCTCACCGTCCAGGCAGAGAACTCAGCACTCAGGAAACTCATGGTACTGGAAAGCTGTTTATCCCAATGAGCAGAAAATATGCAGGATCCAGGACAGATGGCAGAGGTAATGAGAACTACAGTCAGGATCATGACACTCTTGGTGTAAGTACTGGTTCAATACAGACATACACAGAGGAACTGTCTCAGGAGCCTTACACTTACAGCCTGGTTATAGTGTCAGAATAGTAGGACCTCCAGTAGGAAGTCACTGCCAGTCACAGTGAAGCTAGTGCAGTCACAGACTACATCTGCATTCACTGACACTTGGCTGGGTGGCAGAATTCACCAGGGGGGGCTACAGTGCTGCAGCCCAAACGTCAAATCCGCCACTGCCTCGCATACAGTTCCTCCTAAGCCCCAGCCTAATTGACATAGTGAGAGCATTTGGGGGCAGGAAAGGGGTGGCAACCGAGTCTGCTCCTCAAAACAGAGGGGTGTCACCTCCATTTTGTGGTAGTGCTGAAGTCAGTGTCTGCATCTGGCGATACAGATTTACTGACCACGGGTGCAGACCTGAGACGGAAATCTAAGTAGCCTGAAGGTTACTCAGATGACAGATGGCCACGCAGAGTGATCCGATGGTGTGTCTTCAGACACAGGAGGCATCCATTTACACAAGATATTAACTGTATGGCATTGCACAGCCACTTACTCACGGTTGTGCAATATCGTACAACTCTCAATCAGGCCCTCTGTTGTCTAATGAGTCATTAAGATTGCAGAATCACATTAATATAGTCATGCAAATAGGTTGCTTACAGCAATATACAATTAAGCATACTTGCATACTTTTGAAAGCAAAATGAAAGCATTTCATGGAGATTGTGAAAGTAGCACCTATTAGCACGGACATGTTCTGCTACATCTGGGAGACGTGTCATAAAAATGACTCTAATCCGAATGTATATGAGCCCCAAAGTTAGTAAGATCTACTTGTTGAAGAAAAGACACTGATATTTTTCAAGATTTTTTTATGTTTTCTGTTTTACAAGAGGATCCATATACTGTAAGTGGCCACAAGAAACATTATTTAAAATGCATGCAGTCATAGGGATCATGGGGCCTAATTCAGACCTGATCACAAGGCTGCGTTTTCGTGCAGCGGGCGATCAGATCTAAAACTGCGCATGCGTATGCACCGCAATGCGCAGGTGCGTTGCACGGGTACAAAAGTGGATCGCCGTTCAGCGATGGGTTTGTGCAAAGAATCCATTTGCACGGGCATTCGCAAGGAGATTGACAGGAAGAAGCCATTTGTGGGTGTCAACTGACCATTTTCTGGGAGTTGTTGGAAAAATGCAGGCGTGTCTATGCCTTTGCAGGGAGGGTTCCTGACGTCAATTCCGGTCCCGGACAGGCTGAAGTGTTCGCAGCGGCTGAGTAAGTCCTGGGCTACTCAGAGACTGCACAAGATCTGTTTGTACAGCTCTGCTACACATGCGTTTGCACACTCGCAAAGCAAAAATACACTCCCCTATGGGCGTATATACAGTATCTCTGATTTATTCGAGACACCCCCCCCCCCCCCTATTAATGTAACGGCTACATAACGGGGATAAGGTGCAATCAGGGAGATTTTTGGTCTACTCAGGGAGTCAGGGAGATTGCTACTATTTCATGGAGTCTCCTGCAGAAGGAGGGAGGGTGGGCAACTACTGTATGCAATTAAGGGGCTCTGGGAATGTGGACACATTGCCTGTCAACATTTTAATAATGTCGACATCATAACTGTAAAAACTGTGGTGTCGAAATATTGTTATTGTGAACCTTTAGACTACATCCCCAATTTCTGTTGCAGAAATCCTTACAATTCTGCCATTGTCCTGAGTTATAGTCCATACAATAGGATTTTGTTAATTTCAAAGTGCTAATATGTGATGTTAATATTTGAAACAACCACTTGGTGTCAGAAGATAGCAACACATTTCTGTAGCAATGCAATGCAAGTGGCCTTTATTTTTTTGAGTTTTTCATTTATTTTTTCTAGCTATTACAATTTGCCTTAATTTAGTGATCAAGTAAATAGCAAACATTGTTTTCTTTCGTAAACCTAATAAAATGTCTAAAGTTAAATGGTTTCTTTATTTGGCTGTTACATAGCACCAAATTGTCCCTTCTCCTGTAGATTTGGCAGCTCTGTCCTCTTCAGAATTTGCGGTGCTGCTACTTACACCTATAGCTGATGGAATTCTGTAGTATCAGTGCAAGGACCTTCTTTACTATCCCACCTCTAGTAGAAGGCATTGTGGATCAGTTGCTGCCGCTTTGATAAATACTCGCAAAGCAATCTAAGCCTGGTATATTATTATACATGCTGTGTACACTACAGTTATACGATAACCATGTGATCAATAACAATGCTAATAACACTATGCTACATCAAGTATATTCAGAAATAATAAAAAAAAACTTTCTGCATGTGATGTATATTTATATTCCATCCACTGATTCTTTCTTTGAGGAAGCCCCTGTGGGAGGAGCGAAACGCATCAGAAGTTGAATCTGTTGGACCCCAGCTGAAGTTAGACCCGTATCACGAACTGGCTGCAGCATTCTTCTGCCTGGAATTTGATTTCGAACAAAGAGGAGCCGTTGACCGGTGCCTGCAAACGGCACGTAGAGGTGGATACTCGTGGAGCATCACGACTGAGCAGGTTAAATTACAGCGGGCGCCATTGCAGGTGCCGTTTTCCCCGCAGCTACAAGCCACTGCGGTGGTCGTCGGGATGCATTTGTGCTGATACCACTTGCTCACATCTCACGTAAAGTTTCCGGTTACAAAAAGCTCTTATCCATTCCATTGTTACATGTTGGATCTTCACATCATAAAGATCTTTGATACAAAGTGACTATCCATTGGGAACAATTAACATATGGGTCTTACCAGCAGCCACACTTGATTCAAAACATTTTTTGACCTCATTAAGCTATATAGCTATAGAGCTTGTTTTTTTACACGTCTGTGCACAGAGTATGCTTAAGTCCACCTCCATGTATTAGAAAGTATACATATTTGTTATTATTTTTTGATGTTTTAAGACCGGTCTTGTTTTATTATATGATAATTTATACAATAGTAAATATATTTTGAATTTATCAGGAGTTTGTCATTCTTGTCAGCCATATCTTGTAATTATATAGCTATAGCGCAAGAGTTTTTTCAAATTGGAGTTCCATCCACTGATTGACTTGCAGACAGATGGGCAGTCCGGCCCTGGGGATCAGTATGAGATCCCGGCGCTCGCCACGCTTGGGGTCTAGTGGAGACCTTTCGGTCACCACAGGGTTCTATTTCCCCTCGGGTGGTGGCGTGTTCCACCACCCAAGTGGTTGAACCAGCCGGAGGTCGGGACTCTGACCGCCGGTATTGCAGCTTGTGTCGGGATTCCATCATCGGTATATTGACCGCCGGAATCCCGTCCGGCGGGTAATTGACTGCATTCCCAGAAATGGAATAGAACTTGACATCAGACTGTGTACAGGCTGGAACTGGATTATTACTGAGCAGGTCGGAAACCGTAGAAGCATGGAACTGGAACAAGATACTTAATTGGGTAGAACCAGTAATAATGGACCGAACTGGTACTGGGTACTGAACCAGTTAGGAGTACAGATATCGGGCTGGGACTGGTTTAGTTTCAGGTACCAACTGGAACTGGCAAGGCACAGGAGTGACAGCTGGCTGGGACCTGTAGTTCACCAAGCAGATAATGATGCAACTGGAGACATAGAGTAGTACTGGTTACTGGCTGTGACCAGTAGTTCACCAAAGAGGTAGCGCTGTAACAGGAGACATTGTGTAGTACTGGTTACTGGCTGAGTATAACTGTTTTGGAGAGTAGCAAATGATCACAGGATACGGGTGGTTTTAATGTGCTGCTGAGTGCTGATATAGGGGCTAATTCAGGTTGGATCGCAGTGTGCGATCCAACCGGAATTTTTGCAGAAAAGATGTGGGCGCATGCACAGTGCCCATACTGCACATGCACCCGCACTTTATGCGGGGGTGCCGCAGAAAAAGCTATCACCTCTGCCTGCCAATCAGGCAGAGGCGGTCGCGGGGCAGGTGGGGGACGGCAACGCTCTGTTTCCAGGGAGGAGACGGAGCATTGCGGCGGCGGGGCGACGTGAACAGTGGGCGGTGCGGCATGAATGGGGGCGTGATCGTGGCAGCTGCATGACATCACATGCAACCGCCGCAATGGGTAAAATGATGCCGGGACTCCTGCGCGCGCAGCTAAACTGTGCTGGCAGGAGCCATCCTTAGTTTCTGCTGACAAGCAGAAATTGTGAAGCGATCGCAATTTCTGCTTCTTGAAGGGGGGGGGGGGAGGTGCTGGTCAGTATGATGGGCAGCCCCCAGCATGCAATTAAAAGGATAGCAAATTCTGGATGATTAGCAGAATTTGCTATCCTTACTGAATTAGCCCCATAATGACTGGAAGTAGAGGCAATCAGTGTCGGACTGGGGTATGAAGGGCCCACCGGGGGAATGCAGTGATAGGGGCCCATATTTAGGGGTGTGGTCAGCCTATAAAGGGGGTGTGGCCAGCCTCCACAGAGGCTTGAAATGAACAATAGTCTTGTGCAGCGTAATGCAGCATATCTACCATGTATAATACAAGTGCACAGTCTGGAACCTGATCCCTAGAGGAAGGAGTGGGCCCTCGGGCAGTGGGGCCTACCGGTGGTTTTCCTGGTACCCCTGTGGGCCAGTCCGACCCTGGAGGCAATATTTCCACTGAATCTATTGAGGAGAGTTCAGGAGTTGGAGTTAATAGCATGACAGGGATCAGGATCTCTGCTGCAGGTTGGGAAGCACAGGTGAGCCTCACAGGTGAAAGATTAGTATGAGTGGAGACTCTGCAGTCAGAGACACAGGCATTAGCAGAGGCGTCACTTGAAAAACACCCGGTGCGGTTGCAGATGAAAAGGGGGCGTGGCTTCACGGCAGGGACATGGCTTTGTGGCAGGGGTGTGGTTTCACGTCCCACCCCCGTTTTTGGCACATTATGGGGCCGGGGGATGCGGGCTTCCCACGGAGACTGATGCATCTGCAGTGCTGGCTTCTGCACTGTGACAGGAGCCGGTTTGCAGCACGTTATGATCTAGTGCAGCACCCGGCTCCTGCCACTGAGCAGGAGCCAGCACTTTGGTGTCACCCCTCGGAGGGTAACACCCGGGTGCGGCCCGCACCCCCCGCACCCACCTTGTGACGCCAGTAGTCATTAGTACAAGTTGAAAATACTGTAGACTAGTAACCAGTTAGCACGAGATTACTGGAGTATTACAGTAGATAAAGTTCATATGCAACTGTGACACTGGGATTGAAGAAGGAGTAGGCAGGATTAATCTGAATAATCCTACAAAGTTACCTGTACCGTGGAGCCAGGGTTAGCAATACAGCAAGTTGCGGCAGTGGATGCAAAGTAATCGGAGCAGTTTTGCTCCAGGTGTAGGCCAGCTGCTTCAAAAAGCAGATGTCTTTTGATCCCTAACATTGGGGGTAATTCCAAGTTGATCGCAGCAGGAAATTTTTTAGCAGCTGGGCAAAACCATGTGCACTGCAGGGGGGGGGGGGGGGGGGCAGATATAACATTTGCAGAGAGAGTTAGATTTGGGTGGGTTATTTTGTTTCTGTGCAGGGTAAATACTGGCTGCTTTATTTTTACACTGCAAATTAGATTTCATTTTGAACACACTCCACCCAAATCTATCTCTCTCTGCACATGTTATATCTGCCTCCCCTGCAGTGCACATGGTTTTGCCCAACTGCTAAAAAAATTCCTGCTGCGATCAACTCTGAATTACCCCCCATTGCCACTTTTGCCGCTAATTAATAGCATCAAAAATTGACATTGACAGGCAGTGCATGCGTGAATTTAAGACTCAAGATCAACTTCCAGTAGGAGGGGGTTGGACTGTGTGACATTAGTACCCTCTGATAAATTTCAGTTTTCAGAGCTTGATGAATAAGTTGTGCTCATCGATACTACAATGATGAATGAGCTTGTTGCTTAAACCATGCGAAAACTACTATGTAACATCCCGTTCACCTTAATGCATAGTCCCTTAATTCTTTATATGTGAGAGCAGGTCATCTGCATTCAATTGGGCTTACATTTCTTAAGGGGGGTACACACGGAGAGATCCGTGCTTAAAATCTAAGCAATCTTGCTAGATTGCTTAGATTTTAAGCACGGATCTGCCGTGTGTATGCCCTCCCGCGATAGCGATGCGCGGCCCCGCGCATCGCTATCGCCGATGCTAGATTGAGCTGCATGCAGGCTCAATCTAGCGGGTCGCTCACTTCACCGTTGTGTGAAGTGAGCGGCCCCCCGTCGGCTTTCCCCCTCGCTCAGCACATCGCGCTGTGCTGAGCGGGGTGAGAGATGTGTGCTGAGCGGTCTGTGTTAAGATCGTTCAGCACACATCTCTCCCGTGAGTACCCCCCTTTAGAGATAATGGAAGTAATAAGAGCACTGGTTAAAGACTCTTTAATGTGATGTATTAAGATCTCAACAGAAAACATCAATTTAACCATATGAAAATAAAAGAATGCTTCCCAGGAGCATTATCAGTTGTCAGTTACTATTATGGTTTGTAGGCATTTGTTTCAGTACAGAATGCAAATATGAACTCTTGCAGAGCAGGCCTACAGTAACTGACAGCTTTATTTTACCACATGTTCAAAAAAAAAAAAAAAATCTAGTTTCACAAGAAGTGAAAAATCTTTTATAGACTCAACCCAAACAGGGGAAATAAATGTATTGCTATTGACATCTCTACACAGACGTTCTGTCTGAGTATTATCCTTCCTCAGATCTTCGTTTGTACCTGACAACTAGGAGTTTGTGTTTGCTGAAATCAATGAAGTACAATAATATTGTATGAATGTTGCACATTAATAATAAAGCAGAAATGTGGGACATTAATGGTGCATACACACTTGCCGAGAAAATGAGCGATGTCGCTCATTTTCCCCCTTCCTGAGCGACGTCGCTCATTTTCCCCCTTCCTGAGCGAAGTCACTCATTTTCTCGGCCAGTGTGTATACCGCCAGCGACGATCGATGTGTGGCCCCGCGGGTCGGCAACGATTGTAGCTGTCGGCAATGCATGCAGCTCAATCTGGACTGTCGTCCAGGTGATGCATGCATGGCCGGCGGCTGCGTGACGTCACTGAGCGTTATGAGTTGTCATATCGCTCAGTGTGTACGGGTGGCCGCAGACCGCCTGGCCCAGGAGGGGAAACACTAGACGACGACGCTCATAGAGCGTCGTTGTCTAGTGTGTATGGACCTTAAGTGTAATTTACCGGAAAGGAGCTATATTTAACACATACCAATTAATATAATCGTGTACACCTTTAAGGTCTATAATTAGAGGCTCTGAACCTAAAATTATTATATGGTGAAGAGACAGTAAATAAACATTAAACAAAATGGTGTGATATGGTTCTAATATAAATGTATGTTTCATTGCAGGATCCCGTGTAGCCCAGGCAGAGCCTTTATTGAGCAAGTGCGGATTTGGCTCAGAAGAGACCTATTTTTGACGGCAAAGAAAAGATTCAGGGGGTATTGGATCCTCAATGGGATTGTATGGCATCCTCCACTCCAGGCCACATAGCAGCTGTAACCTGTAGCCATATAGCATACCGCCCAACCTTCCTCAAAAGGGGCAACATTTGTGTAAAAAGTGGCCATTTTTGGTTGGATAGGAGCATGATATTGGTGGACCAGAGTTTAGGTGCATCTGGGGTGAGGCTTTTTTTGTCCCAATTTCACATATCTAAATGCTGTGAGGTGCTGTATGTTGTAGTTCAACCCATAGGGGGATATTCATTTGGCCCTGAACAATTGAAGTTCCCAGGGGAGGGGAGTTTAATTAGCCACAGTAAATTACCGTAGCTAACTGAATATCCCCGTTAAGTAGTAAACTGTATCTACTAAGCCTTGGAGAGAGATAAAGTGAACATAGATAAAGGGGTTGGGATTGAAATGCCGGTGGTTGGGATGCCAGTGGTCAGAATACCAACCGCGGCATCCCAATGTTCAGAATCCAGATAGGGGAAGGTAGGTATACTTACTTTCCCCCACTGGCCCCCTCACCCTAACCCTCCCTTCTAGCAGGCTAAACCTAATCCTCCCACCCTCGCAGCCTAACCCTAACACTCCCTGGTGGTGCCTAACCCTAAGCTCCACATGGTTTTTCTCATTAGAGAAAAAGTTTGCTGCTGCGATCAAGTCTGAATTAGGCCCCATGATGCACTGCAGGTGGGGCAGATGTAACGTGCAGAGAGAGTTATAGGCCCTACACACATGCCGATTTGTTTGAAAGATATGAACGAACTCGTTCATATCTTTCAGTGTGGAGGCTCCAGCGATGAACGATGCGCGGCCCCGCGCTCGTTCATCGCTGGTCCCCCGTCGGCTGTGCATGCAGTCCAATATGGATGATCTAGTCCATATTTGCCTGCACTTCAATGGAGCCGCGTGACGGGGGGAGTGAAGAAACTTCACTCCCCCCGTCACTACTCCCCCGCCGCCAGGTCACCCGTCGGACGTATCCGCCGTCGGGCAGATCGGCAGCGGATTGGCATGTCTGTAGGGCCCTTTAGATTTGGGAGGGGTGTGTTCAAACTGAAATTTAAATTGCAGTGTAAAAATAAAGCAGACAGTATTTACCCTGCACAGAAGCAATATAACCCACCCAAATCTAAATCTCATCAAGGCTTTGCCCAACTTTAAGTTTTTTGATTTGCTAACAACTCTGAATAACCCCCACAGCCTGAAACATAACAGTTAGGAGCTGAATGGTTGGTACTTAGGGGCCGATTCAGAACTGATCGCTGCTGTGCGTTTTCTCACAGGCTGCGATCAAGTCTGAACTGTGCATATGTATGCACCACAATATGCAGGCGCGACGGATCGCAGCAATGTGCATCGCCAGTCAGCGACAGGATGGTGACCGGCGATCGCAAGGAGATTGACAGGAAGAAGGTGTTTGTGGGTGGCAACTAACCATTTCTAGGGAGTGTCCGTAAAAACGCAGGAGTGACCCAGCGTTTTGTGGGAGGATTTCTGACGTCAGCTCCGGCCCCGATCATCGCAGCATGTAAGTCCTGAGCTGAGCAAAAACTGCACAAACTGATGTTTGTGCAGTTCTGCTACACATGCGATCGTACACACCTGCACACACAATACCCTCCCCTTGTAGGCGGCGACTACTTGATCGCAGGATGCACCCTAGCGATCAGGTCTGAATTACCCCCTTAATCTCTGTCCACTTTATCTCTCTCCAAGGCTTAGGCCATAGACCCCAAGGCTTAGTACATAGACTCCTTAATCTAGTTCATTGGTTCTCAACCTTGGTCCTTAGGACCCCAAAGAGTTCACATATTCCAGGTCACCTGTGGATGTTTGAAATGTGACAGTTGGTAATACACCTGTGCCCATCTGGGTGACCTGAAAAATGTGAGCTGTTTGGGGTCCTGAGGACCTAGGGGCAGATTTATTATTGTTATCACTCATTACGAATGTTAAATGGTGCTCCACCTTATCAGCTCCTGTCATCTTTTCAGACACATGACAGAAGCTGATTGACTGGAG
Source organism: Pseudophryne corroboree (assembly GCF_028390025.1). NCBI lineage: Eukaryota > Metazoa > Chordata > Amphibia > Anura > Myobatrachidae > Pseudophryne > Pseudophryne corroboree. Next base: position 393,037,988 of record NC_086449.1, read on the forward strand.
GACTATTTAACATTTGTAACGAGTGAAAACAAGAATATCTCTTGTTGTTAAATCTAGGGCAGATTAAGTACCTGCGGTCTAGATCATAGGTTCTCAAACTCGGTCCTCAGAACCCCACACAGTGCATGTTTTGCAGGTAACCCAGCAGGTGCACAGGTATATTAATTACTGACTGACATTTTAAGAGGTCCACAGGTGGAGCTAATAATTTCTCTTGTGATTCTGTGAGGAGACCTGCAAAACATGCACTGTGTGGGGTCCCGAGGACCGAGTTTGAGAACCTGTGGTCTAGATGATGGGAGGCCTGATTAAATAGTTGTAACCTGATTAAGCTGTGGAATCACAAATATAAGATTTCATTTGTGGGAATTAAAATGTGATATAAAGTGTGGAGATGAAGTTTGAGCCCAACTTTTTAGATACAGTAAATTTTAGAAAACAAAAGTACTACAGTAGCTGTAAATGTGTGGTTGGAGATAACGTTATCCAATCCTTATCGATAGTATTCTTGTGGTTTCATTTTCTTACATTACTGGAATCTTGGCAAACTAATTAGGCACTCCTAAAATTAGTGACAGACCTTAGATTTTTGGGGGGTGACTCCAATTAGCAGTTTACCCCTCCTCTGCTCCCAGAACAGTACAGAACATTTTCACTGATGAGTAGCCAGTGTCATACACCAATCAGGCTCCTTGCAACTGTATGTTGAGTATGAGAGCACACGGAAGTAAATGGTACTGGTAAAAACCCCTCATATTTGTGTTAGCAAACTGGAAAGATGTATCAGCTTTAACGACAGCAGCATCTTTGCCTCAAGGATTATTATCATCTTTGGTAGTGCCTCGAGTATCAACATGCTTTCAGTATAGTACTACTAGAAATGAACTCCAGGTTATCAATAGGCAAGCTATTTTATGTATCACTGTCTTCACCCAGGGCCACATAAAGGGCCACATGGTCCTGGGGCTGAAAATGTTCAAAAGCTTATTGTGAGAAGCGGAGAACCTGTGCTATGTTGGAGTGGCCTGTGCCATGTGGCTATGATCAGTGATGTATGGGAGTGGCCAGTGCCATGTGGCTATGATCAGTGATGTATGGGAGCGGACTGTGACATGTGGTTATGATCAGTGATGTATGGGAGCGGACTGTGACCTGTGGCTATGATCAGTGATGTATGGGAGTGGACTGTGACATGTGGCTATGATCAGTGATGTATGGGAGCGGACTGTGCCATGTGGCTATTATCAGTGATGTATGGGAGTGGCCAGTGCCATGTGGCTATGATCAGTGATGTATGGGAGCGGACTGTGACATGTGGCTATGATCAGTGATGTATGGGAGCGGACTGTGACCTGTGGCTATGATCAGTGATGTATGGGAGTGGACTGTGACATGTGGCTATGATCAGTGATGTATGGGAGCGGACTGTGCCATGTGGCTATTATCAGTGATGTATGGGAGTGGCCAGTGCCATGTGGCTATGATCAGTGATGTATGGGAGCGGACTGTGACATGTGGCTATGATCAGTGATGTATGGGAGCGGACTGTGACCTGTGGCTATGATCAGTGATGTATGGGAGTGGACTGTGACATGTGGCTATGATCAGTGATGTATGGGAGCGGACTGTGACATGTGGCTATGATCAGTGATGTATGGGAGCGGACTTTGACATGTGGTTATGATCAGTGATGTATGGGAGCGGACTGTGACATGTGGCTATGATCAGTGATGTATGGGAGCGGACTGTGACATGTGGCTATGATCAGTGATGTATGGGAGCGGACTGTGACGTGTGGCAATGATCAGTGATGTATGGGAGCGGACTGTGACATGTGGCTATGATCAGTGATGTATGGGAGCGGACTGTGACATGTGGTTATGATCAGTGATGTATGGGAGCGGACTGTGACCTGTGGCTATGATCAGTGATGTATGGGAGTGGACTGTGACATGTGGCTATGATCAGTGATGTATGGGAGCAGACTGTGACATGTGGCTATGATCAGTGATGTATGGGAGTGGACTGTGACATGTGGCTATGATCAGTGATGTATGGGAGCGGACTGTGACATGTGGCTATGATCAGTGATGTATGGGAGTGGACTGTGACATGTGGTTATGATCAGTGATGTATGGGAGTGGACTGTGACATGTGGTTATGATCAGTGATGTATGGGAGCGGACTGTGACATGTGGCTATGATCAGTGATGTATGGGAGCGGACTGTGACATGTGGCTATGATCAGTGATGTATGGGAGTGGACTGTGACATGTGGCTATGATCAGTGATGTATGGGAGCGGACTGTGCCATGTGGCTATTATCAGTGATGTATGGGAGTGGCCAGTGCCATGTGGCTATGATCAGTGATGTATGGGAGCGGACTGTGACATGTGGCTATGATCAGTGATGTATGGGAGCGGACTGTGACCTGTGGCTATGATCAGTGATGTATGGGAGTGGACTGTGACATGTGGCTATGATCAGTGATGTATGGGAGCGGACTGTGACATGTGGCTATGATCAGTGATGTATGGGAGCGGACTTTGACATGTGGTTATGATCAGTGATGTATGGGAGCGGACTGTGACATGTGGCTATGATCAGTGATGTATGGGAGTGGACTGTGACATGTGGCTATGATCAGTGATGTATGGGAGTGGACTGTGACATGTGGCTATGATCAGTGATGTATGGGAGCGGACTGTGACATGTGGCTATGATCAGTGATGTATGGGAGCGGACTGTGACATGTGGTTATGATCAGTGATGTATGGGAGCGGACTGTGACCTGTGGCTATGATCAGTGATGTATGGGAGCGGACTGTGACATGTGGCTATGATCAGTGATGTATGGGAGCAGACTGTGACATGTGGCTATGATCAGTGATGTATGGGAGTGGACTGTGACATGTGGCTATGATCAGTGATGTATGGGAGCGGACTGTGACATGTGGCTATGATCAGTGATGTATGGGAGTGGACTGTGACATGTGGTTATGATCAGTGATGTATGGGAGTGGACTGTGACATGTGGTTATGATCAGTGATGTATGGGAGCGGACTGTGACATGTGGCTATGATCAGTGATGTATGGGAGCGGACTGTGACATGTGGCTATGATCAGTGATGTATGGGAGTGGACTGTGACATGTGGCTATGATCAGTGATGTATGGGAGCGGACTGTGCCATGTGGCTATTATCAGTGATGTATGGGAGTGGCCAGTGCCATGTGGCTATGATCAGTGATGTATGGGAGCGGACTGTGACATGTGGCTATGATCAGTGATGTATGGGAGCGGACTGTGACCTGTGGCTATGATCAGTGATGTATGGGAGTGGACTGTGACATGTGGCTATGATCAGTGATGTATGGGAGCGGACTGTGACATGTGGCTATGATCAGTGATGTATGGGAGCGGACTTTGACATGTGGTTATGATCAGTGATGTATGGGAGCGGACTGTGACATGTGGCTATGATCAGTGATGTATGGGAGTGGACTGTGACATGTGGCTATGATCAGTGATGTATGGGAGTGGACTGTGACATGTGGCTATGATCAGTGATGTATGGGAGCGGACTGTGACATGTGGCTATGATCAGTGATGTATGGGAGCGGACTGTGACATGTGGCTATGATCAGTGATGTACGGGAGCGGACTGTGACATGTGGCTATGATCAGTGATGTATGGGAGCAGACTGTGACATGTGGCTATGATCAGTGATGTATGAGAGTGGACTGTGACATGTGGCTATGATCAGTGATGTATGGGAGCAGACTGTGACATGTGGCTATTATCAGTGATGTATGGGAGTGGCCAGTGCCATGTGGCTATGATTAGTGATGTATGGGAGCAGACTGTGACATGTGGCTATGATCAGTGATGTATGAGAGCGGACTGTGACATGTGGCTATGATCAGTGATGTATGGTAGTGGACATTGCCGTGTGGGCATGTATACCCACTACACTATCAGCCCCAATGCCTCCCTAAATACATAAAAGTAGACCCATGGCATAATTTGGTGTGGAAAATAGAAATACAATAGTAATACAGGTACTTATGATTTATGGGCAACCAAGTGGCCAGCTGGAGCAAATTGCAACATGTTGGTGTCAGCCTGTTGGAAAACATCATGTCATCACAAGATTACTAGCTACCATTGGACTTTTCTCAGGATTCTGTCTCCGTATACTGTATTAGTTAACTAAAGTCTGTTTGGTCTCTGACATGCGTACTGGAAGCCGGCGACACACGCATCCCCCACTACCAATGGCTCCCATTGCAGTGACTGGACAGTACAGCCCACTGATTGCCCACGGAGGAGGGCCACTGATTGCCCGAGGAACCAGTAAATGTAGTGGGGTAGCGTGAGACAGGTCAGGAGGGGGAGAGCACCAAGGTTGCCCTACATATGCTGGGTCCCTTTACTAGGTTCTTATAATGGAGCTTACATAACAAACAATTTCAACACATATGATGCGTTGCACAGCCAATAAACCTGGTGCTCCAATTAAAAAAACTCCATACAGAATGCAGAATCAAAATTGAATCAGTCATTCCGCTATATGAAGCACAGAATAGTAACATGGTAGAATTACACCCTTTATGTGCATCAATGACTTGAAGGAAGAGCAACAACCCATCAAGTCCTACACAGCAAGCCACGAGACAAGGAGAAGAGTGACATGTTGCAATACTGCAGAACACTGGAGAATACCTTTGCTTGTCTGCATGAATTAAGTAAGTTCAGATACTGCAGGTCTCAGTCACATCATACCATTTAATGTCTGCTCAATTTCTTCGTCCTCCTCATCAGTGTTATACCCCTTTCACATCGCAAAAATAACCCGGTATATTGCTGAGTTTGAGCCATGTCAACCCGGTTTGAGGTGCAGTGTGAAAGCGCCATTATGAATTTACCGTGTCAAACAATCCAGTACAGTATTTCAACCCGTGTAAAAAGAAGGAGCCTACACGGTTCGGAACCGGTTCATTTGGCAGGGTGAAAGCCTCAGACCCGCTATATTCAACCAGGTAATCTTAAAAAGGAGGTGATAGGTTGTCTCCCTGCATGATGTCACCTGTCTGAACCCGGAAATAAACAGGCAGCATGCTTTAAACAGTGTGTTTTTATTTATACTACATTCACAGTGCTACATTGCTACAGTGCTAGGAGAATATGGCAAACTGGAGTGAGGATGAGGTTAGGGAGCTGTTACGGATAAGAGGGGAGTCTGAAATCACCCAACAAATGACAGGGACTGTTAAGGATGCAATCACGTACAAAAACATAACAAAGATGCTTGCAGCCACTGGATTCCACCGTACCTCCCAGCAGGTAATCAATAAACTAAAGGCCCTTAAAAGGAATTTCCATAAGGTCCACGACCACAACAGAAATAGAAGTGGTGCTGCCCGTATGGAGTGGCAATATTACAAGCAGTGTGCCACCATATTTGGCCACACAGCACTTGCAACATCGGTTAGCTTATCCTCCAGCATAGCAGCAGCAGAAACAAGACAGGCCTGTGCTGCTTCCACCTGCAGCGTACAGGACCCAGACACCCGATCACAGGACCCAGACACCTGATCACCACCACCACCATCTCCACCACTCGTACTGGATGATACGCAACCGATGCAAACCACTAGGCCTGACCCAGTTGTACAGGAGCCCAGCAGAACTGAAACCACTGATGCGCCAGAAGACACAGAGGCCGGGCCAAGTCAAATGGCCCCAATTGCACAAATGCAGCCTTTACGTGGAAACAGTAAGTACAACAATCCTAAAAACATAATAACTAACATTAACAATTAACATAAACTAAGCACAAACTAACAACTCTAAACATTAACGTCATTAAATCTTAACAATAAATAAATGCATACAATTAAAAATGATAAATGTTGCAGAGTATATGCAGTGTGTAGGTGGGAGGAGGCCACAAACACGTTTGCGAACAACACTGCTATTTTATATAAGCTCTTTGCAAATTCCAATAACATAATTTTTTGATTTGTGTCTGCAGTATATACTGTTCCGCCAAGGAGGCGCCGCCCAAACAAAACGGAGCAAGCTGCAAGAATTATGACCACTGTCCTGGTGGAGAAATTAGAGCAGATGGACGCTGCCATGGCTGATCGAGAAGATGCATGTCTCGAGCGATTTTTGCAGGCAGAGCAAGACATGAACAACACATGTATGACCCAGCTGATCTCTATGCAGGAAACCTATAATAGGGATACAAGAGAACCTCAGAGGGAAATGCAGGAATTTCAAATGTCCATATTTGATCGAATGTTCCAATGCATTGAAGGGCTGCACACAGTGCCACCAAACTACCCTCAACCGTATACCCACTATAACCCTGGCCCCCCCTACTATGAACATACCCCACCTCAACCAACGCCACACCATACCCATCCTCGACATAACCAACCTCAACACACCCAATCACCTTCTGAAACAGAGACAACTAGAGTCTCCTGTTTACCGTAATTTATCTTAAATGGTTATTGTTTTTTTTTTTTTAAAGTTGGTTTTAAAATCATAGGAGTGTTTTTCCTACACTATTACTGGTTTGACTTTTATTACTGTAAAGATTTCACTACTTTATTTACCAAAGTTTTATACAAATTAAAATTATAAGGTCTCTGACCTTTTGTTAATCTTTGGACTTGTCCTATTTTTACTTACAAACAAAATGCTTGATACATCCATTTCTAATTGGATATTGATGTTGAACATTTGTTATCGACACAGTAGCAGAACGTCAACTAAACAGGTTTATTTTTTGTAGCAACAACAATTAACAGAATATACAAACTGAAAAAACTTAACGGAGTAATGAGGGAAGGTTGGCCATTATAGCAGACCTCATCTGTTCTGCACTCCAAGAATGGTCGCCCAGATAGGCCTCACAATCAAGTGCAGGGTACGCAGAAGCCTGCACTGTCCGCTCTGGTAAGAATTCCTCCCTCTGAAATTCACATAGGTTATGCAGAATACAACATGCTGTAACAATGTTAGGCATGATATTAATGTCTACATCATTGCGCTTCATAAGACGGGCATTTTCGACCACCATTCTTGCCGAGCTCAGGGTGTGCGTATATGTAATTTGATTGGGGCTCAGCTGGACATGTTGGGCAAACCCCTGCATGAGCCATCGTTGTAACGGGTAGGCTGCATCACCAATTATGTGTACCAGGATCTCCACTCCGTCCACAAATTTTGATTTCTAGTAGGAATATAGATTAAAAAAATGTACATTAGCAACAAGAAATTGGTATACAAATATGAGCAGACTCCTCCCTGATGGGCAGGCTGGTGGGCACATAGGAAGCATGTTTGAAGGTAACGACAACTAATTGGTCCCAATGTAAATTAAATTGCATTCATCTATTACCTGCTTGATTCATGATCATTGCGTCATTTTAACACATCTTTTCTTGGGCATGTTTTCAAAAATATTAAAATAATTATTAAACAAAATCACATCTCCTGGAAAAAGGTAGCCCCCTTGCTTGTCCTCTGCTAGGCGGTACTGATCAGAGTTAGCAAGCACTCGAGCTTCATGTGACCGTCCCGGCCAACCGATGAATACGTATGTGAAGCTAATATAAAAATATATATTAAGTTGTAAATTAGTTATAAACAATTAGCATTAAGAGAACACACTGACAAGAACATTACCAATACTTATGATCCACCACAGCTTGCAAAACAATGGAATGCCATCCCTTTCTGTTGTAGTAGTCGGCAGGATTATCATAAGATGCGATTAATTATAGGGATGTGGGTACCATCGATTGCACCTGCACACTGCGGATATCCAGACTCCACAAATCCCTTCATTGTTTTATCCAAACGCTGGCCATGCAGAAGAGAAATAAATCTGTGGTATAGGTTGTCCACCAATGCTCTGGTCACCTCATGTACAATGGTGCAAACGGTAGATATCCCCACACCATACAGGCAAGCAATTGTGCGATATTCACCTGGAGTGGCGTACCACCACAATGCTATAGCTAGCCTCCTGCTTGGCTCTATTGGTGACCTGAAGTTTGTGGTCTGTCTAGAGAGTGCTGGGGACATTAAATCCAAAAGGTAGTGGAATGTGTGACGTGACATTCTAAAGTGACACTTCCACTGAACATCCTGAAAGTTCAGCACACTTTGCATAAAAACTTGCCCATGCTGACGTTCTCTAGCCCACAATCTTCGTTGTGTAGAGAGGTAAAGGTTGAGTATGGTGGTCACAGAAGCTGATATAAACGATCTCCTCCTGCGCAGGTATTGTCGGCGACGAATGGCGGTGTATCTCAAATACTGCAGCCTCCTCCTCCTCATAACATAGCTGCTGAACAAGCTACAGAATGTGAGAAGCTCAAATATCCTCACAGACTGAATCCAAGAGCAGTACAGCTTAGACTATCATAAAGTCTATACAGACGTGCTGTGTCGGCTATGATTGCTGCACTACTGACCACTCCCCAGCCTCTACTTGTAATACCTTTCAAACCTCATCAATAGGAGACAGAAAAGTCCATTTAAAATGACATCACAATGTTTTCAAAGGGTGAACCGGGTTCAGTGTGAAAGGCACCAACCCGGGAATAACCCAGTAATAACACGGCTCCAAACTGCGATGTGAAAGGGGTATAGCGTGTTCAGACCTGGGTCAGAAGTATGTTCAAAAGCCGGTTCTTTACCGGGTGTGCGATGTGAAAGCGGTATTTAAAAAAAAAAATTTCCATTAGTTTAATGAATGGTATAAACTAATGGAAAAAAACAGATGACACCAATGAGGTTGATGAACAAATTGAGTCTTAACCCTAATCTGTAATCCAAAATAAATTTGTCTACTCTTTTATTTTGTGTGAGTTCAAACAAACTAAGGGGGTAATTCTGTTGATTGCTCGCTAGCTACTTTTAGCAACTGTGCAAACGCATAGTCGCCGCCCATGGGGGAGTGTATTTTCGCTTTGCAAGAGTACTAACGCCTGTGCAGCTGAGCTCAGCAAAAAAAATTTGTGCAGTTTCTGAGTAGCTCTGGATTTACTCAGCCCTTGCGATCACTTCAGTCTTTTTGGTGCCGGAATTGACACCAGACACCCGCCCTGCAAACTCCCGGACACGCCTGCATTTTCCCTACCACTCCCAGAAAGCGGTCAGTTGACACCCATAAACGCCCTCTTTCTGTCAATCTCCTTGCGTTCGGCTGTGCGAATAGATTCATCGCTAGATCCATTGCACAGCAACGATGCTCTTTGTACCCGTACGATGCGCATGCACATGCACAGTTTTGCCTACCTGATCACTGCGCTGTGAAAATCTGCAGCGAGCGATCAACTCGGAATGACCCCCTAAATTCAACAGCCACATTCCTAGTCTGCGCAGAGCCTGGCAGCTTTTACTATGTTCATGTCCTTGTTAATCTTACCATAAAAATGTTTGTGAAGTCTGAAGGACAATACCATACCATCTCTTGAGACATGCTGGACTTTGCCCACTTTGTTTCATTTTATTAAAATACAGGTTGAGTATCCCTTATCCAAAATGCTTGGGACCAGAGGTATTTTGGATATCGGATTTTTCCGTATTTTGGAATAACTGCATACCATAATGAGATATCATGGCAATGGGACCTAAATTTAAGCACAGAATGCATTTATGTTTCATATACATCTTATTCACACAGCCTGAAGGTAATTTTAGCCAATATTTTTTATAACTTTGTGCATTAAACAAAGTGTGTCTACATTCACACAATTCATTTATGTTTCATATATACCTTATATACACAGTCTGAAGGTCATTTAATACAATATTTTTAATAACTGTGTGTATTAAACAAAGTTTGTGTACATTGAGCCATCAGAAAACAAGAGTTTCACTATCTCACTCTCGCTCAAAAAAGTCTGTATTTCGGAATATTCCGTATTTCGGATATTTGGATATGGGATACTCAACCTGTACCACTAACCCGAGGCTGCTCTTTTATCTATTTCAGTGTGGATCTATGTTTATTATTACTAATAATAATAATAATAACATTGATAGTTTTTTATATAATGCAGCGATAGAACAAAACTGGGTAATTACAGTTAGACAAAGAAGTACTGTAGGAAACTTACAATCTATAGGGAAATCTGTATACAGGTTTAGTATCCCATATCCAAATATCCGAAATACGGAATATTCCGAAATACGGACTTTTTGAGTGAGAGTGAGATAGTGAAACTTTTGTTTTTTGATGGCTCAATGTACACAAACTTTGTTTAATACATACAGTTATTAAAAATATTGTATTAAATGACCTTTAGGCTGTATGTATAAGGTGTATATGAAACATAAATGAATTGTGTGAATGTAGACACACTTTGTTTAATGCACAAAGTTATAAAAAATAGTGGCTAAAATTACCTTCAGGCTGTGTATATAAGGTGCATATAAAACACAAATGTATTCTGTGCTTAGATTTAGGTCCCATCGCCATGATATATCATTATGGTATGCAATTATTCCAAAATATGGAAAAATTCGATATCCAAAATACCTCTGGTCCCAAGCATTTTGGATAAGGGATACTCAACCTGTATTTAGCAGATGCACAGCAGAAAGCTGCAGTAAACTCCACCCCCTCCCTTTCCTCACAGCTTTCATTGGCTGCCTGGACACCACAGACTCTTCTCTCCCCAACTAATGACATCAACCCCTAGGAATGGCCATCAGTGGGGTAATTACAAAATAAAAAAGACAACTGAGAGACACTGGGTTACAACCCAGGATTTATTTCCTTATAAGCATAACTTCATTCTTTGCACACACTTCTATAGTGTATATTTTAATTAATATTTTGCTGCTGCTTATTTTTGTATTGGAATGTATTTTATTGAATATAATAAAAGTTAGATTTTAAAACAATAGTGCACCGTTTACAGACCTTTTTGTTGGATTATTATTATATTGCTATAGAACAGTTGGATATAAATAGCGTGACACGCGTAGCAGCGAGCCTGCAAGGGGCTCTTTTGTGCTCCCCACGCTGCCGCCATTCCAGCGGCCGGGATCCTGGCGCCTGTATGCTGGGCGCCGGTATACTGTAGTACACCCAACTGTACAGTGGATACACAATTCCCAGTGCAACAGAAACTGTCTCTTTTTCTGTTTCATATCTGCCCCATGTCATCTTCTTGTACTGTTATATTAATAATAGCTGGGTTTTGTCTTTTCTCTCAGTTTAATCATTTTTGACTAATGCCATTTTTTTGTACTATTATTTTAATGCTGAGTTTGCCCATCTGTAGCTTTATACTAAATTGCCATCCTAATATCTAACTGGAGCTGCTCTTTTCATCTGTTTCATTTATCTCCAATGCTGTTATTATTATCATCATTTGTTATTATTATTATTATTATTATTATTATTATTAATAATAATAATAATAATAATAATAATAATTATAGAGCTTTTATTTTATTCAAATTCTAATCTACAAACTGTGGCTTCTCTGTCTCTTTCACTTGCATCCAGTGACGTCTGATGTTTCTAGTTTACACGTAGCAGGTAAAGCACCTTTGCTTGTAGACTGTAACATTTTTGCTGTTTGTTAATAGCATATTGCAGTGTTTCCCAACCTTGGTCCTCAAGGCATATTAACATTAACAGTTCACGATTTAAGCCATACTTGAGCACACGTGACTTAATTAGTACCTTAGTTAGTGTGATTAACCATATGTGCTCATCAGGGGCGTCAGAACGTTTTTTGGTTGGGGGGGCAAGATAAAATCTCTCTTTGGCGCCCCTAGCTTCTGGCCACCATAGATGGGTCGCTTGCACCTGTATGGAACTCTTTGGAGCAGCTGGGAGTGAGTGGCCCCTTGTACACATTACACCTGGTAGAGCCCCTCATAAACATTATGCCAGGTAGAGCCCACATTGCACCTGGTGGAGCCCATTACACACATTGCACCTGGTAGAGTCCATTATACATATTACACCAGATATAGCCTATTATACACATTACGCCTGGTAGAGCACATTACACATTACATATTACGCCAGATATAGCCCATTATACACATCTACTAGATAGAGTGCCTCCTCCTCCTTATTGCTCCTCTCCCCACTCCTTCCCCACAGCCAGCAGCTATGTTGCTGCTTACCTCTGCTGTCACGATCAGCACATCTCCGCAGAGCATAAACACTTCAGGAAATGAGGTGGGGTTGGCGGAGCACATGGGGAAGATTCAGCGCTGTCTGCTGTGTAAAGTAATAGTAACGGTGACAGCTTAATTATTTTTGGTAAGCATATATAGATTTTTGGTGCCACTTGATGGGATAAACTTTGTAAAGGGGCAGCATGCGACGAAGGCACAAAAGAAGCGGCATGGCCACCCAATAGTAACCCCAAGGGAGTCAGTGGGTGACTCGGAAGGCAATGTAGCTAGCAGCCAGCTGTAAGATTGACAGTGAAAGGAGTCCCAGTGGGATAGGGCCCTGGGAATTTCCTCCCAGGCCCGGCACTATTATAGTGGTAACTGGTGGCAGAAGCAGTCAGTAGGTATCAAACTGGTAGCCTCTGCTCCCAATATAATAACAACTCATTCACAGTTCTTTAAATAAACAAAAAAAACATATAACACATCACACACAGTAATCTCATACCACACAGGGGGAGAGCAGGTGAGAGGCACATGGGTGGAGAGGCACACGGGGGGTGAGATAGAGAGAGAGCAGGTGAGAGGCACACAGGGGGTGAGATAGGGAGAGAGTAGGTGAGAGGTACACGGGAAAGAGCAGGTGAGAGGTACATGGGGAGAGACAGGGAGAGAGCAGGTGAGAGGTACATGGGGGGAGACAGGTAGAGATCAGGTGAGAGGCACACGAGGGAAAGACAGGTAGAGAGCAGGTGAGGGGTACACAGGGGAGAGACAGGGAGAGAGCAGGTGATAGGTACATGGGGGAGAGGTAGGTGAGAGGCACACAGGGGGAGAGGCAGGTGAGAGGCACATGGAGGGAGAGAGCAGGTGAGAGGCACACAGGGGAAGAGACAGGGAGAGAGCAGGTGAGAGGCACATGGCGGAGAGGCTGGGAGAGAGCAGGTGAGAGGCAACATGGAGGGAGAGGCAGGGAGAGAGCAGGTGAAAGGCACACAGGGGGAGAGGCAGGTAAGAGGCACATAGGGGAGAGACAGGGAGAGAAGAGGTGAGAGGGACACGGGGGAGAGGCAGGGAGTGAGCAGGTGAGAGGCACACAAAGGGAGAGACAGGGAGAGAGCAGGTGAGAGCACACGGAGGGAGAGAGTAGGTGAGAGGCACACGGAGGGAGAGGCAGGGAGAGAGCAGGTGAAAGGCACACAGGGGGAGAGGCAGGTAAGAGGCACATGGGGGAGAGGCAGGGAGTGAGCAGGTGAGAGGCACACAAAGGGAGAGACACGGAGAGAACCGGTAAGAGCACACAGAGGGAGAGAACAGGTGAGAGCATACGGAGGGAGAGAGCAGGTGAGAGGTACACGGGGAGAGACAGAGAGAGAGAGCAGGTGAGAGGCACACAGGGGAGAGACAGGGAGAGAGCAGGTGAGAGGTACATGGGGTAGAGACAGGGAGAGAGCAGGTGAGAGGTACACGGGGGGAGAGACAGGTAGAGATCAGGTGAGAGGCACACGAGGGAAAGACAGGTAGAGAGCAGGTGAGAGGTACACAGGGGAGAGACAGGGAGAGAGCAGGTGAAAGGCACACAGGGGGAGAGGCAGGTAAGAGGCACATGAGGGAGAGGCAGGGAGTGAGCAGGTGAGAGGCACACAAAGGGAGAGACACGGAGAGAACCGGTAAGAGCACACGGAGGGAGAGAACAGGTGAGAGCATACGGAGGGAGAGAGCAGGTGAGAGGTACACGGGGAGAGACAGAGAGAGAGCAGGTGAGAGGCACACGGGGGAGAGACAGGGAGAGAGCAGGTGAGAGGTACACAGGGGAGAGATAGGGAGAGAGCAGGTGATAGGTACATGGGGGAGAGGCTGGTGAGAGGCACACAGTTGGAGAAGCAGGTGAGAGGCACATGGCGGTAGAGGCAGGTGAGAGGCACATGGGAGGAGAGAGCAGGTGAGAGGCACACGGAGGGAGAGAGCAGGTGAGTGGCACACGGAGGGAGAGACAGGGAGAGAGCAGGGGAGAGGCACACGAGGGAAAGACAGGTAGAGAGCAGGTGAGAGGTACACAGGGGAGAGACAGGGAGAGAGCAGGTGATAGGTACATGGGGGAGAGGCTGGTGAGAGGCACACAGTTGGAGAGGCAGGTGAGAGGCACATGGCGGGAGAGGCAGGTGAGAGGCACACAGGAGGAGAGAGCAGGTGAGAGGCACACGGAGGGAGAGAGCAGGTGAGTGGCACACGGAGGGAGAGACAGGGAGAGAGCAGGGGAGAGGCACACAGCGGAGAAGCTGGGAGAGAGCAGGTGAGAGGCACACAAGGGAGAGGCTGGGAGAGAGCAGGTGAGAGGTACACGGCGGAGAGGCTGGGAGAGAGCAGGTGAGAGGCACACGGAGGGAGAGGCAGGGAGAGAGCAGGTGAAATGCACACAGGGGGAGAGGCAGGTAAGAGGCACATGGGGAGGTGCAGGGAGAAAGGAGGTGAGAGGGACATGGGGGGAGAAGCAGGGAGTGAGCAGGTGAGAGGCACACAAAGGGAGAGACAGGGAGAGAGCAAGTGAGAGCACACGGAGGGAGAGAGCAGGTGAGAATTACACGGGGGAGAGACAGGGAGAGAGCAAGTGAGAGGTACATGGGGGAGAGAGCAGGTGAGAGGTACATGGGGGAGAGACAGGGAGAGTTCTCAAAAAAAACAAAACATACAACACATCACACACAATAATCTCAAACCCCACAGAGGGAGAGCAGGTGAGAGGCACATGGGGGGGGGGGGGGGGGGCGAGATAGGGAGAGAGCAGGTGAGAGGCACACAGGGGGTGAGATATGGAGAGAGTAGGTGAGAGGTACACGGGAGAGAGCGGGTGAGACGTACACAGGGGAGAGACAGGGAGAGAGCAGGTGATAGGTACACTGGGGGGAGAGGCAGGTGAGCGGCACACAGGGGGAGAGGCACATGGGAGGAGAGAGCAGGTGAGAGACACATGGAGGGAGAGACAGGGAGAGAGCAGGTGAGAGGCACACGGGGGAAGAGACAAGGAGAGAGCAGGTGAGAGGCACACGGCGGAGAGGCTGGGAGAGAGCAGGTGAGAGGCACACGGAGGGGGAGGCAGGGAGAGAGCAGGTGAAAGGCACATGGGGGAGAGGCAGGGAGAGAGGAGGTGAGAGGGACATGGTGGGAGAGGCAGGGAGTGAACAGGTGAGAGACACACAAAGGGAGAGACAGGGAGAGAGCAGGTGAGAGGTACACGGGAAGAGACAGGGAGAGAGCAGGTGAGAGGTACACAGGGAGAGCAGGTGAGAGGTACATGGGGGAGAGACAAGGAAAGAGCAGGTAAGGTACACTGAGGAGAGAGCAGGTGCGAGGTATATGGGGGAGAGCAGGTGAGAGGTATACGGGGGAGAGACAGGGAGAGCAGGTGAGAGGTACATGGAGGGAGAGAGCAGGTGAGAGGTACATGGGGGAGATACAGGGAGAGAGCAGGTGAGAGGTACACGGGGAGAGCAGGTGAGAGGTACATGGGGTAGAGACAGGGAGAGAGCAGGTGAGAGGTAAATGAGGGAGAAACAAGGAAAGAGCAGGTGAGGTACACTGAGGAGTTAGCAGGTGAGAGGTATACAGGGGAGAGCAGGTGAGAGGTATACGGGGGAGCGACAGGGAGAGCAGGTGAGAGGTACATGGAGGGAGAGAGCAGGTGAGAGGTACATGGGGGAGATACAGGAAGAGAGCAGGTGAGCGGTACACGGGGGAGAGAGCAGGTGAGAGGTACATGGGGGAGAGACAGGGAGAGAGCAAGTGAGAGGTACATGGGGGAGAGACAGGGAGAGAGCAGGTGAGAGGCACACGGAGGGAGAGGCAGGGAGAGAGCAGGTGAAAGGCACACAGGGGGAGAGGCAGGTAAGAGGCACATGGGGGAGAGGCAGGGAGTGAGCAGGTGAGAGGCACACAAAGGGAGAGACACGGAGAGAACCGGTAAGAGCACACAGAGGGAGAGAACAGGTGAGAGCATACGGAGGGAGAGAGCAGGTGAGAGGTACACGGGGAGAGACAGAGAGAGAGAGCAGGTGAGAGGCACACAGGGGAGAGACAGGGAGAGAGCAGGTGAGAGGTACATGGGGTAGAGACAGGGAGAGAGCAGGTGAGAGGTACACGGGGGGAGAGACAGGTAGAGATCAGGTGAGAGGCACACGAGGGAAAGACAGGTAGAGAGCAGGTGAGAGGTACACAGGGGAGAGACAGGGAGAGAGCAGATGAAAGGCACACAGGGGGAGAGGCAGGTAAGAGGCACATGAGGGAGAGGCCGGGAGTGAGCAGGTGAGAGGCACACAAAGGGAGAGACACGGAGAGAACCGGTAAGAGCACACGGAGGGAGAGAACAGGTGAGAGCATACGGAGGGAGAGAGCAGGTGAGAGGTACACGGGGAGAGACAGAGAGAGAGCAGGTGAGAGGCACACGGGGGAGAGACAGGGAGAGAGCAGGTGAGAGGTACATGGGGGAGAGACAGGGAGAGAGCAGGTGAGAGGTACACGAGGGAAAGACAGGTAGAGAGCAGGTGAGAGGTACACAGGGGAGAGATAGGGAGAGAGCAGGTGATAGGTACATGGGGGAGAGGCTGGTGAGAGGCACACAGTTGGAGAAGCAGGTGAGAGGCACATGGCGGTAGAGGCAGGTGAGAGGCACATGGGAGGAGAGAGCAGGTGAGAGGCACACGGAGGGAGAGAGCAGGTGAGTGGCACACGGAGGGAGAGACAGGGAGAGAGCAGGGGAGAGGCACACGAGGGAAAGACAGGTAGAGAGCAGGTGAGAGGTACACAGGGGAGAGACAGGGAGAGAGCAGGTGATAGGTACATGGGGGAGAGGCTGGTGAGAGGCACACAGTTGGAGAGGCAGGTGAGAGGCACATGGCGGGAGAGGCAGGTGAGAGGCACACAGGAGGAGAGAGCAGGTGAGAGGCACACAGGAGGAGAGAGCAGGTGAGAGGCACACGGAGGGAGAGAGCAGGTGAGTGGCACACGGAGGGAGAGACAGGGAGAGAGCAGGGGAGAGGCACACAGCGGAGAAGCTGGGAGAGAGCAGGTGAGAGGCACACAAGGGAGAGGCTGGGAGAGAGCAGGTGAGAGGCACACGGCGGAGAGGCTGGGAGAGAGCAGGTGAGAGGCACACGGAGGGAGAGGCAGGGAGAGAGCAGGTGAAAGGCACACAGGGGGAGAGGCAGGTAAGAGGCACATGGGGAGGGGCAGGGAGAAAGGAGGTGAGAGGGACATGGGGGGAGAAGCAGGGAGTGAGCAGGTGAGAGGCACACAAAGGGAGAGACAGGGAGAGAGCAAGTGAGAGCACACGGAGGGAGAGAGCAGGTGAGAATTACACGGGGGAGAGACAGGGAGAGAGCAAGTGAGAGGTACATGGGGGGAGAGAGCAGGTGAGAGGTACATGGGGGAGAGACAGGGAGAGTTCTCAAAAAAAACAAAACATACAACACATCACACACAATAATCTCAAACCCCACAGAGGGAGAGCAGGTGAGAGGCACATGGGGTGGGGGGGGGGGGGGCGAGATAGGGAGAGAGCAGGTGAGAGGCACACAGGGGGTGAGATATGGAGAGAGTAGGTGAGAGGTACACGGGAGAGAGCGGGTGAGACGTACACAGGGGAGAGACAGGGAGAGAGCAGGTGATAGGTACACTGGGGGGAGAGGCAGGTGAGAGGCACACAGGGGGAGAGGCACATGGGAGGAGAGAGCAGGTGAGAGACACACGGAGGGAGAGACAGGGAGAGAGCAGGTGAGAGGCACACGGGGGAAGAGACAAGGAGAGAGCAGGTGAGAGGCACACGGCGGAGAGGCTGGGAGAGAGCAGGTGAGAGGCACACGGAGGGGGAGGCAGGGAGAGAGCAGGTGAAAGGCACATGGGGGAGAGGCAGGGAGAGAGGAGGTGAGAGGGACATGGTGGGAGAGGCAGGGAGTGAACAGGTGAGAGACACACAAAGGGAGAGACAGGGAGAGAGCAGGTGAGAGGTACACGGGAAGAGACAGGGAGAGAGCAGGTGAGAGGTACACAGGGAGAGCAGGTGAGAGGTACATGGGGGAGAGACAAGGAAAGAGCAGGTAAGGTACACTGAGGAGAGAGCAGGTGCGAGGTATATGGGGGAGAGCAGGTGAGAGGTATACGGGGGAGAGACAGGGAGAGCAGGTGAGAGGTACATGGAGGGAGAGAGCAGGTGAGAGGTACATGGGGGAGATACAGGGAGAGAGCAGGTGAGAGGTACACGGGGAGAGCAGGTGAGAGGTACATGGGGTAGAGACAGGGAGAGAGCAGGTGAGAGGTAAAATAAGAATTTACTTACCGATAATTCTATTTCTCGGAGTCCGTAGTGGATGCTGGGGTTCCTGAAAGGACCATGGGGAATAGCGGCTCCGCAGGAGACAGGGCACAAAAGTAAAGCTTTTACAGGTCAGGTGGTGTGTACTGGCTCCTCCCCCTATGACCCTCCTCCAGACTCCAGTTAGGTACTGTGCCCGGACGAGCGTACACAATAAGGGAGGATTTTGAATCCCGGGTAAGACTCATACCAGCCACACCAATCACACCGTACAACTTGTGATCTAAACCCAGTTAACAGTATGATAACAGAGGAGCCTCTGAAAGATGGCTTCCTAAACAATAACCCGAATTAGTTAACAATAACTATGTACAAGTATTGCAGATAATCCGCACTTGGGATGGGCGCCCAGCATCCACTACGGACTCCGAGAAATAGAATTATCGGTAAGTAAATTCTTATTTTCTCTATCGTCCTAAGTGGATGCTGGGGTTCCTGAAAGGACCATGGGGATTATACCAAAGCTCCCAAACGGGCGGGAGAGTGCGGATGACTCTGCAGCACCGAATGAGAGAACTCCAGGTCCTCCTTTGCCAGGGTATCAAATTTGTAAAAATTTACAAACGTGTTCTCCCCTGACCACGTAGCTGCTCGGCAGAGTTGTAATGCCGAGACCCCTCGGGCAGCCGCCCAAGATGAGCCCACCTTCCTTGCGGAATGGGCCTTAACAGATTTAGGCTGTGGCAGGCCTGCCACAGAATGTACAAGTTGAATTTTGTTACAAATCCAACGAGCAATCGACTGCTTAGAAGCAGACGCACCCAACTTGTTGGGTGCATACAGTATAAACAGCGAGTCAGATTTTCTGACTCCAGCCGTCCTTTAAATGTATATTTTTAAGGCTCTGACAACGTCCAACAACTTGGAGTCCTTCAAGTCGTCTGTAGCCGCAGGCACTACAATAGGCTGGTTCAGGTGAAACGCTGATACCACCTTAGGGAGAAAATGCGGACGCGTCCGCAGCTCTGCCCTATGTCGAATGGAAAATTAAATAAGGGCTTTTATAAAACAAAGCCGCCAGTTCAGATACTCTCCCGGCCGAAGCCAGGGCCAGTAACATAGTCACTTTCCATGTGAGATATTTCAAATCCACATTCTTTAGTGGTTCAAACCAATTGGATTTGAGGAAATCTAAAACTACATTTAGATCCCACGGTGCCACCTTAGGCACCACAGGAGGCTGTATATGCAGTACTCCTTTGATAAAAATCTGGACCTCAGGGACTGAGGCCAATTCTTTTTGGAAGAATATTGATAGGGCCGAAATTTGAACCTTAATAGATCCCAATTTGAGACCCATAGACCATCCTGATTGCAGGAAATGTAGGAAAACGACCCAGTTGAAATTCCTCCATCGGAGCACTCCGCTGCTCGCACCACGCAACATATTTTCGCCAAATACGGCGATAATGCTTCGCGGTGACTTCCTTCCTTGCCTTTATCAAGGTAGGAATGACTTCTTCTGGAATGCCTTTTCCTTTTAGGATCTGGCATTCAACGCCATGCCGTCAAACGCAGCCGCGGTAAGCCTTGAAAAAGACAAGTACCCTGCTGAAGCAGGTCCCTTCTCAGAAGTAGAGGCCACGGATCGTCCGTGACCATCTCTTGAAGTTCCGGGTACCAAGTCCTTCTTGGCCAATCCGGAGCCACTAGTCTTACTCCTCTTTGCCGTATAATCCTCAATACCTTTGGTATGAGAGGCAGAGGAGGAAACACATATACCGACTGGTACACCCAAGGTGTTACCAGCACGTCCACAGCTATTGCCTGCGGATCTCTTAACCTGGCGCAATACCTGTCCAGTGTTTTGTTGAGGCGAGACGCCATCATGTCCACCATTGGTTTTACCCAACGGTTTAATAGCATGTGGAAAACTTCTGGATGAAGTCCCCACTCTCCCGGGTGAAGGTCGTGTCTGCTGAGGAAGTCTGCTTCCCAGTTGTCCACGCCCGGGATGAATACTGCTGACAGTGCTATCACGTGATACTCCGCCCAGCGAAGGATCCTGGCAGCTTCTGCCATTGCCCTCCTGCTTCTTGTGCCGCCCTGTCTGTTTACATGGGCGACTGCCGTGATGTTGTCCGACTGGATCAACACCGGTCTTCCTTGAAGCAGAGGTTCCGCCTGGCTTAGAGCATTGTAGATTGCTCTTAGTTCCAGAATGCTTATGTGAAGAGACTTTTTCAGGCTCGACCACACTCCCTGGAAATTTCTTCCCTGTGTGACTGCTCCCCAGCCTCTCAGGCTGGCCTCCGTGGTCACCAGGATCCAATCCTGCATGCCGAATCTGCGGCCCTCCAATAGATGAGCCTCCTGCAACCACCACAGAAGGGATACCCTTGTCCTCGGCGACAGGGTTATCCGCAGGTGCATCTGAAGATGCGACCCTGACCATTTGTCCAACAGATCCCTTTGCATGGAATCTGCCGAAAGGGATTGCTTCGTAAGAAGCTACCATTTTTTCCCAGGACTCTTGTGCATTGATGTACAGACACCTTTCCTGGTTTTAGGAGGTTCCTGACCAGGTCAGATAACTCCTTGGCTTTTTCTTCGGGAAGAAAAACCTTTTTCTGAACTGTGTCCAGAATCATCCCCAGGAACAGCAGACGAGTTGTCGGCATTAATTGGGATTTTGGAATATTCAGAATCCATCCGTGCTGCTTTAGCACCTCTTGAGATAGTGCTAAACCCATCTCTAGCTGTTCTCTGGACCTTGCCCTTATTAGGAGATCGTCCAAGTATGGGATAATTAATACGCCTTTTCTTCGAAGAAGAAATATTATCTCGGCCATTACCTTTGTAAAGACCCGAGGTGCCGTGGACAAACCAAACGGCAGCGTCTGAAACTGATAGTGACAGTTTTGTACAACGAACCTGAGGTACCCCTGGTGTGAGGGGTAATTGGAACGTGGAGATACGCATCCTTGATGTCCAAGGATACCATAAAGTCCCCTTCTTCCAGGTTCGCTATCACTGCTCTGAGTGACTCCATCTTGAACTTGAACTTCTTTATGTACAGGTTCAAGGACTTCAGATTTAGAATAGGCCTTACCGAGCCATCCGGCTTCGGTACCACAAAAAGAGTGGAATAATACCCCTTCCCTTGTTGTAGAAGAGGTACCTTGACTATCACCTGCTGAGAATACAGCTTGTGAATGGCTTCCAAAACCGTCTCCCTTTCTGAGGGGGACGTTGGTAAAGCAGACTTCAGGAAACGGCGAGGTGGCTCTGTCTCTAATTTCAACCTGTACCCCTGAGATATTATCTGCAGGATCCAGGGATTTACCTGCGAGTGAGCCCACTGCGCGCTGTAATTCTTGAGACGACCGCCTACCGCCCCCGAGTCCGCTTGCGAAGCCCCAGCGTCATGCTGAGGCTTTTGTAGAAGCCGGGGAGGGCTTCTGTTCCTGGGAAGGAGCTGCCTGTTGCTGTCTCTTCCCTCGTCCTCTGCCTCGTGGCAGATATGAATAGCCCTTTGCTCTCTTATTTTTAAAGGAACGAAAGGGCTGCGGTTGAAAGGTCGGTGCCTTTTTCAGTTGGGGAGTGACTTGAGGTAGAAAGGTGGATTTCCCGGCCGTAGCCGTGGCCACCAAATCCGATAGACCGACCCCAAATAACTCCTCTACGCATCGTGTCCATAAAGCTCTTCTGGCCGAAATGGACATAGCACTTACCCGTGATGCCAGTGTGCAGATATCTCTCTGTGCATCACGCATATAAAGAAATGCATCCTTTATTTGTTCTAACGACAGTAAAATATTGTCCCTGTCCAGGGTATCAATATTTTCGATCAGGGACTCTGACCAAACTACCCCAGCACTGCACATCCAGGCAGTCGCAATAGCTGGTCGTAGTATAACACCTGCATGTGTGTATATACCTTTTTGGATATTTTCCATCCTCCTATCTGATGGATCTTTAAGTGCGGCCGTCTCAGGAGAGGGTAACGCCACTTGTTTTGATGAGCGTGTTAGCGCTTTGTCCACCCTAGGAGGTGTTTCCCAGCGCTCCCTAACCTCTGGCGGGAAAGGGTATAAAGCCAATAACTTCTTTGAAATTAGCAGTTTTTTATCGGGGCACCCCACGCTTCATCACACACGTCATTTAATTCTTCTGATTCGGTAAAAACTACTGGTAGTTTTTTCACACCCCACATAATACCCTGTTTAGTGGTACCTGTAGTATCAGCTAAATGTAACATCTCCTTTATTGCCAAAATCATATAACGTGTGGCCCTACTGGAAAATACGGTTGATTCGTCACCTTCACCACCGGAATCAGTGCCTGTGTCTGGGTCTGTGTCGACCGACTGAGGCAAGGGGCGTTTTACAGCCCCTGACGGTGTTTGAGGCGCCTGGACAGGCACTAATTGAGTGTCCGGCCGCCTCATGTCGGCAAACGACTGCTTAAGCGAGTTGACGCTATCCCGTAATTCCACAAATAAAGGCATCCATTCTGGTGTCGACCCCCTAGAAGGTGACATCCTCATATTTGGCAATTGCTCCGCCTCCACACCAATAACGTCCTCATACATGTCGACACACACGTACCGACACACAGCAGACACACAGGGAATGCTCTATACGAAGACAGGACCCACTAGCCCTTTGGGGAGACAGAGGGAGAGTCTGCCAGCACACACCAAAAAAGCGCTATATATGACAGGGATAGCCTTATGATTAAGTGCTCCCTTATAGCTGCTTTTATATTAATATATTGCCATTTATTTTGCCCCCCCTCTCTGTTATACCCTGTTTCTGTAGTGCAGTGCAGGGGAGAGACCTGGGAGCCTTCCTGACCAGCGGAGCTGTGACAGAAAATGGCGCCGTGTGCTGAGGAGATAGGCCCCGCCCCTTTTCCGGCGGGCTCGTCTCCCGCTATTTAGTACATTTAGGCAGGGGTAAATATCTCCATATAGCCTCTGGGGCTATATGTGAGGTATTTTTAGCCTTTTTAAAGGTTTTCATTTGCCTCCCAGGGCGCCCCCCCCCCAGCGCCCTGCACCCTCAGTGACTGCCGTGTGAAGTGTGCGGAGAGGAAAATGGCGCACAGCTGCAGTGCTGTGCGCTACCTTAAGAAGACTGCAGGAGTCTTCAGCCGCCGATTCTGGACCTCTTCTTGCTTCAGCATCTGTGAGGGGGCCGGCGGCGAGGCTCCGGTGACCATCCAGGCTGTACCTGTGATCGTCCCTCTGGAGCTTCATGTCCAGTAGCCAAGAAGCCAATCCATCCTGCACGCAGGTGAGTTCACTTCTTCTCCCCTCTGTCCCTCGTTGCAGTGATCCTGTTGCCAGCAGGAATCACTGTAAAATAAAAAACCTAAGCTAAACTCTCTAAGCAGCTCTTTATGAGAGCCACCTAGAATTGCACCCTTCTCGGCCGGGCACAAAAATCTAACTGGAGTCTGGAGGAGGGTCATAGGGGGAGGAGCCAGTACACACCACCTGACCTGTAAAAGCTTTACTTTTGTGCCCTGTCTCCTGCGGAGCCGCTATTCCCCATGGTCCTTTCAGGAACCCCAGCATCCACTTAGGACGATAGAGAAATGGGGGAGAAACAAGGAAAGAGCAGGTGAGGTACACTGAGGAGTTAGCAGGTGAGAGGTATACAGGGGAGAGCAGGTGAGAGGTATACGGGGGAGCGACAGGGAGAGCAGGTGAGAGGTACATGGAGGGAGAGAGCAGGTGAGAGGTACATGGGGGAGATACAGGGAGAGAGCAGGTGAGCGGTACACGGGGGAGAGAGCAGGTGAGAGGTACATGGGGGAGAGACAGGGAGAGAGCAAGTGAGAGGTACATGGGGGAGAGACAGGGAGAGAGCAGGTGAGAGGCACACGGAGGGAGAGGCAGGGAGAGAGCAGGTGAAAGGCACACAGGGGGAGAGGCAGGTAAGAGGCACATGGGGGAGAGGCAGGGAGTGAGCAGGTGAGAGGCACACAAAGGGAGAGACACGGAGAGAACCGGTAAGAGCACACAGAGGGAGAGAACAGGTGAGAGCATACGGAGGGAGAGAGCAGGTGAGAGGTACACGGGGAGAGACAGAGAGAGAGAGAGCAGGTGAGAGGCACACAGGGGAGAGAAAGGGAGAGAGCAGGTGAGAGGTACATGGGGTAGAGACAGGGAGAGAGCAGGTGAGAGGTACACGGGGGGAGAGACAGGTAGAGATCAGGTGAGAGGCACACGAGGGAAAGACAGGTAGAGAGCAGGTGAGAGGTACACAGGGGAGAGACAGGGAGAGAGCAGATGAAAGGCACACAGGGGGAGAGGCAGGTAAGAGGCACATGAGGGAGAGGCAGGGAGTGAGCAGGTGAGAGGCACACAAAGGGAGAGACACGGAGAGAACCGGTAAGAGCACACGGAGGGAGAGAACAGGTGAGAGCATACGGAGGGAGAGAGCAGGTGAGAGGTACACGGGGAGAGACAGAGAGAGAGCAGGTGAGAGGCACACGGGGGAGAGACAGGGAGAGAGCAGGTGAGAGGTACATGGGGGAGAGACAGGGAGAGAGCAGGTGAGAGGTACACGAGGGAAAGACAGGTAGAGAGCAGGTGAGAGGTACACAGGGGAGAGATAGGGAGAGAGCAGGTGATAGGTACATGGGGGAGAGGCTGGTGAGAGGCACACAGTTGGAGAAGCAGGTGAGAGGCACATGGCGGTAGAGGCAGGTGAGAGGCACATGGGAGGAGAGAGCAGGTGAGAGGCACACGGAGGGAGAGAGCAGGTGAGTGGCACACGGAGGGAGAGACAGGGAGAGAGCAGGGGAGAGGCACACGAGGGAAAGACAGGTAGAGAGCAGGTGAGAGGTACACAGGGGAGAGACAGGGAGAGAGCAGGTGATAGGTACATGGGGGAGAGGCTGGTGAGAGGCACACAGTTGGAGAGGCAGGTGAGAGGCACATGGCGGGAGAGGCAGGTGAGAGGCACACAGGAGGAGAGAGCAGGTGAGAGGCACACGGAGGGAGAGAGCAGGTGAGTGGCACACGGAGGGAGAGACAGGGAGAGAGCAGGGGAGAGGCACACAGCGGAGAAGCTGGGAGAGAGCAGGTGAGAGGCACACAAGGGAGAGGCTGGGAGAGAGCAGGTGAGAGGCACACGGCGGAGAGGCTGGGAGAGAGCAGGTGAGAGGCACACGGAGGGAGAGGCAGGGAGAGAGCAGGTGAAAGGCACACAGGGGGAGAGGCAGGTAAGAGGCACATGGGGAGGGGCAGGGAGAAAGGAGGTGAGAGGGACATGGGGGGAGAAGCAGGGAGTGAGCAGGTGAGAGGCACACAAAGGGAGAGACAGGGAGAGAGCAAGTGAGAGCACACGGAGGGAGAGAGCAGGTGAGAATTACACGGGGGAGAGACAGGGAGAGAGCAAGTGAGAGGTACATGGGGGGAGAGAGCAGGTGAGAGGTACATGGGGGAGAGACAGGGAGAGTTCTCAAAAAAAAAAAAAACATACAACACATCACACACAATAATCTCAAACCCCACAGAGGGAGAGCAGGTGAGAGGCACATGGGGGGGGGGGGGGGGGGGCGAGATAGGGAGAGAGCAGGTGAGAGGCACACAGGGGGTGAGATATGGAGAGAGTAGGTGAGAGGTACACGGGAGAGAGTGGGTGAGACGTACACAGGGGAGAGACAGGGAGAGAGCAGGTGATAGGTACACTGGGGGGAGAGGCAGGTGAGAGGCACACAGGGGGAGAGGCACATGGGAGGAGAGAGCAGGTGAGAGACACACGGAGGGAGAGACAGGGAGAGAGCAGGTGAGAGGCACACGGGGGAAGAGACAAGGAGAGAGCAGGTGAGAGGCACACGGCGGAGAGGCTGGGAGAGAGCAGGTGAGAGGCACACGGAGGGGGAGGCAGGGAGAGAGCAGGTGAAAGGCACATGGGGGAGAGGCAGGGAGAGAGGAGGTGAGAGGGACATGGTGGGAGAGGCAGGGAGTGAACAGGTGAGAGACACACAAAGGGAGAGACAGGGAGAGAGCAGGTGAGAGGTACACGGGAAGAGACAGGGAGAGAGCAGGTGAGAGGTACACAGGGAGAGCAGGTGAGAGGTACATGGGGGAGAGACAAGGAAAGAGCAGGTAAGGTACACTGAGGAGAGAGCAGGTGCGAGGTATATGGGGGAGAGCAGGTGAGAGGTATACGGGGGAGAGACAGGGAGAGCAGGTGAGAGGTACATGGAGGGAGAGAGCAGGTGAGAGGTACATGGGGGAGATACAGGGAGAGAGCAGGTGAGAGGTACACGGGGAGAGCAGGTGAGAGGTACATGGGGTAGAGACAGGGAGAGAGCAGGTGAGAGGTAAATGGGGGAGAAACAAGGAAAGAGCAGGTGAGGTACACTGAGGAGTTAGCAGGTGAGAGGTATACAGGGGAGAGCAGGTGAGAGGTATACGGGGGAGCGACAGGGAGAGCAGGTGAGAGGTACATGGAGGGAGAGAGCAGGTGAGAGGTACATGGGGGAGATACAGGGAGAGAGCAGGTGAGCGGTACACGGGGGAGAGAGCAGGTGAGAGGTACATGGGGAGAGACAGGGAGAGAGCAAGTGAGAGGCACATGGGGGAGAGACAAGGAAAGAGCAGGTGAGGTACACTGAGGAGAGAGCAGGTGAGAGGTATACGGGGGAGAGCAGGTGAGAGGTATACGGGGGAGAGCAGGTGAGAGGTATACGGGGGAGAGACAGGGAGAGCAGGTGAGAGGTACATGGAGGGAGAGGGCAGGTGAGAGGTACATGGGGGAGATACAGGGAGAGAGCAGGTG
This sequence comes from Pseudophryne corroboree, assembly GCF_028390025.1. Classification (NCBI taxonomy): domain Eukaryota; kingdom Metazoa; phylum Chordata; class Amphibia; order Anura; family Myobatrachidae; genus Pseudophryne; species Pseudophryne corroboree. The sequence goes on from NC_086449.1 coordinate 393,065,272, forward strand.
AGAGGTACACGTGGGAGAGAAAGGGAGAGAGCAGGTGAGAGGCACACGGGGGAGAGAGCAGGTGAGAAGCAGGGAGAGAGTAGGTGAGAGGCACACGGGGGGGGGGAGCAGGTGAGAGGCACACGGGTGGAGAGGCAGTAGAGAGGCACATGGGGGGAGAGAGGAGGTGAGAGGCACACGGGGGCGAGACAGGGAGAGAGCAGGTGAGAGGCACATGGGGGGAGAGAGGAGGTGAGGAATCGAACTCATGCTGCAGCAGCCTGAATGGATAAAATTAAATAGACGGTAGTGTGGAGCAAAGACGTTTATGAATTAATGTATTAGCCTCATGCAGCATACCTAAATAAAAGACCCCTGGGATATGATGGCGCTGGCGGCCAGCACGTTCCAACTGCACTTTCTCCACTCGAATGTGGCGTCCTGCCCCAGCACAATTTCTGCATATTGTAATGAGCGGTGTGACGTCATGACGCCCCGACCCTCATTACATATGCACTGAAGACTAACCGGAGGAAGAGCCGCGTCTGCAGCAGCACTGATCACTGTGATCAGTGAGTGCTGTAGTTAGCTACAGTGGCGTAAGTTCGTCCCAGTCGCCCGGAGGCATGATAAATGTTGGTGCCCCCCTACATATACACATACACACACATACCATATGTAGCTATCCGGCACTAAGGGTGAACAGTAGCAGCGTGCTCAGGTACCTTTCCCAGTAGTAATATAGATACACATACAAAGTGGACGCACACCAAGTCAGTTATTACAATAAAACAGACACCAGCATACCATTATAGTACACCTACAGTGCTCCCTCACCCGCCAGCAGGTCTCGATGGAGATGCTTTGGCGCAGTGGTGTGCCGATATAATTAGTGTTCACTGTAGGATTTTTTTTACGGCAGGGTGCTGATCACGGGGAGGGATGGGCAAACTTAGGTACATACTATAATGCTTGGTGCTCCCATACCTATGGGCCAAAACATGGACAGTGCGCGCCGAAGGCGCGCTCCAAAAATCTAGCGGCGTTGTTTCATAATAGGGGCCAAACACTTTATTACAACACGGTGGTGCACCTAATACACATTGCACCAGATAGAACCTCCTACACACTGCGACAGATAGAGCACGTTATACACATTGCACCAGGTAGAGAGCACTGAGGCACACTGCACCAGGTAGAGAGCACTGAGGCACACTGCACCAGGTAGAGAGCACTGAGGCACACTGCACCAGGTAGAGAGCACTGAGGCACACTGCACCAGGTAGAGAGCACTGAGGCACACTGCACCAGGTAGAGAGCACTGAGGCACACTGCACCAGGTAGAGAGCACTGAGACACACTGCACCAGGTAGAGAGCACTGAGACACACTGCACCAGGTAGAGAGCACTGAGGCACACTGCACCAGGTAGAGAGCACTGAGACACACTGCACCAGGTAGAGAGCACTGAGGCACACTGCACCAGGTAGAGAGCACTGAGGCACACTGCACCAGGTAGAGAGCACTGAGACACACTGCACCAGGTAGAGAGCACTGAGGCACACTGCACCAGGTAGAGAGCACTGAGGCACACTGCACCAGGTAGAGAGCACTGAGGCACACTGCACCAGGTAGAGAGCACTGAGACACACTGCACCAGGTAGAGAGCACTGAGACACACTGCACCAGGTAGAGAGCACTGAGGCACACTGCACCAGGTAGAGAGCACTGAGACACACTGCACCAGGTAGAGAGCACTGAGGCACACTGCACCAGGTAGAGAGCACTGAGGCACACTGCACCAGGTAGAGAGCACTGAGACACACTGCACCAGGTAGAGAGCACTGAGGCACACTGCACCAGGTAGAGAGCACTGAGGCACACTGCACCAGGTAGAGAGCACTGAGGCACACTGCACCAGGTAGAGAGCACTGAGGCACACTGCACCAGGTAGAGAGCACTGAGATTGAAGTTTACAGCTGCAAAATACTTACAAGGTTAATTTAGCCCAGGGGGACTCTCATGTGCTTACCGGGTCCGGCGGCGCACGGCTGGGTCTGGCGGCGTGGCGGGGTACGGCAGGCAGAAAACGGCGGGTTGGTAGGGCGCACAAAAACGGGCAGGGTGGGATTCATCTGTCTAAAAAAAGGTGCAGACACCTAGCGTGAACACTAGATATATATATAAAAAAAACACAAACGCCTCATTCACTTAAACACACACACACACGTCTCTTTCACTTACACACACAAGTCTCTCTTACATACACATGCCTCCCACTTACACACACATACATGCCTCTCACTTACATACACATGTCTCTCACTTACACACACACACATCACTCACACACATGCCTTTTACTTGAATGCACAACTTTCATTAAAAACACACACACACCTCACTTAAAAACAAGCACACACAAAACACAGTGCTTCCCCCCAAATACACCTCTCCCCTACCCCCCACACAGTGTCTACCTTTGGCTTTCATCATCAGGCTGACGGAGCAGAGAGCTTCCCTCGGCTGGCTAGAAGAGGAGCTGTGCTCTGGAGCTCCCCCTAGCTGCAGCCAGTGCCATCTCTCCCTACAGGAGGCAGCTTCCGTGTCAGTGACTGCTCCTCCGTCCACAATAGCAGCGCAGTTCTCAGGCTGCGGGAGACAGTGGAGGAGATGCGCCCCCTTGTGGTCAGGAGCCCGGCGGCAGCCGACTCCACTGCCTCCCACAGTTCCGCCCCTGGTTAGCTATACAGTAGGGACACAGCCTCTATCGCGTCTAGAGTGCCCTCTATATGCGGCGCTACTCAGTCAGCAATCATAGTATGCGACAGTGCTAAAACAGCGCGGGCAGCGCTGAAGATGGCTTGCGGCGGCTGCGGGTCCGGGTGGATGCGGATGGCGCCTCTCTCATATTTTGGGGGGAGCGAGCTGCCCCCTTGCCCCCCCCCCCCCCCCCCCCCCCTCCATTCCGACACCCTTGGTGCTCATGCATGGATATTATAAAAACCTTGTTTACTATTGTGCCCTGAGGACTGAGGTTGGGAGAACAAAACACATATATAAGCACTGTGCTGTCAATTAATCCCAATTTAGATACAAGGTGAAATTCAATGGTGCATGGGGCCCCAATAGGACAAAGCTAGATTTTGGAATTCAGGTATAGTTGTATATGTGCAGCAGGTTGCTGGTTATATGATACACATTCACATTGGCTTTAGATACAATGGGGTATATTTACTAAGCTCCCGATTTTGACCGAGATGCCGTTTTTTCTTCAAAGTGTCATCTCGGTTAATCTCGGTCATTTACTAAACACTAATCACGGCAGTGATGAGGGCATTCGTAATTTTTTGCTAGTTCAGGTAAAAAATTACGAATGAATACACCATCGGTCAAAACGCGGCTGTTTAAGTATGAATCTCGGTCATTTACTAAGAAGTGCAAAGCAAAAAAACACAAAACACTGCCGTGAAAAATTACAACTCGTAAAAAAGTCCTAAAAAAAACAGACCTGCTTTTTTTTTCCGTGATTTGAGATGCATGCAGGGATCCATGAGATCCGTGCATGTATATCAGTGGGAAGGGGTGGGAAAGTGCTTATTTTTGCCAAAAAAATTGCGTGGGGTCCCCCCTCCTAAGCATAACCAGCCTCGGGCTCTTTGAGCCGATCCTGGTTGCAGAAATATGGGGAAAAAAATGACAGGGGTTCCCCCATATTTAAGCAACCAGCATCGGGCTCTGCGCCTGGTCCTGGTCCCAAAAATACGGGGGACAAAAAGAGTAGGGGTCCCCCGTATTTTTAAAACCAGCACCGGGCTCCACTAGCTGGACAGATAATGCCACAGCCGGGGGTCACTTTTATACAGTGCCCTGCGGCCGTGGCATCAAAAATCCAACTAGTCACCCCTGGCCGGGGTACCCTGGGGGAGTGGGGACCCCTTCAATCAAGGGGTCCCCCCTCCCAGCCACCCAAGGGCCAGGGGTGAAGCCCGAGGCTGTCCCCCCCCATCCAATGGGCTGCGGATGGGGAGGCTGATAGCCATTTGTGATAATGAAAAGATATTGTTTTTAGTAGCAGTACTACAAGTCCCTGCAAGCCTCCCCCGCATGCTGGTACTTGGAGAACCACAAGTACCAGCATGCGGCGGAAAAACGGGCCCGCTGGTACCTGTAGTACTACCACTAAAAAAGTACCCAAAAAAACACAAGACACACACACCGTGAAAGTATAATTTTATTACATACATACACACATACATACATACTTACCTTATGTTCTCACGCAGGTCGGTCCTCTTCTCCAGTAGAATCCAAGGGCTACCTGTTGAAGAAATTCTACTCACCAGATCCATGGGTCCAGGCTCCTCGGCAAATCCAGGGTTAATCCACGTACTTGAATAAATAAAAAAAAACGGTGTCCCGACCACGAACTGAAAGGGGACCCATGTTTGCACATGGGTCACCTTCCCACGAATGCCAGAAACCCACTTTGACTTCTGTCTAAGTGGGTTTCTTCAGCCAATCAGGGAGTGCCACGTTGTAGCACTCTCCTGATCAGCTGTGTGCTGCTGTCCTCACTGACAGGCAGCACGCGGCAGTGTTACAATGTAGCGCCTATTCGCTCCATTGTAACCAATGCTGGGAACTTTCTGCTCAGCGGTGACGTCACTTTAGGTCAACCGCAGGGCAGAAAGTTCCCATCATTGGTTACAATGTAGCGCATAGGCGCTACATTGTAACACTGCCGCGTGCTGCCTGTCAGTGAGGACAGCAGCACACAGCTGATCAGGAGAGTGCTACAACGTGGCACTCCCTGATTGGCTGAAGAAACCCACTTAGACAGAAGTCAAAGTGGGTTTCTGGCATTCGTGGGAAGGTGACCCATGTGCAAACATGGGTCCCCTTTCAGTTCGTGGTCGGGACACCGTTTTTTTTTATTTATTCAAGTACGTGGATTAACCCTGGATTTGCCGAGGAGCCTGGACCCATGGATCTGGTGAGTAGAATTTCTTCAACAGGTAGCCCTTGGATTCTACTGGAGAAGAGGACCGACCTGCGTGAGAACATAAGGTAAGTATGTATGTATGTGTGTATGTATGTAATAAAATTATACTTTCACGGTGTGTGTGTCTTGTGTTTTTTTGGGTATTTTTTTAGTGGTAGTACTACAGGTACCAGCGGGCCCGTTTTTCCGCCGCATGCTGGTACTTGTGGTTCTCCAAGTACCAGCATGCGGGGGAGGCTTGCTGGGACTTGTAGTACTGCTACTAAAAACAATATCTTTTCATTATCACAAATGGCTATCAGCCTCCCCATCCGCAGCCCATTGGATGGGGGGGGACAGCCTCGGGCTTCACCCCTGGCCCTTGGGTGGCTGGGGGGGGGGACCCCTTGATTGAAGGGGTCCCCACTCCCCCAGGGTACCCCGGCCAGGGGTGACTAGTTGGATTTTTGATGCCACGGCCGCAGGGCACTGTATAAAAGTGACCCCCGGCTGTGGCATTATCTGTCCAGCTAGTGGAGCCCGGTGCTGGTTTTAAAAATACGGGGGACCCCTACTCTTTTTGTCCCCCGTATTTTTGGAACCAGGACCAGGCGCAGAGCCCGATGCTGGTTGCTTAAATATGGGGGAACCCCTGTCAATTTTTTCCCCATATTTCTGCAACCAGGATCGGCTCAAAGAGCCCGAGGCTGGTTATGCTTAGGAGGGGGGACCCCACGCATTTTTTTGGGGGATTTTACATTGTTTAATTACAAAAAAAAAAAATAAGAACCCCAGCACGGATCACACAGATCCGGCCGAGATTGATTGTAAAAAAAAACGGCAGTGTTTTGCTAATCACTGCCGTAAAAATAGGAAAAAAAAAACGAATGACATCGACATCGGAAGAAAAGAAAAACCCGAATACGACAGCTTAGTAAATCCATCGTAATCAATTCAAAAAGTTGCAGTTTTACACTGTCGATGTCATTCGTGATTGAACTTTGACCTTTTTACGGAAATTACGAATCTTAGTAAATTTACCCCAATGTTTCACATTTGTGTGGCCAATCTGAATTTCTTTTTTATCTGTTCGTATGTTTGTTGAAAGGTCATCTGAATTGGTCCCTGATTCAGACACCCCATAACTTGACGCACTGTTGCCCATCTGTGGAACTGGACAAGCTTGCCAACTCTCAAGAATCTAGCAGACATTTACAACTGCAGGCCTTGTGCTCTGACCCAGTTTTTTTTTTTTTGTCAGCTGGTCGTCTCTGCGTACACTTTAACAACAGCACACTTTAACAACCGCAATGCAGCCATTTTGCTAATCTTGTCACCGCTACTGCGAGCGCCAACAATCATTACATGTTCAAAGTCCATCAGATCACATTGTTTAGTCTCTGCATGCTTTTACCTTTATGCTCTTATACTAATTAGGATATCCTCCACAGGGGCAGAACTACCATTGGTGTAGCAGGTGCATTGCACTGGGGGCCCCCGAGGACTAAGGGGCCCACTGCAGCCCAGCCCACCAATGAATTATCTCACCCCTCCCCCGCAGACCATTTTGAGCAAATGTCGGATGAATGGCTCAGTGCAGAGAGTAGGGTGGGCCCCACTGTCTGAGGGAGGCAGGGCTGGCCTTGTGTGTGCTGGACTTATAGAGGAGTCCGGCCACCTATCAATGCTGATGGTCACAGCCACTTACTGCCTCTAATTAACAGACAGCTGTACATTTTTTTTTAATTTACTGCTGTTTGTGAATTAAAGGCAGCTCACAGCCTGTGTAACTGGCACTATCAGAGTCTGCCTTACGGAGTGCCAAACTAAGGAAAGCACAAGGGGTGGGGGCGCTTGTCAGGGACAGAGCAGAGGCCGCTGTGTTCCTGCCCCCACCAAGGTACATGCCTCCTGTTCTCCGCACAGTACATTGTTCTTGTACCCATGTCACCCACTGTCTCTATCTGTCACATAGTTCCTATCACCCACTGCCTCCCCCTGTTACTTTCTCCCTCCTGCTGCCTTCCGCTCTCACCTTCTGCCTCTCCTTGCCTTCCTTTGTCACACTGCCTCTCTATGTCAACCTCTGCCTCCCCCTACCTTATGCTGTCACCCTCTGCCTTTCTCTGCCACCCACTGCTGTGTGGCACATTGTGAACTTGGGTTAGGGAGGAGGAGGGGGGTGCCCATATTATATTTTTGCATCTGGGCCTACAACTCACAAGTTCCGCTACTGATCCTACATCAGTATTCGGCAAAATAGCTACTATGCTTAAAAACACCTTATGGTCTCACACTATATTTACTTTTACTATGGGTGGATAACAGCCAGCACATTGTGAGGCAGAGGAACACTATTCTATGCAGTATAATTATTGTATTCTGAAAGACCAGTTTTACAAAAGCTGTTTACAGAGGGTTCTACCAAATCTGTAAATGGATATTAATATACACAAAAAACTTTAGTATGAAAAGTATGTGTAGAGAAAATTGGAAAACCAGAATCCAAATAGATGAATAGATGGGAATGAGATATGCATGTCAAAAAGATGATAGGGGGAAACAGTAGACTTTTATTACATTTCAGATAATAGTACAAATAACCTCTTCTTCTGCTCAGCAATTTCTGTAACTTAATGAACCACTTAGAAATGAGTCACAAACGTGTTTTGTGTTGAGTAAGGAACTGTACTTTGTAGCTCAATGTACCTTCACATGAAACATTAGGAGTGCAGTGTTTACCCACTACCAAGCAGCATAAAAGAACTCTGTTTAGCTTAGCAATGATTTTTATTGCTGATTCAAATAAGATTCTAATTTTAAAAGACTGAGGGCCTAATTCAGAGTTGATCACAGCAGCAAATTTGATAGCAGTTGGGCAAAACCATGGGGGTAATTCCAAGTTGATCGCAGCAGGAATTTTTTTAGCAGTTGGGCAAAACCATGTGCACTGCAGGTGTGGCAGATATAACATGTGCAGAGAGAGTTAGATTTGGGTGGGTTATTTTATTTCTGTGCAGGGTAAATACTGGCTGCTTTATTTTTACACTGCAAATTAGATTGCAGATTGAACACACCACACCCAAATCTAACTCTCTCTGCACATGTTATATCTACCTCCCCTGCAGTGCACATGGTTTTGCCCAGTTGCTAACAGATTTCCTGCTGCGATCAACTTGGAATTACCCCCCATGTGCAGTGCAGGTGGGGCAGATATAACATGTGCAGAGAGAGTTAGATTTGGGTGGGGTGTGTTCAAACTGAAATCTAAATTGCAGTGTAAAAATAAAGCAGCCAGTATTTACCCTGCACAGAAACAAAATAACCCACCCAAATCTAACTCTCTTTGCAAATGTTATATCTGCCCCACATGCAGTGCCTAATTCAGATCTGATTGCAGCAGAAAATTTGTTAGCTAATGCGCAAAAACATGTAGACTGCGAGGGGGGGGGGCAAGAATGCGCTACGGGGCGTCAACTGACCGTTGGAGACCGTTTTCGGGGAGTGGTAAGAAAAACGCAGGTGTCCAGGCGAATGGAGGGAGGATGTGTGACGTCAAAGCAGAGCCCATCATCGTTGGATCCATCGCACAGGGTAAGTATGTCCAGGGCTGGTCTTGTTTTGCAGGAAACTATTTTAGCGTAGCAGGGCTGCGATCGCTTGTGCACCACTGCTTGTGCAGCCCTCCCCCATAGCGGAGATTAGTTGATCGCTCCAGCAGCAAAAAGTTGCTTGGTGCGATAAACTCAGAATGAGGGCCATGGTTTTGCCCATTAGCTAACAAATCTACTGCTGTGATCATGGGGGTCATTTGATTGCTAGCTGCCGTTGTTCGCAGCGCAGCAATCAGGCTAAAATTCTGAATTTGCATGATAATGCAAGTAATGCATGATTCTGCTTCAGATTATGGCAGTGTTTCACAGGACAGGAGGAGGGAGTCATGATTGTGGGGGTGGAGCTTACAACTGTTGCTTTCTAGGACCGCATAAACCCAAACCCCAACACCCCAGCCCGCCCGCATAACAGCCTGCGTGGCGGGACCTACCTACAGTGTTCTGCTGGTGGCGATCTAGCGCTGCGGACCCCCTCCCCTTCCCAGAGTTGTCGCCAGCATGTAAAAGTCAGGCGGGAGAGGCGCAGCTACAGTGGCTGTGGGCGGCGGGGTGGCTTAGGGCGGCGGGGTTTCTGCAGCAGCGCCCTCCTCATCTGGCACTCTATGCAGCCGCGTACCCTGCGTATGCGTGGGGCCAGCTCTGGGAGCTACTGTAACCAATCACCTAACTATTGTTCTGATTCCCATATGGATGAGGACAACCAGCATGTTTGAATGACCTGATATGTCTGCTCTGGTGTACTGTATACAGGAAAGGAAAGTTTATAGTGGAATTGTCTTGTTTACTAGCACAGTATAATGGACGATTGCGTGTGACAACAATATATGCAGGCATGGTTTATCTAATGTGTGTGTTACTTATACAGCCAATAAAATATATGAAAAATTGTTATGTCAAAGAGATATAGGCCCTCATTCAGGTTGGATCTGCAATTTACAAAAATTGCAGACGTCCACTTTTTGGCCATCTGCGCATTCCTGAAGAATGCAATTATAAATGACAGTGGCGTCAGTCAGGAGGGGCATAGATGCGGCGTCATGGAGGTGAGGTCCGGACAAATTAAGCATGTCCGGACTGTTTTTCAGGGTGCCCATGTGATGTCACATGCCGGGCCATCTTTTCGTATGGGCTCAATGGGATCTTGCCCAAGGGCTCCAGAAGTATAAGGGCCCTAGGCTGATAGCTGAGGGTCCCCTCTTTCCAGGGGTACTAGATTTTTTGAAAATCGGCCATGGGGAACCAGAGATATCTGACTTGAAAGCAGTGGTCCCCATCCAAACCAGCTAATTGCTCTTCCCAGCCATATATCTCAGGTTCTGTCTGACATAGAGTTATTCTTAGGGTATAATCCAAAAGCTGGAACTCTCCCCTTTCGGTGGATACTGGTAGCTTTTCTCTACTATGCCCAGAATCAGAGATATCAGCCTTCAAGCTGCTGGTCCCTGCTCCTGCTCCACATGCCTAATATGTAGTTTTAGATTTTCGTTGGTGAATTGCTCTGAAACCTGAACTCTGATCCCCAAGTCCCCAGAACCTCCTGAAAGGTGGGACTCTCTAGCTTTTTATCCCATTCAAAGCTAAGAAATATATTTTCAGGAGCTTGAGATATCTGCCCTCTCACCATAAAATGGTAAATATTAAACCCACTCCACTATCCACCCCTCCCCTATGTATTAAACACCCCCTACCTCCCTAGAAGTCATGTGCCAGGGCTTCTTCATTCAGATCAATGCCCCCTTCTACAGTTTAGCCCAATCTGTGCAATAAAGAAGTAATTAGCAGAAATTACTGCTCCAGGTCCTACATACTGAGCGGAAGATAGAACACTCCCTACCACCCGTGGGACATCAAAGCTGAATCTGTTAATCAACATGAATAGGGTCCACAATTATATATGACACCTACTGGCCTCATCTGACAAAATCGATACTATTCTAGTGACCTTTGTACAATGCAATGTGCATTCTAGGACCATTATAATAATGGGAGCATTGCAGCATCACACTGATCGTGCCCCCATCTGGATTTGCCCCTGGCTGAGGGGCACAATAGCACACCCCAAATATGTGCTGAAAATACCTTTTTTTTTTTTACATCAGTTTATATAAGCGGGCATGGTCATACCCACAAAACTGTTCCTGGGCCTGCCACAGCTTTCTACACCCCTATATATGCAAAGGGTATGTTGCAGAGTCAAATACAACTCAATTGCATCTCCACTCTCAGCTAAATGGGCAACTGGAAAGTCTCAGTGCATGGACACCCGCACTTAGGGACTTATTCAGACCCGAACGCAGTCATGCATTTATACACAGCGGCCACATCCAGAGGGTCTGTGCATGTGCACTGGCTACAGTGCGCATGTGTAGGTGGTCATGATGGGATCACATCCCGAAATATGCGATCGCATCATGATTAACAGCTCCAGGCGTGGGAAGGCTGATGGACATCGTCCAGACAACACAGGCTTGTCCGTACCGGTTTTGTGGTGGCTGTGTATGGTCACATGCAGCAGCTGTGAGGAAAAAAATGTGGCTTAGATTAAACATGGACGTTAACGATAGAAAATGGGTGTGTTTTTAAAAATGAAATATGGGAATTTACTATGCTCCCATGTTTTAGTGGCTCGTGTTTTCTGATGGCGTATGCATTTGTGTTTGGCTGCTGTGTTTGCTGGCGGCCAAACACTCCCGAACATGAATCCTGCACAGATCAGTGAGATCTGTGTAGTGCTTTTCTGTATAAATGGAATTAAATGATTAAAAAAAAGCAGAAAAAAAATGGCGTGGGGCTTCCCCCCCCCCCCCCCCCCCCCCCTGACAAGCATTTCCAGCCCTTTGCTTTTTGAGCCAATCATGGTACAAAAAATACAGGTGGAAAATTGTGTAGGGTACCCCTGTATTTTAAGAACCAGCACTAGGCTCTTGGACCAGTCTTGGTTTAAAAAGTATGTGAGAAAAAGACACAGGGGTCCCTCTATTTTTTAAAGCCAGCTCTGGGCTCCACCTTCAGGGGGACACATTTATATTGGTTCCTGTGGCCATAGCATTAACCTCCCTAACTAGTCAGCCCTGGCCGGGAGTTTCTTGGGGCAGTGGGGAACGCACATCGTTTTAGATAATCTATGTATATTTGCAAACAAAGTTCATATAAATAAAAGCGAGTTGCCATTTGTCACAAAAGGTTTTTTTTTTAATTCTTCTTTTCTTTGTGTTCACAAATCCCTGAGGAGAGTCTAGGGGTGTCCAATTTAGCTATGTGTGTGTCTGACATTTATCTCACTGTCCTCGTAGAGAAGCTTCTTTCGCCTCCTTCCACCATTTCTGCATCATCTGCACATGTGGCGAGCAGTACAAGTAGATATGGTGATGACAACACAATAGAAATTAAGGATCGTATTGTGGAGGTGGAACAGAATAAGGGGAGATATTTGTGTACTACTACTACTACAGTATCTGACATTAATGAGGAGGATGAGGGTGAGGATGTTGATGATGTTGTTTGTGTAAGTCAGCCACCAGTGGCAGCAGTTCTTGCACATGATATAAAGGATGCCAATGTGATCCCTGGGCATAAAACCAAAAAAGCCACCTCTTGGGTGGGGGATTATTTTTACTCAAATCCTGGCAACGTTTGTGAACGCATCTGCTCCATTTGTGAGGCCAAAGTTAGTAGAGGTAGGGACTTTAGCAATCTAGGGAGCTTCCATGTTACGTCATTTCCAGTGAGTTCATGAAATTAATTTTACAAAATTATAATAATATGTAAAATAATAACAAGCAGTCCAGTATCAGCTACCAGCAATTTGGAACAACCCATGCATTCTCCTCTTCCAACATCCTCCTAATTAGTGACATCAACCTCCTAATTAGTGATCAGAGGTAGTCCTTCCAACAAATTGGTTTGTTGGGGCCCAAACAAATCAAGCACTTTTCTGTCTTGCACTTTTCTTTTCTGCCACTGCTGTGTGGCAATGTTTCATACTGTAGGTGTGCTATAAACTGCTGTGTGTTTGTGCCACTGCTCTTTCGCTTAATAACCAGTCAGTTCTCTGCAGCCTTTGCCCTAATCTGGATGAAAACAATATTGTGAGCTGTGAGGAAAATTACTAGAAATACTGTAAGAACAAAAAGGGCTCGAATTAGGTGATTTTAGCAGTTATTATAATTTAAAAAAAATAATAATATACAGAGCAAAAACCATAACCAAAACATGTAAGGGCAAAACCAAAACACATAGATCTAAAACCAAAACACGGGGGTCGACTCTCATCTTTACACTTTATGTGCAAAAAAGTTAAAGGGCAATTTGGTCTATTCACAAATGCTCCCATTTCTCCCTTACTTGTCACTTCGCATCTGTCCCTTCAGCCAAGAAAGAGGCAGCTAGGCAGACAGCCCTTACACAACAGTTCTTTGTGTAGTCAAAGTAGATAAGGCTGATTAAATGGACAAAACATCTGAGCAAACATGCTTGCTCAGGAGTAAATAAGCAGAGGCTCAGTATGTTATGTATGTTATGCAATGCTGCAGAAAACAGAACTGCTCTGGCTTTTGCTTTGGTTTCCATGGCAACTGTCCAAGTGAAGCCAAATGTCTCTCAATGAGAATGCTCATTTACATGTTCATTTCTGTTTGATTACCAAGTTATCGACCTTTGATATTGTTAAAAGAAAGCATTTGGAGTTTGGACTGTGGAAAACAAGATGACTATGGAGCTTTGTGTGTTTGTGTAGCTAGTAACAGTGTGTGCTCTCTCTCAGCATGTAGTGGAAACTCTTCCGTGATCCTCTGCTCACGATCCCTGTCAGTCCTGCAAAGATGCACAGGGTTACAAGATCAACTGTTATAGCAATTCAGACAGATGTGACTGTTGTGTAGATACTTGGAATGAACAATGCCTCTTAGGTATCAAATGCTTTTTGTCATAAAGGGGAATTCCATCCACACTTAGCTTAACACTGTACTTATCCACCAAATGGCAATAAGATGATTTGCAAATATTGGTGGTCATTCCGAGTTGTTCGCTCGCAAGCTGCTTTTAGCAGCTTTGCACACGCTAAGCTGCCGCCTACTGGGAGTGAATCTTAGCTTATCAAAATTGCGAACGAAAGATTAGCAAAATTGCGAATAGACACTTCTTAGCAGTTTCTGAGTAGCTCCAGACTTCCTCGGCATCTGCGATCAGTTCACTGCTTGTCGTTCCTGGTTTGACGTCATAAACACACCCAGCGTTCGCCCAGACACTCCTCCGTTTCTCCAGCCACTCCCGCGTTTTTCCCAGAAACGGTAGCGTTTTTTCACACACTCCCATAAAACGGCCTATTTCCGCCCAGAAACACCCACTTCCTGTCAATCACACTACGATCACCAGAACGAAGAAAAAACCTCGTAATGCCGTGAGTAAAATACCTAACTGCATAGCAAATTTACTTGGCGCAGTCGCAGTGCGAACATTGCGCATGCGCAGTTAGCGGAAATTTGCTGCGATGCGAAGAAAAATACCGAGCGAACAACTCGGAATGACCCCCATTGAATTAGTTTGTGCTCTTTTATGCTGAGACAGAACTTCAACATCTCAGCCCCTCTGCATAGCAGAGAATTAACTGTTCCAAAACAGAGTACATTGTTTTACGGTAACAAAGATGAAAGCCTTCTTCTGCTGATTTCCTGCCACTCTATTTTGTATCGGAGCAGAGATGCTTAAATATTTCTGATTTCTATCAACAGTCCCAGATTTTACAGATTTCTCACTGGAAATGTCGGTCTTGAAATGTTCTTATGTTTCAATATTAACTAAGTACATTTTTCCTCTTATTCTGTATGTAAAATGCAGTTCATACCATTTAATCTTATTTTCTGGGATTTATAAACCAATATTTATTTACTGTATAATGAAACCACAATACAGATCTGCTGATGTGTTTTTATTGTGAAGCAATGTTGTTACAATAATGTTCTGGCTTCGTTATTCCAGATCAGAATAAGTATCCATACAAGAAACCAAATGGTATCCCTAAAAAACGTCTTTGCTCAATTGCATGAAATCACAGGGGCTTTATACGGTAGGCTGAAATGAGCACTTTCACTGTCTAAAAACTGCAATTTTATTGAATGGAATCTCTGCATCTAATCCCACTGTTGCTGCTGTTACTGCTATTCCAGAATAATCCTGCAAACCTGGTTAAGGATCAATGTGTGGCCTTAATTCCATTTCACAATTCTGCTGGTGTTATCTTCTAGGTTGTACACCAATAGGACAGATCAACTCAACAGCACTTTTTAATATGCACTTTTATCCTCTTTCAGGATATGGGTGGTCATTCCGAGTTGTTCGCTCGTTGCCGATTTTCGCTATGCTGCGATTTGTTGCTAAATGCCCATGCGCATGGTACGCAGCACGCATGCGCTTAGTTATTTAACTAAAAACTTAGTAGATTTACACAAGCTCGATCAACGTTTTTTCCTAGCTCGAGTGACCGTAGTGTGATTGACAGCAAGTGGGTGTTTCTGGGCGGTAACTGGCCGTTTTCAGGGAGTGTGCTAAAAAATGCAGGCGTTCCAGGTAAAAACGCAGGAGTGGCTGGAGAAACTCGGGAGTAGCTGGCCGAACGCAGGGCGTGTTTGTGACGTCAAACCAGGAACTAAACTGACTGAGGTGATCGCAATCTAGGAGTAGGTCTGGAGCTACTCAGAAACTGCAGGGAAATATTTAGTAGCAGTTTTGCTAATCTTTCGTTCGCTATTCTGCTACGCTAAGATACACTCCCAGAGGGCGGCGGCCTAGCATGTGCAATGCTGCTAAAAGCAGCTAGCGAGCGAACAACTCGGAATGACCCCCATGGTGCACAGTAATCTCACTTTCAAAATGCTTCTCAAAAAATGTTTTAATAGCTTGAAAAATCTCTATATATTCACACTTAGAAATACATACAAATTTATAGCTATTTTATTGGCTTTAATCTCTGTTAGTGAAAACTTGACAATAGTATAAGGTGCAAGGTTGCACAAATAAAACAGCCACAGGTATTTTATGACATTTTAAAATTACCAGAGCCTAGAAAGAAATTCATGATAAGAACGTGGTAACTATTAATAAAGTATATAAGTGATGTCAAATATGGTTGTTTAGCAATGTCTATAGTGTTGTTTCCCTAAATATATATGTGCAATTATATATGGTTATCTAGTGTGGTTGGGCTGGGCTATTTTGCAGATGGAACGCACCGGAATGCTATTGCCAAAGCTCTTTTGATAAATGACGTCTTCAGGAACAGTGTCCCGAAACTGCAACGGTGTCCCAGGACCGCCTGTCAGCACAGAATATCGGGTGCCAACAGTGTGTATTGGTGCTCGGCCGCAAGCAGACTGGCAGCCAAACCTTGGAGAGACAGGTCCGGTGGCATTTTGAATTTGGTCAATCACCAACAGCCAAAAAGGAGCGGCCGCTCCTGATTGGCTTTCGGTCTGCGAGCTGTGAGTTGCTCATACATTGCCTCTGCCCTTCGTCTTCCATTGTCGTCTGCAGGGAAGCGGTAAGCGGCGGGGGTGCGCAGTAGCCACAGCACACATTAATACTAGAGATGTGCACTTGAAATTTTTCGGGTTTTGTGTTTTGGTTTTGGGTTCGGTTCCGCGGCCGTGTTTTGGGTTCGAACGCGTTTTGGCAAAACCTCACCGAATTTTTTTTGTCGGATTCGGGTGTGTTTTGGATTCGGGTGTTTTTTTCAAAAAACCCTAAAAAACAGCTTAAATCATAGAATTTGGGGGTCATTTTGATCCCAAAGTATTATTAACCTTAAAAACCATAATTTCCACTCATTTTCAGTCTATTCTGAACACCTCACACCTCACAATATTATTTTTAGTCCTAAAATTTGCACCGAGGTCGCTGGATGACTAAGCTAAGCGACCCAAGTGGCCGACACAAACACCTGGCCCATCTAGGAGTGGCACTGCAGTGTCACGCAGGATGGCCCTTCCAAAAAACACTCCCCAAACAGCACATGACGCAAAGAAAAAAAGAGGCGCAATGAGGTAGCTGTGTGACTAAGCTCAACGACCCAAGTGGCCGACACAAACACCTGGCCCATCTTGGAGTGGCACTGCAGTGTCACGCAGGATGGCCCTTCCAAAAAACACTCCCCAAACAGCACATGACGCAAAGAAAAAAAGAGGCGCAATGAGGTAGCTGTGTGACTAAGCTCAACGACCCAAGTGGCCGACACAAACACCTGGCCTATCTAGGAGTGGCACTGCAGTGTCACGCAGGAAGGCCCTTCCAAAAAACACTCCCCAAACAGCACATGACGCAAAGAAAAAAAGAGGCGCAATGAGGTAGCTGTGTGACTAAGCTCAGCGACCCAAGTGGCCGACACAAACACCTGGCCCATCTTGGAGTGGCACTGCAGTGTCACGCAGGATGGCCCTTCCAAAAAACACTCCCCAAACAGCACATGATGCAAAGAAAAAAAGAGGCGCAATGAGGTAGCTGTGTGACTAAGCTCAACGACCCAAGTGGCCGACACAAACACCTGGCCCATCTAGGAGTGGCACTGCAGTGTCACGCAGGATGGCCCTTCCAAAAAACACGCCCCAAACAGCACATGACGCAAATAAAAAAAGAGGCGCAATGAGGTAGCTGTGTGAGTAAGCTAAGCAACCCTAGTGGCCGACACAAACACCTGGCCCATCTAGGAGTGGCACTGCAGTGTCACGCAGGCTGGCCCTTCAAAAAACTACTCCCCAAACAGCACATGACGCAAAGAAAAAAAGAGGCGCAATGAGGTAGCTGTGTGAGTAAGCTAAGCGACCCTAGTGGCCGACACAAACACCTGGCCCATCTAGGAGTGGCACTGCAGTGTCACGCAGGATGGCCCTTCAAAAAAATACTCCCCAAACAGCACATGACGCAAAGAAGAAAAAAAAGAGGCGCAATGAGGTAGCTGTGTGAGTAAGCTAAGCGACCCTAGTGGCCGACACAAACACCTGGCCCATCTAGGAGTGGCACTGCAGTGTCACGCAGGATGGCCCTTCAAAAAAATACTCCCCAAACAGCACATGACGCAAAGAAAAATGAAAGAAAAAAGAGGTGCAAGATGGAATTGTCCTTGGGCCCTCCCACCCACCCTTATGTTGTATAAACAGGACATGCACACTTTAACCAACCCATCATTTCAGTGACAGGGTCTGCCACACGACTGTGACTGAAATGACGGGTTGGTTTGGACCCCCACCAAAAAAGAAGCAATTAATCTCTCCTTGCACAAACTGGCTCTACAGAGGCAAGATGTCCACCTCATCATCATCCTCCTATATATCACCGTGTACATCCTCCTCCTCACAGATTATCAATTCGTCCCCACTGGAATCCACCATCTCTGCTCCCTGTGTACTACTTTGTGGAGGCAATTGCTGCTGGTCAATGTCTCCACGGAGGAATTGATTATAATTCATTTTAATGAACATCATCTTCTCCACATTTTCTGGATGTAACCTCGTACGCCGATTGCTGACAAGGTGAGCGGCGGCACTAAACACTCTTTCGGAGTACACACTTGTGGGAGGGCAACTTAGGTAGAATAAAGCCAGTTTGTGCAAGGGCCTCCAAATTGCCTCTTTTTCCTGCCAGTATAAGTACGGACTGTCTGATGTGCCTACTTGGATGCGGTCACTCATATAATCCTCCACCATTCTTTCAATGGGGAGAGAATCATATGCAGTGACAGTAGACGACATGTCCGTAATCGTTGTCAGGTCCTTCAGTCCGGACCAGATGTCAGCATCAGCAGTCGCTCCAGACTGCCCTGCATCACCGCCAGCGGGTGGGCTCGGAATTCTGAGCCTTTTCCTCGCACCCCCAGTTGCGGGAGAATGTGAAGGAGGAGATGTTGACAGGTCGCGTTCCGCTTGACTTGACAATTTTGTCACCAGCAGTTCTTTGAACCCCAGCAGACTTGTGTCTGCCGGAAAGAGAGATCCAAGGTAGGTTTTAAATCTAGGATCGAGCACGGTGGCCAAAATGTAGTGCTCTGATTTCAACAGATTGACCACCCGTGAATCCTTGTTAAGCGAATTAAGGGCTCCATCCACAAGTCCCACATGCCTAGCGGAATCGCTCTGTGTTAGCTCCTCCTTCAATGTCTCCAGCTTCTTCTGCAAAAGCCTGATGAGGGGAATGACCTGAATCAGGCTGGCAGTGTCTGAACTGACTTCACGTGTGGCAAGTTCAAAAGGTTGCAGAACCTTGCACAACGTTAATAATAATAATAATAATAATTTTATTTATATAGCGCTCTTTCTCCAATAGGACTCAAGGCGCTTAACAGATACACAGCATAATATAGTACAGAAAAATAATGAAGTACATTTTTCATAAAATACAGAAGCATGAAGATACTAAAAGAGACACTATGGAAATGCTTGAGTAAACAGGAAAGTCTTGAGTCTACTTTTGAAGGATTCTATAGTTGGGGCCTCTCGCACTGTGCTGGGAAGTGAGTTCCATAGAGTCGGAGCCGCATGACTAAAAGCTTGACCCCCAGATGAATTACGGTAGATTCTAGGTACTGCTAAAAGTCCTTCATCTACAGATCGCAGTAATCGAGTGGGGCAGTATGGGATCAGAAGCTGTTTCAGGTACCTTGGGCCTTGGTCATGTAATGCTTTGAAACTCAGTAAGCCAATCTTGAAGAGGATTCGCCATCTTACAGGCAGCCAGTGAAGGGAGTAGAGGATGGGTGTTATGTGGCTGGAACGGGGCTGGTTGGTTAACAGCCTGGCAGCTGTGTTTTGCACCAGCTGTAAGCGTTGCAATTCTTTTGCTGGTAGACCAAGGTAGAGGGCATTACAGTAGTCTAATCGAGATGATACAAATGCATGTATGACTTTTGGCATATCATCTGAGGGAATTAGGTGCTTGATTCTGGCTATGTTCCTCAGGTGAAAGAATGAGGATTTGATTGTGGCTGATATCTGATGTTTAAGTGTCAAGCCATCATCCAGGACAACGCCAAGATTCCGCACATGATCACTGGTCTGTAATTCTGAATCCCCGAGTGTAAGTCCAGTTGGTTGGCTATGCTGCAGTCTTGTCCTTTGATGTTGCGGTCGTATTATAAGGACCTCTGTTTTATCCGGGTTCAGTCGCAGCCAACTGGCGCTCATCCACTCCTGTAGTTCAGCTAGACAGCCATTCAGGGTTGCTACTGGGTTATCAGTGCCCGGAGCAAAGGACAAGTACAGTTGTGTATCATCTGCATAGCAGTGGTAGACCAGGCCATGGCGCCTGATTATTTCGCCCAATGGGAGCATGTATACTGCAAAAAGCATGGGGGATAGTATAGAACCTTGTGGGACACCACATGGCAATGGCACTGGTGGTGATGAGTATAATCCAGATGATACTCTCTGTGACCTGCCTGTGAGAAATGATTTGAACCAGTTTAGGACTGTGCCATCCAGACCACAGAAGTGTATCAGTCGCTCAATCAGAAGCCCGTGGTCCACGGTATCAAATGCTGCCGAGAGATCCAGAAGGATTAATATTGAACAGTCACCTCTGTCTTTTGCCATCAGAAGATCATTTAACACACACACCAGGGCTGTTTCAGTGCTATGCCTTCTCCTGAATCCTGATTGAAATGGATCATAAATATCATGGGTTGTCAGGCGAGTTTCCAGTTGATTTGCAACCACTTTCTCAATAACCTTTCCTAGGAAAGGAAGGTTTGATACCGGTCTGTAGTTGGACATGCAGTCGGGATCTAAATTAGGTTTTTTAAGAAGTGGTCTAACAATTGCTTCCTTTAGGGGTCCAGGAAAAATGCCTGTCTGCAAAGAGCATTGAACAATTTTTGCAAAGACAGGACCGATTATATCCGTACAACCTATTAGAAGCTTGGTTGAGGCCACAGGTGGTGGGACGCAAAATCCGAGCAATTTCAGCAGTGTCCTTTACATCCACTGGGTCAAAGCTGGTCCATGAAGGCAGGTAGCTTATATTGGCAGGCTTTGTAGTTTGGCTCTCCTTTGATGGCACTGTGGATATTCCAGCCCGGATGGTGGATATTTTATCTGCAAAGAAGTTTGCAAACTCGTTGCATCTTGCTTGGGAAAGGGTCTCATCAGTCTGCAGGCATGCTGGCTTGCAAAGCATCTCCACTGTGCGGAAAAGTTGAGCTGGCCTATTGTTTGCTGCTGTGATCTCATTTGACAGGAACTGTGATTTCTTGCGAGTGATTGTCGATTGATATTCTTCGTTATGCTTTATTAGTTTTATTTTGTCATCCACTAGGTTAGTCTTCCTCCATCGTCTTTCCAGTCTACGCCCCCTTTTCTTGAGCTCACTAACACTGTTGTCGTACCATGGAGCTTGACGATGTGGTTTACGAGGTCTTATACGCACAGGGGCGATAATATCAATTGCAGCCTTAACATCCCTATTATAATAACGGACTAGGGAACAGGGATCTTCACAGGCACCCAGTATAGCAGAGAGATCCATATTTGCTGCAAGAGCCTGGGGAGTCATACCCCTCCTTGGACGGTACCTGGTCAACTCCACGGGCAGAGATCTTATTTGAGGGGTTGCAACTGAGAACCAGAGGGAGTAGTGGTCTGACCAGATGACTGGGTTTATTTTTAGGTCAGTGACTTCTAATCCAATCTGAAAGACAAGATCAAGAGTGTGACCACTTTTATGTGTGGCAGAGGGAATTATCTGTGTGAAGCCCAGACCATTCATTGTGCACAGGAGGTCTTGGCCAAGGCGTGAGAGCTCATCATCCACCCATGCATTGAAATCCCCGAGGATGAGCCATCTTTGATGTTCCAGAACCAGGCCAGCAACAGTGTCTGCAATTTCTTGTAGAAATATCTTTCCATCTCCAGGTGGCCGGTAGATGAGAAGTACTCTGAAACCTAATCCTGTCGAACTCTGGGCAGCAATGCACTCAAATGAGCGAGTAATTTCAATAGGGTGGACCCTAAGTTTAAGTTCTTTTTTGAAGCAGATAGCCACCCCGCCACCCCTGCGGTCCAGTCTTGGGTTGTGGATGACAGAGTAGTTTGTTGGTACCGCAGCCTCCAATATAGGTGCTGCATTTTCGTCTAGCCAGGTCTCTGTAATACAGGCTAGATCTGCAGATTCAATAAGGTCAGCAATTGTTGCAGTCTTGTTTCTTATAGATCTGGCATTACAAAGGACTGACCTGATTGGGCATACCAGAGGGCCTTCAGTTTTCTTTATGTTAAGTGCAGGAGCTCTGGGTATGGGGGTCACAAAGCGAGAGTTGACAGTTCTGTCCTTCCAAACATAGGGCCGTCTTTTGGGTATTACTTCTATTTGATTGTTCTTTGTGTATGGGGGTGAGCAGGTGGGCAAAGGACGTAGATGGTTACCGGGGGAAATAAGTTTCCTGCCTGCTCGCTTCCCACGAATGCGCCTGTGTTTTCTTTTTAAAATGCCAAGGGATTGGAGAATAGAAGCCTGTGATGGTGTGATAGGAACTGCAGAACGTGGTGGGCGGAGTGAAAGAATGAAGCTGGAGCAATATGTATACATTTGGTCATCAATGACAGATTACTATGAGTTTGAGCTGCATATGATGATGAGAGAGGGAGAGAAAGCAGTGTTTTTTTTTTTTTGTTTTTTTTTTTTCTTCCTTTTTGTGTTTTGTTTTCCCCCAATCGGTATTTGATCCAAAATTCTAATGGGTTTATGAACAAAGTTATTGCTATAACCTATTGGGTATATTTGAAGCAAGTGATAAATAAAATAGCTGCTGATTTAATCAATTATCCTAGCATAGGCAGACTTTTGGGAAGGTGTTAGAAGCCAATTCCTACTGTGTAGGTGTGAAAAGTCTCAGTGTGAGAGGCCTTTGAAGTAGGTTTCTTGTGTGTGGGGGGGAAGTGATAACATGTCCTGGGAAATGGATCCTGAGTTGAAACAGTGAGCCTTCAGCAATTCAGAGCCTGAATATACTGATATTAGTAGATTAATGCAATAAGTCAGTTATTAGTTGCTCAGAGAACAGAGGTGGATGATGTCTAAGTGAGGGGCTAGATGTAGCCAAAGATAGGTTGTAATCCACAGTACCTTATCTGGGCAATGTCCAATGCAGAGTGCAGCAGCTGCTAAACTGAAGGATTTCTCAGTGGAGGTTTGCAGAGGATTCAGTCCAGGATTCAATCCAGTGTGTATCTCAGCGCAGGAATGCAATCCGTTGGTTTTGATGAGATGCCCGCGTAGAGTAGTACAAGTTAAAAGGTAAGTCCTTGGATATTTATGATGATTCATAGGTCAGTTGTGGTGAATTTAAGCTGTTTTATGGAGATGATCAGGAGCATACAAAAGGTGAGGCAGCCATCTTGGGCGCCCCTCCTCCAAGTTGAAATCATTCTCCACTGTGCTTGAGACAGGTGCATTCCACCTCCTATATCGTGCTCAGTTGTATAGGCTTGAATGGCCTTTTGCTGCTCCTCCAACCTCTGAAGCATATAGAGGGTTGAATTCCACCTCGTTACCACTTCTTGCTTCAGATGATGGCAGGGCAGGTTCAGGCGTTTTTGGTGGTGCTCCAGTCTTCTGTACGTGGTGCCTGTACGCCAAAAGTGTCCCGCAATTCTTCTGGCCACCGACAGCATCTCTTGCACGCCCCTCTCGTTTTTTAAATAATTCTGCACCACCAAATTCAAGGTATGTGCAAAACATGGGACGTGCTGGAATTTGCCCATATTTAATGCACACACAATATTGCTGGCGTTGTCCGATGCCACAAATCCACAGGAGAGTCCAATTGGGGTAAGCTATTCTGCGATTATCTTCCTCAGTTGCCGTAAGAGGTTTTTAGCTGTGTGCGTATTCTGGAAAGCGGTGATACAAAGCGTAGCCTGCCTAGGAAAGAGTTGGCGTTTGCGAGATGCTGCTACTGGTGCCGCCGCTGCTGTTCTTGCAGCGGGAGTCCATACATCTACCCAGTGGGCTGTCACAGTCATATAGTCCTGAGCCTTCCCTGCTCCACTTGTCCACATGTCCGTGGTTAAGTGGACATTGGGTACAACTGCATTTTTTAGGACACTGGTGAGTCTTTTTCTGAGGTCTGTGTACATTTTCGGTATCGCCTGCCTAGAGAAATGGAACCTAGATGGTATTTGGTACCGGGGACACAGTACCTCCAACAAGTCTCTAGTTGCCTCTGCAGTAATGATGGATACCGGAACCACGTTTCTCACCGCCCAGGATGCCAAGGCCTCAGTTATCCGCTTTGCAGCAGGATGACTGCTGTGATATTTCATCTTCCTCGCAAAGGACTGTTGGACAGTCAATTGCTTGGTGGAAGTAGTAAAAGTGGTCTTACGACTTCCCCTCTGGGATGACCATCGACTCCCAGCAGCAACAACAGCAGCGCCAGCAGCAGTAGGCGTTACACGCAAGGATGCATCGGAGGAATCCCAGGCAGGAGAAGACTCGTCATAATTGCCAGTGACATGGCCTGCAGGACTATTGGCATTCCTGGGGAAGGAGGAAATTGACACTGAGGGAGTTGGTGGGGTGGTTTGCGTGAGCTTGGTTACAAGAGGAAGGGATTTACTGGTCAGTGGACTGCTTCCGCTGTCGCCCAAAGTTTTTGAACTTGTCACTGACTTATGATGAATGCGCTGCAGGTGACGTATAAGGGAGGATGTTCCGAGGTGGTTAACGTCCTTACCCCTACTTATTACAGCTTGACAAAGGCAACACACGGCTTGACAAATGTTGTCCGCATTTCTGTTGAAATACTTCCACACCGAAGAGCTGATTTTTTTGGTATTTTCACCAGGCATGTCAATGGCCATATTCCTCCCACGGACAACAGGTGTCTCCCCGGGTGCCTGACTTGAACAAATCACCTCACCATCAGAATCCTCCTTGTCAATTTCCTCCCCAGCGCCAGCAACACCCATATCCTCCTCATCCTGGTGTACTTCAACACTGACATCTTCAATCTGACTATCAGGAACTGGACTGTGGGTGCTCCTTCCAGCACTTGCAGGGGGCGTGCAAATGGTGGAAGGCGCATGCTCTTCACGTCCAGTGTTGGGAAGGTCAGGCATCGCAACCGACACAATTGGACTCTCCTTGTGGATTTGGGATTTCGAAGAACGCACAGTTCTTTGCTGTGCTTTTGCCAGCTTGAGTCTTTTCATTTTTCTAGCGAGAGGCTGAGTGCTTCCATCCTCATGTGAAGCTGAACCACTAGCCATGAACATAGGCCAGGGCCTCAGCCGTTCCTTGCCACTCCGTGTGGTAAATGGCATATTGGCAAGTTTACGCTTCTCCTCCGACAATTTTATTTTAGATTTTTTTGAGTCCTTTTTTTACTGATATTTGGTGTTTTGGATTTTACATGCTCTGTACTATGACATTGGGCATCGGCCTTGGCAGACGACGTTGATGGAATTTCATCGTCTCGGCCATGACTAGTGGCAGCAGCTTCAGCACGAGGTGGAAGTGGATCTTGATCTTTCCCTATTTTTGGAACCTCAACATTTTTGTTCTCCATATTTTAATAGGCACAACTAAAAGGCACCTCAGGTAAGCAATGGAGATGGATGGATACTAGTATACTTATGGATGACGAGCGGCTGCCGACACAGAGGTAGCAACAGCCGTGGACTACCGTACTGTGTCTGCTGCTAATATAGACTGGATGATGATGAGATAAAATTAAAATATATATATATATCACACTAGTACTGCAGCCGGACAGGTATATATTATGTAATGACGGACCTGCTGGACACTGTCTGTCAGCACTGCAGACTCCTAAAGTAAGCTACTAGTATCAAGAAGATAGAAAAAAAAAAAACCACGGGTAGGTGGTATACAATTATGGATGGACGAGCGACTGCCGACACAGAGGTAGCTACAGCCGTGGACTACCGTACTGTGTCTGCTGCTAATATAGACTGGATGATAATGAGATAAAATTAAAATATATATATATCACACTAGTACTGCAGCCGGACAGGTATATATTATGTAATGACGGACCTGCTGGACACTGTCTGCAGAATGCGTTTATAAAAACACCACACGACGAGTGTTTAACTTTTCAGGCAGACAATCACAATATACTGGTGGTCAGCAGACAATTACAATATACTGGTGGTCAGTGGTCACTGGTCAGTCACACTGGCAGTGGCACTCTGGCAGCAAAAGTGTGCACTGTACTTAAAATATGTACTCCTGCTATAACTGCTCCCCAGTCTCCCCCACAATTAAGCTGTGTGAGCAGTGAGCACTCAGCACAGTCAGATAATGATATACAGTATTACATATGATGCAGCACACTGGGCTGAGCACAGATATGGTATGTGACTGTGTCACACTGTGTATCATTTTTTTTCAGGCAGAGAACGGATTAATTAAACTGGTGGTGGTCACTGGTCACTGGTCACACTATCAGCAAGTAGTACTCCGTCCTAAGCAGACAATCACAATATACTGGTGGTCAGTGTGGTCACTGGTCAGTCACACTGGCAGTGTGGCACTCTGGCAGCAAAAGTGTGCACTGTACTTAAAATATATTATTTATGTACTCCTGCTCTAACTGCTCCCCAGTCTCCCCCACAATTAAGCTGTGTGAGCAGTGAGCACTCAGCACAGTCAGATATACAGTATTACATATGATGATGCAGCACACTGAGGCTGAGCACAGATATGGTATGTGACTGTGTCACACTGTGTATCGTTTTTTTTCAGGCAGAGAACGGATTAATTAAACTGGTGGTCAATGGTCACTGGTCACACTATCAGCAAGTAGTAGTACTCCAGTCCTAATATGCTACACGGGAAACCTCACCCGGCCCGGACACGGAAAGGATTGACAGATCGATAGCTCTTTCTCGATTCTGTGGGTGGTGGTGCATGGCCGTTCTTAGTTGGTGGAGCGATTTGTCTGGTTAATTCCGATAACGAACGAGACTCCCGCATGCTAACTAGCTACGCGACCCCCGGCGAAAAGAAACTGTTCAGATCCTATAAATTTTCTCAGGAGAGAGAAACAATTGACAGATAGATTGAAGCAGAGAGGATATAGTAGCAGGATCATTAAATCAGCAAAACGAGATATCAAAACCTATTCTAGAGAATCCCTACTAGTCCCTAAGGTCAGAACTCCCAAGGAAGAACCAGTGAGATATATTGGTACCTTCAATAATAGGTGGCGTGAGATTAATACCATCTTACAGAGGCACTGGTCGGTTTTGCAAACGGACAATGATCTCAAGGAAATCTTGCCTGAAAGAGTACAAACAAGTTGGAGGAGATCTCGAAATCTAAAAGATATACTGGTTAAAAGTCACTTTTCATCCCAAAAGAAACCAATCCACCACAAGAAAGGCTCTTATTGTTGCAGGCAATGTAAAGCCTGTCAATACATGATTCCTAAAACCGATTATCAGGACAAATATGGCAGAAAGTGGTACATCGATAGCTATATTGATTGCACAACACCCGGAGTGCAGGGCCGGTGGAAGGTTTCTCGGCACCCTAGGCAAAACTTAAGCCTACCCCCCCCCCCTACCCTTATTCACGTTACGTTACAGTAGTGTCTCTAATTGATGTTGCATCACACAGTAGTGCCTCTTATTCACGTTACATCACACAGTAGTACCCCTTATTCACATTACACCACAGTAGAGTCCACTTACATTAAACCACACAATAGAGACCATTCACGTCCTGCCACACAATAGTATTCCTTATACACATTATGCCACACAGTAATACTGCCCTTTATAACACTATATGCCATAAAGTAATGCCTCCTATACATTATACCCCGAAACGTTGGTGGAACATTGCCTGTTACAAGACCTTGAGTGCCGCAGCTTTTTCCCCAATATATATATATATATATATATATATATAGAGATGCAGCAGCTCCGGCACTCCAATTGATTAGCTAATAGTGGATCCTTGCTCCTGTGCCTTCCATCAGGGGGGCTACCCCAGGATAATAGGTAAAGAAAGAGGCGGCACTCGGAGTCAGCAAAAAGACAAAACTTGTATTGAAAAGACTGTTGACGTTTCGGGGACGTGCTCCCCTTCCTCAGAACAATTACACACTGTGACAATCAAACAATAAATACCCACTTACCCCCATGGGCCTCCCTCACCAGCGGGCGTCCCCCGTCACGTTGCCTGCATACTCCGGCCTCCTTCCGGCCTCCGGCGACGGGGCGGAGATGACGTCACAGGGCCTGGCCTAGTGACCATGGCAACCCATTGCCACAGCCAAGCTATCGCGCCGTCTCCGACTTCCCACCCCCGGGCGGAAGTGATGTTCCGGACTTCGGCTAGTTGCCATGGGGACGCTGTGGAAACAAAATAAACCAAGATAAAACAACGTATACGTGACAATATGTTTCAGATAGTGACATATCACTAAAGTACAATCATGAAGTGTATAGTGTATGAAATAATTTAGATTAAATGTGCTTTGAACACTACATCTTAATGTGACAATATTATATTAAAAATGTTATATTAAAAAACAATAAATATATAGTCTGACCACTGTACAGGGGGAGGGCAGAATCAAAACCCATATGTATACATAAATCCTTAATTACATCATCATTGTTATTATACACACCCTACCTCCTAATATGACACTATACACCTGCCCACAGGTCGATCAGATCTAATGATGGATCACTCCTCCTACTATGACAGGTGAAAATACAAGCTACTAGAGTGAGACAACCATCACATAAACTGTCACACACTCATTTCACCAACAATTGTTTCACAAAAAAATCCTTCAAAAAAACATTTTTTCACAAAAAATTTATCAGACCAAGGGATTCATTCAGACCTTTAGGCCGCAGTGTTTGTAATTTAAAAATCCACCGGGACTCAAGTTGTAGGAGCTTCCTGCCCCTGTCCCCTCCTCTGTTTGACTCGGGAACATGATCTATGATCCTGTGTCTCAGCATAGCCATATTGTGTTTAAAATCCAAGAAGTGCCTGGCTACTGGTTGTTCAGCTATCCCCGTGTTTAATGCATTACGTATAGCTTGTCTATGTTGTGCCATGCGGATTTTGAATTGACACTCTGTCTTTCCTATATAATAAGTGCCACATGGACACATAATTACATAAATGACAAGTTTTGTCTTTTTGCTGACTCCGAGTGCCGCCTCTTTCTTTACCTATATATATATATATATATATATATATAGTGGTCGAAGTGGAAATTTGAAGTGGGGGTATGGAAAAGTTATGATTGCAATTATGTGCGCACTTCTGGGAAAGGGGGCATGGCCACTCAAAAGGGGGGGGGTGTCCTTCAGTGTAGTTTACAACACAATTTACCCCTTATACACATTATGCACCACAATAGTAGGACCCCTTATACTATCTTGTACTGGTGCCCCTTTCACATTATACCACACAGTATGAGCCGAAATTCACATTATAGCACACAGTATGAGCCGAAATTCACATTATACCACACAGTATGAGCTGAAATTCACATTATAGCACATGGTATGAGCCGAAATTCACATTATACCACACGGTATGAGCCGAAATTCACATTATAGCACACAGAATGAGCCGAAATTCACATTATAGCATACTGAATGAGCCGAAATTCACATTATACCACATGGTATGAGCCGAAATTCACATTACAGCACACTGAATGTGCCGATTTTCACATTATAGCACACAAAATGAGTTGAAATTCACAATATAGCACACGGTATGAGCCAAAATTCACATTATAGCACACAGAATGAGCCAAAATTCACATTATAGCACAATGAATGAGCCAAAATTCACATTGTAGCAAACTGAATGAGCCGAAATTCACATTATAGCACAATGAATGAGCCAAAATTCACATTATGCCACATGGAATGAGACAAAATTCAGGGAGAGTGACAGCTGGGACATAGGGACAGGGAGAGTGACAGAGGGACAGGGAAAGTGATAGCAGGGACATAGGGACAGGGAGAGTGACAGAGGGATAGGGGAAGTGACAGCAGGGACAGGAAGAGTGACAGAGGGACATGGAAAGTGACAGCAGGGACATACGGACAGGGAGAGTGACAGAGAGTGGGATAGCAAGGGCATAGAGTAGGGACTAGGTAGAGAGAAAGGCAGCAGGGTAAGCAGTAGTGTAACTTCAGCTCAATTTCCCAGAGGCAAGAAAAATGTTGTGCCCCCCCCCTTGCAAAAATTATTTGTATTTTACTGACCCTCTTCCTCCTTTCCTGAGCTATGTCCCCCTTCCTACTGTGTGAGACACAGAGACAGAGAGAGGGAGACAGGGAGAGGGAGAGAGCGAGAGAGACTGGGAAAGAAAGAGACGAGGGAGCGAGAGAGACAGAGATAAGGAGAGAGAAGTGAGGTAGAGAGGGAGAGACGCAGAGACAGGGAGAGGGGAAGAGAGACGAGGGGGAGAGAGAGAGAGACAAGGGAGAGGTAGAGAGACGAGGGAGAGAGACTAGGGAGGGAGAGAGGGAGACAAGAGAGATGGACGAGGGAGAGAGAGAGAGAGACACGAGAGAGAGAGAGAGACGAGAGAGAGAGAGACAAGGGAGAGAGAGACGAGGGAGGGAGAGACGAGGAAGGGAGAGAGAGACAAGGGAGGGAGAGAGAGAGACGAGGGAGGGATGAGAGAGACGAGGGAGGGAGAGATGAGGGAGGGAGAGAGGGAGGGAGAGAGAGACGAGGGAGGAAGAGAGAGAGAGGCAAGGGAGAGAGGGAGATAAGAGAGAGATGGACGAGGGAGAGAGAGATGAGGGAGACAAGGGAGAGACAGAGATGGGGAGAGAGGGACGAGGGAAGGGAGAGAGAGATAGATGCAGAGACAGGGAGAGGGAGACAGGGACACAGGGAGGGGGTGAGAGAAACAGGAGAGAGAGAGCGAGAGACAGGGAGAGGGAGAGAGATACAGAGACAGGGACACAGAGAAACGTAGAAAGACGGAGAGAGAAACGAGGGAGAGAGAAACGAGGGAGAGAGAGACGAGGGAGAGAGACAGATGGAGAGAAAGAGAGGGGGAAAGAGATGTGGGAGAGAGACAGGGAGAGGGAGACAGAGATGGGGACACAGACAGGGAAAGGAAGAGAGACAGGGAGAGAAAGAGACGCGGGAGAGAGACAGGGAGAGGGAGACAGATGAGGAGAGAGAGAAGCGAGGGTGAGAGATGGAAAGGGAGAGAGACAGGGACACATAGACAGGGAAAGGAAAATAGAGACAGGGAGAGAGAGAGGGGAGGGAGAGAGACAGGGAGAGAGAGGCGAGGGAGAGACAGATGGTGAGAGAGAAGCGAGGGAAAGGGGGAGACAGTGAGAGGGAAAGAGATGCAGAGAGGGAGACAGAGAGACAGGGAGAGAGACGCAAAGACAGGGAGAAGAGCCGGGGAGAAAGAGAGAGAGACAGGGGAAAAAGAGGGAACAGCACAGGGTGAGATGCATGGAACCTTTGCCACTCTGTGGGACGCTGGGTGATGAAGACAGACACCAAGGGTGCCACACACTGACGCTCCTCCTTATGTGGCCGGTTTGCCATGGTGCTCGCTGGTAGCTGCGGTGCTTCTTCCGGCCTCGCTGTCCGGACCGTGTACCCCTATCTCAGTCAGGGCGGCTGGTTGTGGGGGCAGCTCCTCCCCGTGTCCACGGTTTCCACTCTGCTCATCCCGCTAATGTTCCCTGCCTTACCATGTCTTGCTTATTCGGCATCCGTCTCTGCTCTCAGGCAGCCACTGAATGGCAGTGAGTGGGTCCTTCTATGTGTCCCCGCCCGGTAGGGGGTCTTTTAGTGACCCCTTCGTCCTACTGTGGTCGGCGGCACAGCGGCTCCTAAGACCACGGCGCTACTATTTAAAATCTGCCGCGGACCGGCAGCCAATCAGGAGTGGTCCACGGCAGATTTAAAATAGTAACGCCGAGGTCAGAAGCGAGAATACGATATGGCGGCAGCAGCGGGGGTCATCAGAGCACTGTATATATAAATATACTGTATATGCTCAAGTTCAGAATCTGGTATTCCCATTTACATCTACATGGATAGTGAAATGGATAGCCCAGGGGGTCCCACGATCTGACCTTTAGCATATACAGTATATGTGCGGTTCCATGGCAGCAATACTCTCTGTACACTGAGCATGCAGTGGCAGGAGGTGGAGCTGGCCAGGGTCAGGTAACTACAAAGGTGCCATCAGCAGGAGGGCGGCCAACAGCTGGTGGGAAATGGCGACGGACGGCTAAAAGAGCATGGAAGGCTGGCTGGGGGCAGCGATCGGACCTCCGTGCCTACAACTGCAGGGGGAGGGGGGAGGAGGGAGAGGATGATGCTGCTGCTGCTGCTGCCTGCCCGGATGCTGCTTGTTGCCGGGGTCCGTCATCAGAGGGGGCGCGGGTGCCGGTGCGGGCGCGGCAGACGTAGTTCACCCTGGCCAGGGGTGACTGATAGCACTGATAGCGCTGGCTGCGAGCGGCTGGCTAGACCGGCGCTGCGGCCGCCGCTAGCCAGCCCTGCACAACTTGATTTTAGGTATAACGAATTCAGGAGGGGTGTGCCGCCCTCCAGTGGCCGGCGCTCATAGGCAGCTGCCTAAAGCTGCCTAATGGTAGCGCCGGCCCTGCCGGAGTGGTATACCAACTAATTTGCCCTTGTAATATGATATATATCGGGAAGACGATAAGACCATTGAAGGTTAGATTACTTGAACATGTTGGTAGCATTAGAAATGCGAGACAGGACAAATTAAGATTCAAGTCCCTGACTCCTGTAGCTAATCATTTCTTGCACCAACATAATGGAATTCCGAAGGGTCTTCAGGCATTTGGTTTGAAGCACTTTGGTGCTAACATTCGGGGTGGTGATATTGATGGAGACCTCCTCAGATTTGAGAGCAAGATGATATTCTTGATGGGAAGTCAACATCCCAAAGGATTGAACGAGAACAACAGCTACTTACCTTTTTTATAACTATAACGGGGAATACTAATTATTTTATGAGTAAATCCTTGTCATATTATCTACAGCCCTGTATTATAGTGGTACTATTAGTAAAACTACCATGTATGATAGTATTACCATAATTCTCTCTGAGCTCTTAGTTATGAGAGACCGTATATATTTAGTAACAATTGAATCAAACTTTTGGTTGATTATGTGGATTGTATTCTGGGGTCCCAGCAAATTATGGGATGATATAGAATTTCATTACATTCCAGTATTGACATATTGGATTCAAGAAGGAGTTTGAGAAATCAAAAATTAAGTGTGTAATACATTAGTAGAAATTTATAGATTATACACTTATCATATTGTTTAAATCAATTAATATAATGCACTATAGTGATATCACAATACGAAATTATTGATGAATATGACATCAATCCACAGTATGGTTAGGTCTCTATTATCATACACATTCACACATATATTCACTTATTTTTATTTATTTTCTTCAACAGTCACCTTTTTTAACACAATCTTTGCAACATTGGTCACATCTCACTATTTTCACTTTTTTATTTTTCAAGTATATGATTATATTTTTAATTCTTATCACTTTACAGTATACATCACAATTAGGGTATCTCTATATTCATCAACCATTATGGTTTTGCACATTTCATCTAATATTTTTTAACACGAGCACAAGTAGATCTAATACTTATCCGAGTAGCTATTCATAAATCTAATGTAGATATGATCTTGAATTTCAAGTATATCAATATATGTAGAACTCAATGGAACAGATAGTAGGGGTTCTGATCATGTCATTTTATTAACACGTTACTTCCTTATTTCGGATCTCCTCTATTATAAAGTGTCAGTGATTTTAACAATACTGTTGTGCTATGTTACCTATTTAGATCTGAATATATAAAACGTAGCTCATATACATACCCCTTTGTTATTTTTAATTATTACTCATCCATTATCCGGGACCCAATTACAATGCACATTAACCACTCAGACTGAATTATGCATAATACGGGAGGCGCTGTCAGTTCAATCAATCACGGAGGAGAGGAGACGGGTTTCACGTCTCCTGAATGGGAGATCATATGACTGCCAAACTGAGCCGCGATTGGCCTTCCCAGCCGTTATAGTATCTCAGAGCAGGGCAATCGGGTTTGCCCTGACGAAGCTCAAGTGAAACGTGCACGTGGGCGTTTCAGAGCGGCGTTAGCACGCCAGCTCACTTAATATGTGTCTGTATTAACAAAATGACTATGTGCGCAATACTTAATCCATTTATGTGATATTACCGGACAGTACATGCAATAGGTCTATAGTCAGGAAGTGGAGGGAACTGAAACTTACCACAACAGGATTTATTTAAATTCAGTCAGCAAGGGGACATGTATATTTAATGTGTGGCAGAGGTGGAATCCATTCATATAAACACTGATACACCTGACCGAATTTAACCAGTTTATCATGCAGATTAGTTTAGTGAAGGCTGGGGACTGAGTGCAAACAGTGTCACACAGTGATATTGTATACAGCAATATATGTTGGTAATTTAAAAGCAGTATACTATCTATGCACGATCCAGTGCAGGCTGAGATTAATGTGTGGCAGAGTTGGAATCCACTTATAGAAACACTAATATACCTGACTAAATTCAACCAGCCTATCATGCAGATGCAGCGTAGTGAAGGCTGGGGACTGAGTGCAAACAGTGATACACAGTGATATTATACACAGCAACATGTGTTGGTAAATTAAAAGCAGTATACAACATATGTACACTCCAGTGCAGGCTGCGATAATCGTAAGCAATTAACACACACAGCAATACGGCTTATCTTTACCTAATTAACAAGGAGCTCATGTGGAGGAGTCATATGTCATAATTACACTCCAAGGCATACTCTAACGCAGACTGTGGCGATCTTGTGCAGTAAAAGCACATATATATATATATATATATATATATATATATAGATTATATCTACTTAAACAGCAAGGAGCTCATGTGGAGGCAGCATTGTATATCATAAAATTGATTACAATTGCCCCCTGCAGAATTATCTTTGTAAAGAAATAGACACATCAGTCTATTTTTTACAGAGGAAGTAGAGATTTGTAACCCCAGGTGCGACTGTTGCAATGATCATGTTAAAATCATAAGGATCATACATTGTTGCAATTGTCAACACTGTAGAAAATCTATTTAAAAGGGATACATATGAGCTATTCTTGTCATATTAAATTAGTGTAACATTCAAGCTGTGGATATTTAGTGTCATTAATACACACTGCAGATAGCTTGTATTTATTTAATTTATTCAAATCCATGTGATATTGCTGTATTACGAGCATATATATACCTTCAGCAGGACAACCTGCATAACAGATAAACAGAGGAGTGTACATACATACCCTCTGTAATATAATTTGCATAATAAATAAATAGAGGAGTGCACACATGAGAGGTCACAGAGGATGTGCCACCATAGAGCTGTAACAGCCAAATTGTATACGGCAATAACTGCTAATTGACACTGTGTGTAGGATATTCTCAGTTCGGTTTCATATATATGTACAAAACTATAAATACGTAATAGAAATTTTCTCATAGAATTGCAAGGATTACTGGTCATAATACTATACCCGCCCAATCTTTTTGAACAAAGGCATTCAGGGTAATAAGGGTTTGATTTGATGATCCAATAATCCATAACCATCTTTAAGTTATTGCGGCACACATCAGAAATTATAAATTAAATCAATATAATAAAGACACATACAAGTATTTGATAATACTTTATTATTTTATTTCATGTCATGTATCGTTTGTGATTATTGTCTCATTATTTTTCACGTTCTCAGGTATTTTAATCATATGAAATTAAAAGTTAAATTTTAAATACATTCATCTTTCTCATAAGTGCGCCAACAAAGAGACAATCCTTTTCTTTCTAGTATTTCTAATATGCTCCCCAAAATTAGTAAATAGTGTCTCTAACTCTCTACTCTCTTCTCTATAAACGGAGAGGACGCCAGCCACGTCCTCTCCCTATCAATCTCAATGCACGTGTGAAAATGGCGGCGACGCGCGGCTCCTTATATAGAATCCGAGTCTCGCGATAGAATACGAGCCTCGCGAGAATCCGACAGCGGGATGATGACGTTCGGGCGCGCTCGGGTTAACCAAGCAAGGCGGGAAGATCCGAGTCTGCCTCGGACCCGTGTAAAAAGGCTGAAGTTCGGGGGGGTTCGGATTCCGAGGAACCGAACCCGCTCATCTCTAATTAATACATTAATGGGTTGCGGTAACTGCAGGCTTTACGTGCGCTGTGGTCAGCAGAAACCACAGCGCACTTCATACATCTGCCCCACAGTTAGTTGTGGCAAGTGTAAACAAGGCAGTTTTTACTTACAAACACCAGTATATTGTGTCATTATTAAGATTAGACATTCTTCTAATGATTGCCTACTTGAACTTATGGTATGTGGTATAAAAAGTTTGACATTCAGGTTGTCAACAAGATAGCATTTCAGAATGTGAAATGGTAACATTCACACTGTCAACAATGTGATTTTCAAACTAACCCTAAATGGATCTATAATAATAACTCTAACTCCAGAATCACCTGTTGTTGTTTGGACAAAGGGCCTTATTCAGCATGGGTCGGAGATGTGTTACATTCGCATACTCCCGACCCGTGCTGTACTGCGCACGTGCATCGGCGGCAATTCGTGTACGCAGGCAGTCATATTATGGTAGGATGCGACTGCAGTATGATTGACAGCTGAAGGCATTGTAACCACCAGCATCCCGACCGCCGGGATCGCATACCGATCCAGATTATACTGTATATTTATTCATTATTTTAGAATTCCGGAATAATAACATATAAACTCTGTGATTTCTATATCAGAAAACAGATAATCCAAAAATATACTGGTAGGTTAATTGGCTCACAAAAAATAAAAGAAATATCCCTAGTGTTTAAAAGTGTGCGTGCCTGTACATGTGTGTGTTTAGGGCAGACTAGATGGGCTAAATGGCTCTTATCTGCCATCAATAAACAATACTTAATTAAGGAAAATCTGAACAAATATAAAAGATTTTAGAACATCTTCATATTCTGTCAATATGAAGCCCTAGGGCAGCTGGTCATATTTGTGCTGTATGCATTACTTAGTCTGAGCTAACATACCGACAAACAGCTATGCGACAGATTCAGTAACTTGGGAACTCCAATAGCAGTATTATTATAATAGTCCTATTGAGCAAAATTCTCATGCTGCTATGAGAGCTAAACTGACAGTTTTGCTTAAGAGATCATTCTAAAAAGAAAAACATACAATAGTAGTTCCCTTACATTTCTGCATTAAACTCACTTATGCAACATTCTGTGACTGAGAATTAGAATCTCCTGCATGGACCGCCTATGTTATAGAGGCAAATTAAGTTCATGCAGATATTCAGCGAGTAATGATGAGACGATTTCAGAAGGAGTGGGTTAACCCATTAAACAGAAATAATGTCCATCGCCATCAGAGGCTGGTCTTCTTAATGGTTTGTGAAACAGAATCATTTCTTGATCATCAGATATTGTGCACTTCCTCTGAATACCGACTGGGGAAGGGTACACATTCTTTTGTAATGAGTTTGACTTCCATCAATCCGCAGTTAGACAGTAAAATGAATATAAAAAAGCCACAAGGTTCAGCTTAAGGAGCTATTGTTCATACTGAAGGTTTACTATAAGGGAAATAGTTACTGAGGGGGACATATACTAAGTAGTGATAAGAGCAGAGAAGTGAGCCAGTGGAGAAGTGTCCATGGCAACCAATCAGCACTGAAGTAACATCTATAATTTGCATACTATAAAATTATACAGAGCAGCTGATTATTTGATGGGGGAACTTCTCCACTGGCTCACTTCTCTGCTCTTATCACTGCTTAGTAAATGTCCCCCTGAGAGAGCCAATGTTTCGCAAGGTTATTGCTGTGTATTTTGAGTTTCCCAAGTACCACCTGGATTATGCAAAGACCGTTGTAGGGATGTTCTGTGATGAGTAGATGGGTGGAGCATAGTTACAGAAAATCAGGGACTGCATTCCAAACTCAGTTGTGAAGCACGTATGTGAGACTAATATGCCTTATCTATATATTAGTTCAATAAGGTTTATTACTGTGAAACCTATTTTGAGAGAAAGGTTGAATGTAAAAATAATGTTAAGGTATCAAAATAAAGGGCTTACCATGTAGATGTGCCCGTCAAAGGGAAAAGTGAGATTGGGGCAACAGTTTGGCGTTGCAGAGCGGAAAGGTTCCCATGTAAAGTCTATCATTTTTTTTGTCAAAGTTTATATTTGTGGCTTCATATAAGTTTATTCTTTTTAAAAAAACAATTAACCATCTATTTCGATGGGTTTCTCCACTAGTGTTTGTGTATAATAGCTTTGCAGTCTCACCATCATCTAAGACCTGCAGATGTTGGTTGTTTATATAATATTCTTATTCTTTGATAATAAAATGTATATAGAATGTAGAATTGTTATGCTCATGTTTTGCTGGTAAAGAATAGTCCCTTCATTTGGTCCTTCTCTCAGGCTCAGCTATTGCTGGCCCCTCAGTCAGTTCTGCATTAGCCAAAGTCAATAATTTGTCAATTGTTCAGGTTTCCAGTTTCCCTCCTCGACACACTTATTAGACAGAGCTGCTCTTAAAGGTGAAGATACTGTACTACTCTAGAAGCTGTGCCAAAGAAAAATGGAGGAGTGTTGCCTTGGAATCTTAAAGTAGCGAAAAATATGTTACCACAGCCCTCGCTCAGTTCTGGGAGAAAACAGGGCACGCTGGTCACTAGAGAAATATAATTTTAATCTTATCACATCTTAAGTCAACATGAATAATATACAAAGCATGTTCTGTGAGGGAAGAATATTATTCCAGACCATCTTAACAACGATCAAGGGGTTGGATAATTATATCCTGGTGGTTGAGATCCCAGTAGTCAGAATGCCAACAGCGGTATCCCGATTTTCAAAATCCCGATGGGTCTCGGTGAGTATTTGAACCCTAATCCTAACCCACCCCTCCAGCAGCCTAACTGTAACCAACCCCTCCCGCTGCCTAACCCTAAATCCCCTTCCCCCACAGCCTAATCCTAATCCTTCCCCTAGTGCCTAATCCTAAATTTATCCTAACCCCAGTACTTACATTTGGGATCTGTCTGGATGCCACTGTCAGCATTCTGACCATTGGGATCACGCCAACTTGGAAATTAACTACATCCTCAATCGAGACCTACCCAGGGAGACATGATGCGTAGGTTAGGTACAGTAGTTGAAGGGAGAGCATATTATATCAATCTAGCTGCTCATATGCAGGCCTTGTATGCTCTCTTCCTAGACCTTGTCCTGTGACTCTAGTGTCCAGTGTCATACAACTAATATAGTAGAACAGACCAGGCTATTCCGCCTACAATAACTCCTCTGTGACTTATCCTATGCTAACAATCCACAGTTGGTGGTGTGTTACACAGATGTACATTAACATTGAAATAAACTGAACTATTACTACTTTCTCTTTCTCTTACCGCGCTCATCATTATTACTAGCTCACAGTTGTGTTGTCTATTGTATCAGAATATCCGTAACAAATAACTGGGAAACATCCTGAGGTCCGCTTACATAGTGCGTGGTACATGACACACATGTCACCCTCAAACTCCACTCACCACAGCATACAATGAGCGGCAGTAGTATAAAATGGATGGTAGTGGAGTGATGACATGAATTGTGTAATGATGCTATCGGCTATTTGATACTTATTGAGGTGAGGGAGTCTTGATGATTTGATTGACCCATTACCTTGATGACACAAATCAAGTTACACCCACTACCTCTTTTCCTACCTTATTTTCTCTTCTAAGTGAGGAAGGAAAAAGCAAGCAAGTAGTTACTAATAAGCATGGCTATAATTAGTGTTTTTTTATAGGAACTGAGAAAACCACCAATCAGTAAATAAAAGT
This sequence comes from Pseudophryne corroboree, assembly GCF_028390025.1. Lineage (NCBI taxonomy): Eukaryota > Metazoa > Chordata > Amphibia > Anura > Myobatrachidae > Pseudophryne > Pseudophryne corroboree. The sequence continues at coordinate 393,104,870 of NC_086449.1, forward strand.
AACATTACTGCAATTTTGTTTATATTGAAATCCCTTGGTGATTTGGGCCACTTTCCAGAGTTTAGTGGCTCTCAGAAGACAGTAGAAGAATGAGCAGAGGAAGCAGACAGCAGTAATATTCTGTTATCATTATCTAGGGCACATAGGTAATACTGATACAACTATTACGCAGTCATGTTTTATTTCTGCTTAATCCCAACTGTAGAATGCAATGACATATGTAAGCAGGTGCTGCATAAGTAAATGTTAGTAAAATAAATAAATAAATAAATAAAATTCACTGTTGGCAGCATGAATAGTTGAGAATTTTGGCACCAGATGGCGATATTGCACCTAGCAACATGTGTGCTGGAATTTCTGTTCATTGAGCTGATAGCAGTATATAAAAAGTGTGTATACTTCAATGCACAATTTGGGGGAAATAAAAAAATAAGATTAATAATTCTATGAATAAATCTATATCTCTCTTTTCCTTTGCATGTAACTCTGTTTGCACAGTGTAGTGAAAAAGAGTTATACAGTAAGTAACCATTCATCAGTATTAAATGTTATAATTATAGAGTGATTTGTTTCCCTGAATGCTGCAGTGAATTACAGATCAGACTAGACAGAACTGTTTAAACTGGTTATAATTGAAGTCTCATGAAAACTATTACATGGTTTACACTAATTACATGTTTTTTATTTCTTAAGATTCAAGTACACTCTGCGATGTGAAATAACTTTATTCTTTTAATTAAAAAAGGAAAATTACAAGTAATAACAAAGAGCAGATTACAACAAGACTAATAATGTTTTCATATTCCAAAAGTCATAGTAAATTTAAACTCCACCAGTTCCTATACATTAAAAGCAGCCATTAAACAATGTCATTTTTTTTCAGTCGAAAAATGTTTATAAAATATCAGCCATGATTATATTGTACATGATTATATTGACAGATGCACTACTATAATAATTTTCATTTTTGGCAAACAGTATCCTTAAACAATATCATATTTGAGTATAAGAAAACACACATGAACATGAAGTTAATAAGTAGTAGAAGAAAGTAAAGGTTAAAGTCAAGGTAAGAGGGATTTTCACAGTGGTTTCTTTCTTTGTGAGTCTTCAGCTACTCTGAGACTCTGGCTACATGCACTGTGATAAGAAAATCAGCAGAAAAGACAATCTCATACAGCCCAATGTAGAAACAAAAGGTTACATATAGGATATAAAGTGTGTTCAATAGACCCTATTCAGCACGGATTGTAAAATTGAGAAAACGCAATTCGACCGATTATAGAATGAGTGCACTCACATTGTGAGTGTGCACCTGAGATTTGTGATTATTTCTGCAAACGCATTGTGCTTCAATGCAATCGCATTTTGATTGCCAGGGAGCCAGCATTTAGGGGAGGAAACATGGCATTTTGTGAGTGTGCTTGTAAAATTGCAGGTGTGGCAAGGCGTTTTCAGGAGGGTCTCTGATGTCAGCAATGACCACTTCCGGCCTCTTGCGTTTGCAGAATTGTGATGACTGGCGCAGATGGAAAAACTCTTTGATGTTCTGGTATTTGCAAATGGTTATGCAATCACATTGTGCATTGCAATGCGATCGCAATTTCTGCAATGGGCCTTTTTCTTTATTTCTGGGCGGCAATTATTTTTGCGATCCGTGCTGAATAGGGTCCTATATTCTGCAAACACATTTTTTTAACTGAAATTAAGCAATCCAGAGTTCTAGATAGATAGATAGATAGTGGGGTATAGCCAGAACTTTGTGGGCCTCATAGCAACATTTTGAAGGGGCCTCTGTCCCGAAGCTTCTAGAGAGACACCTCTCTGCAGAAGTTGTAAATTTGATGCCCCATAATAGTACCCCAGTCATTTCTGAGCCATAGTAGAGCCTTCGTTAATGTTATGCCCCATAGTAGTTCCTTAGTCTATTTTATGTACCATGGTAGTGTCCTAGTTCACAAGATGTCACATTGTAGGGCTACCAGCAGGCCCAGATTTCCCACAAGGCAACCTAGGCACCCGCTTAGTGCCCCGTGGGTTCCAAGGAACCCTTGGACAGGCCCCACGAAGAAATCCGGCCTGTCCAAAACATTCCCCATAGTCCCGTTGTCTGCACTGTTCATGTTAATTACTTTTAATATATGTGTAATGTCACAGCAAAACAGCAGCATATGAGAGCAATGCATCCATCACCAAATGAGCAGTCACAGAACAAATCCTGCCTACCTTGCCCTTATTTATACCCAGTAAATTGTAAATGAATGGCGCCAATAATTACAAATAGGTCACGCCATTTATTTGCAATTTACTGGGTATAAATAAGGGCCAGGTAGGCAAGATTTGATCAGTGACTGCTCATTTGGTGATGGATGCATTGCTCTCATATGCTGCTGTTTTGCTGTGACCCCTGAAGAAGATCGTTATGATCGAAAACGTTTGGGAAATATGATGTACTGATCCATCAACATGAATTAAATCGATTATGCACTTTAAATTTTGGTGAATGCTTCTTTACCTCTCTCTATAATTGAACATCCCAGTTCGGGACTCCTTGGATGGCACCCCAGTGGATGTATATGTATGAAAATGTGAGTGCGGCCTACAAATATATATATATATATTACCCCTGAATGAGTCTAAGTGACAAGGCACAGCTCTGTCATGACAGAACACATTTGGTTATACACATTTGTTGACTGTATATGTCTGGTTATTTCAGCTAAGCACAACATTTTCTCTCTCTTTCAACACAGAAATGCAGATATTGATGGCACGCAGGAAAAAGAATTGACACAAGTACTGTAACAGAGTTATTAAATATGTGTATACTATATCTGCTAAAACCCAACTTTACGTAAGAAACCATCCATCCACATAAATTTGTTGTGGTAGTCAAGGCACATTAACATTATAACCTATAGTGCATGAACAAAACATGTCCATACTTTATTAAAAAAACACAACATTGGCTAATCTCTTAGGGCTTACAAAACATAATATAATAGACATTACCATATATTTCTAACTTTAAACAGGATTATATGTTAAATCTAAATTACAATATATATTATGAATGCTCGTTATGTGGTAGAATAGTACACTGAAGTGCCAAAAATCATGGGATAGTATTATGTAAAGGTAATGTAGGTGGCGCCACCGTACTGTGACATTTTGCAAATGGCCAGACCTGCATCAGTTGTACTTTGTCATCTCTTGAGTCAGTATGAACACCGGCTAGGCTGTTCATGGCAAGGCTATGTGAATTATCGGGAGTTTGAATGGAGCATGGTAGTTGGTGCCCGACTATTGGGACATTTCCATTTCCAAAGTTGTGTGAACATTCATCAATCCTCAATCTATGGTGTTACATCTATAACGGGAATACATCATGGATGGGTGTTTAATGATCATGACCAGCTGTGTTTTGCCAGAATTGTCCATGGTAACAGACAAGCAAAATTGGTTCAAATCACATTCCACATTCAATGCAGGAGGTAGCAGATGCATATCCAGCAGGCCAGTGCAGTGTTCTTTAGCTTCCATGGGATATGGGAGCAGAAGACCCACCAGAGTGCCCCTGCTAACACTTCGACATTGGATACCACACCTCACCTGGGCTTGTGTTGTCAGTAATTGAACCATGGAAAACTGGCAACATGTGGTGTAGTCCGATGAGTCACAGCTCTAGTTGTTTCAGGCTGATGGTATGGTTCTGGTGTGGTGTACTGTAGACCCCATGAAGCCATTTACCCCATTGTCAACAAGTCACCATGCAGGCCGGTGGTGGTTCCATAATGGTGTGGGGTTGGATCGCCTGATCCACATGAACACATCATTAACTGTTAACCACTATGTTGCAGTGCTTGGTTACCATTTGCAGCCCTTCATAGACTTCATATGATCAAATATTTCAGAAAGATAATGCATTGTGCCATTGGTACCAAGTTGTCCAGTACGGATTTGAGGAGCATTTTGGAGAGTTCCGACAAATGGTGTGGCTACCACGTTCACCCAACATGAACCCAATTGAGCATTTATGAGATATGGTGGAGACGTCCATTTTCACCAAAGATCCTGTACCTACGAATATCAGGGAGCTGTGGGAAGCTATCCAGATGGCACAAGTCAACCCTCCAGAGTTCCTCCGTTCCCTTGTGGAGTCAATGCCACGTCAAGTTGGTGTACTTCGCCAGGCAATAGGGTGTCCTAAAAATGCTAGGCTTTTATTTGAGATTATATTTCCAGAAAAAGGAACTAATGAAAATAACTGAAAGATAAAAATGAGAGAAAAAAAGATAAAGAGAGAGAGAGAGAAAATCAACAAAATGGATACATGTATGATCTTATTTAAAGATACGGCATACCAGATATGGAACGTGTAAATGATAGAGGAGACCAGTAAACATTTTAAATTGTTTCACTGTTTGATATATTTTATATGAGACTTTATGATGTGATGAAAATACAAGCACTCTTAAGCTAGAACCGAACCTTGAACTTGTTACTGGTGTAAGGCAATTGAGTGGCAATTAATTTAATGAGGAGCATATGAAAAGTGTACTCACAGATACAGCAGGCAGCTTTTAAAAAGATCTTATTGCATTTTTGAAATTTATCAGTAGGAACAGAAAGGTTCCTTATTCTAATACAAATCCTTTTTCTGGACGTATTGCTTTACGTTAGCAGTATATTGCCCCAGATAGGAGTCCTATTCAGAGCAATTAATTGGACACAGATATCGGTCAGTGTAACTGTTTTGCTTTATTTCTACTCCCAGCGCTGATCCCTGTTAGAAAGGCAATATTCTCAAAGTACTATTCTTAATTTACATATCTCCCTCAGGGAAGTTAAAAAACAGTCTCCGAGCCTGATTCAGAGGTGAATGCAGAAGCGCACAAGTGACCGTCTGCGACTTTATGCAGGTGCCTCTGCAGACTCCTTCCCTTGTGTACATCCGTGTTGCCAAATGTGCAAAGACTGAGATGGACACTTTTTGCATCCGTACATGCTGTGATACCGATTGGACACTTTTAGCATCCGTACACGCTGTGATACTGATTGGGGTGTCTTTAGATGCCACCATCGGACGCACCATTGAAACATGCACCAGTCTAAGGCAAGTGCAGTTTCTCCATCCCAGTATGGCCTACTATGTAAGAAGCTGAGCGTCTGTGGCCTGATTCTGATTTTTTTCCATCAAACCCGTACAAAACATACAAAACCAATGTTTAGGGATCTGTGCATGTCCAGAATGGGTCCTGCATTATCGCTCGCAGCCCACCCTTAGATGCAGCATGACATACTGCGGTGACAGGATCCATTTTACAAAACATTAGCGTGTGTGTACACAGTGTGAGTATAATTGTGGATGATTTGTGTGGAAGTCTGACTCGTCCTCTGTCTGTTTACATGGTTAGTTTATGCACAATATCCATGCAAAACTCCTGAAAACAATTGAAAAATGCTTATGTGTAGCTATCTTTTTGGTTACATTATTTATTAGGATATTCAGAAATGAGATGTCTATTCATTGGGTGGTCTTCTGTATGCCGATGTCGGGATCCCGGCGCACAGTATACCGGCGCCGGAATCCCGACACCCGGCATACCGACAACTATTCTCCCTCGTGGGGGTCCACGACCCCCCTGGAGGGAGAATAAAATAGTGTGGCGCACGTAGCGCGCCACCGTGCCCACAGCGTGGCGAGCGCAGCGAGCCTGCAAGGGGCTTCTTTGCGCTCGCCATGCTGTCGGTATTCATTGATAACATTTTATACAGGGAATTATGTTTAAAGGGTAACTTTCTTTAATTCCTTTAACTATGCATCACTTCTACAAATATACTGTTAACATTGGCAAGTGGGCAAGCTACCATTAACATATTATTCCATAATGAATAGACTATACTTGAACATTAGTGAGAAAAGAGATTCGTGGAAACATAGAATGTGACGACAGATAAGATCCACTTGGCCCATCTAGTCTATCCTACTGTAAGCACATGTGCAAACACACACACACATGGGTTAATTTCTGTCGGGAGTTAACGTACGAGTATATTTTTGTATTGTGGGAGGAAACCGGAGTAAAACCCATGAAAGTACGGGGAGAATATACAAACTCCACACAGCTAGGACAGTGGTGGTAACCAAACCCATGACCTCAGTGCTGTGAGACAGTAATGCTAACCATTATACCATCCGTGTTGCCCTAGAGGAGGGAGGAGGGAGGGGAGGACGAGGATGATGATGATGATGATGATGAGGAAGACAAAGAGGAGGAGAAGGGGGAGAAGAAGAAGAAGAAGAAGAAGAAGATGATGATGATGGTAATAACAAAGATGTAAACATAGAACCAATTCAGATGTTTAAAACCTTAACCTTAGAACAATTTCCATTATTGTTGATGACATTTCTTCTCATCTAATTGCTGTTGTTTTGTGCCATCCAGCAGCCTCTGAGAATTCTCTGGAATCACCTCAATATATTTATACACAGAAATCAGCACACAGGTTTTCTCATCAAAAGTTTATATTTTATCTCATGAAAGTGAGAAAATAAAGCAAATTCCTCTGGGGTTGATGCGTCAAACAGTGATAGGACATTGCCTTAATGATCAAACAGAACCTGTCCTTTGGTTGGTTTCATAAAGGAAACGCAGGCTTTATTTGTAGTTACACTAAAATTGACTCAGTTTTGTGCTTAGTTTCATATATTCCCAAGTCAACAAAGGATGTGCTGCTTCTGTGTTTGTCATATAATATAAAAGGCTTCTTCCCACTATGTATATGGACAGTAATACAACTGATATTTATGCTTTATTTACTACACTATTCTACAGTTATCACTGAAGCATTGCTTGCAAAATTTATTACAGTTTTGTAATACCAAATAATGTGTCTGTAAGCAGCAATAGAAAGCAAGTTATAGTATATTAATAGCTAATTAATACAAATAAATGGAGACATAAAATGTATAAACAGTAACATAAAGATATGTTTATTACATTGATTCCATTCTTCAAAATTAATTTGAAACAGATTATTGTTGCATAAAATACCTAAATATTAATTTTAAATAAAAAATATCAAAATAAATTCAGGGAATATAATTTATTTTAAACAGTAAATAGCATTAATGAAACTTTTGTAATAACAGTGTAAGTAAATGACATAATCACTAGTCCTGTAGAATTAAATATATTGCAAGCAGGCTTTAAATAAAGTGAAATGAGAGGTATGTGAGATATGTGAGAAACATGAGACGTATAAAACAAGGATTTAAATTGTATGCTCAGAAATGGCTCCGTTCCAATGACTTGCTGACATAAGAAAATAAGGACAGCTGACTGTGAAATAAACACTAGATTGATGTAGTTTTTGGCCTATACTGGACTATAGTATTTAGCTTTTGACAAGTAGACAAAATACCAAATCGTGAATTCTCCAAATTTGATGTATTAGTAAAACCTAATATATTCTTTTATCTCCAGGTTTTGAAGATCCTCGTACAAATGAAAGGTTACAGAGGGCGGCAGTGTGATATGGCCTGCCCAGCAGGAGAGAGAATGTTTTGGTAATGACTATTTGAGATGTTATGCAGTCAATATACCGGCTGTCAGGATCCCTGCCTTCAGGAGACCAACGCCGGAATCCCGACAGCCAATTATTACCACCGGACAGAATCCCGACCGCCACAGGGTATTCCCACTCAGTTGGTGGATCCACGCCACCAACCGAGTGGGAATATAACCTGTGGCTAACGAAGCAAGCCGCCACGACCGAAGAGTGGCAAGCGCAGTGAGCCCATGAGGAGACTCGATGCCTCAGTGTTGGGATTTCGACAAACGGGGTGTTGCTGTCGGTATACTGACAGCCGTCATCCCGTCTGTCAGTAAAACATACAGATTCCGTTTGAGACATTGGAAGACCAAACAAGCACAACAAATAACACTTTTGCACCTAAAAATTATTTGGTTGGCATTTGACTATAATTGAAGGGGTGTATTCAATTGTAGTCGGAGCTGTCATCTTGTCGGAAAGACGGCAGTTTCCAACTTTTTTAGGTCGGAAACTGTTCCGACCTATTCAATTTGGCTGCCATTTTTCGGAAAAGTCGGCAATTCCGACTTGTCGGAAAACACATGGATCGGCGGAATAGCCGCCGATCCACTTGTTCTGTCAGAATTGCATCCAAATCCAACAGCTTATAGCCCTGTTTCTGACAATGTCAATCCGACTTTAAAAAAAGTTGGATTGGCATTGTCGGGAATGGCCAAATCCGCTAATTGAATACTCAGATGTCGGATCCTTTCCGTCGTAAAGGATCTGACATCAATTGAATATATCCCTTAAAGTCACAAACCTCAGTCATGTCAGAAATAGGAGCTTACAATCACAACCCTTGTGCCTTTCAACAGACACTAATGTTTTTGAGTACCTTAAGATATTTGCTCCTTTGTTAAAGCAATATTTGAATACACAATTCTGCATGATTAATATGGTTAGTTATGTTATGCAGATTTATTACGATTAATTTACTGACTGCATGAGCACTGTATAATAACATCTTTTCTTGGCTGCACTAATCTGAGTGTTAAAGCGCAGCGTGTCTATAAGTGTTTAACCCTATTTATCACACAAGTACAAGAAATATACTGACATCAGAAAAGAACATTTCACACTGTAGAGATGGGGTGTAAGGAACATAATGCATAGTGTAGTTTATTTTATCTGATATACCTCTGGAATCTAAACCCTGCCTAATTCTACCTTTTTGTTAGAAGTAATTGATTTTCTTGCTTCTTCCATTGACATATTTCTATATCGAGATGAATGCTAAATGTATGGTGCCACATTTGGTAGTTACTATAGTTACTGCAGTTAGCAAAGCTTCTCTGCCTCTGACAGCTTAAAGGATTATTACATCCATCTGAGTTTGCAGCAAGTTAAAGGGGTGTCCAGATTTGGTGTGCTGCTCATAATGGATACATTTAGTTAAAATGACTTCTAGTTATGAGACAAGACAGAGCTGTCAGAGAAACTATAACGCTACACAATAATAAGTGATCTCAAAACTTTAGCATGCTGCTACTAATAAAAAGGACACATGCTGTAGAACATGTTTTGATTCTTCCTGACATACAGTATGCCAGCAAAGGCCAGAGTATTAATCTAACAATAAACCTGCCTGGCCTCTCTACCTATGTGTCATCATAGGGATCTGTTCCAGAGGTCCTTCATTCATTGTACATGGGGGGTCACTCCGAGTTGATCGCACGTAGCAACGTTTTGCTGCTGGTGCGATCAACTAGACGCCGCCTATGGGGGAGTGTATTTTAGCATAGCAGGGCTGAAATCGCTTGTGCAGCCCAGCTATGCTAAAAAGGTTTTGTGCAGAACAAGACTAGCCCTGCAGTTACTTACCCTGTGCGATCGATCCAGCGATGAAGTTACCAGATTTGACGTCAGACATCTACCCTCCAAATGCCTGGACACGCCTTCATTTGGATCTCCACGCCCGGAAAATGGTGAGTAGATGCCCCGGAACGCCTCCCCGCTGTCAATCTTCTTGCGATCGCGCTAGCAATCACTTTCTTCTTTATTCTGGCCACTGCCCACGACGCGTATGCTCTATGCGGCCGCAGGGCATGCGCAGTTCCGACCCGTTCACACCGCAGCGATGCACTGCTGCTTGCGAATGGGTCGGAATGACCCCCATGGTACAGTATGTATTATGCTAAAGACATGAAGGTGCCAGATTCCACAGGCGTTACATTTCACTTCCACTGCCCCTATAATAAGCTTAGGCAATAGCCACCAGAAAATATAGATGAGCAAACATTTAAAATTCTTAATAATCTACAAGAGGGACATTTTTGGTTTACATCATAAACATCATTAGGATATAGTGGATCTGAGCTGCACCTACAGTGGCTGTAGTTGCTGGCAGCTGAGTAATCCACATTCACCTTATGCTAATGTGAAAATCTGTAAGTCTAACGCTAGGGTTCATGTGCATGCAGGCGCCCATTGTTGTTATGCCTGCCACTGCAAGCGTCGACATTAGTACTGACACCAGCCCCATGCTAATTGCAAGAGAACCTTCTGACGCAGGCTCCCCTTCCCTGTACACACGACTCAAATTAACACTTCCCATGACACTCCCATAAAACAGGGCAGTTCTATGCTCTCGCAAATGCCATGGAACAGTTAGTAGAGGCATTTATTTAAGATATTGGGGTAGAAGTACAGTACTATGGCTTGGAAAGTGATAAAATGTAGAGAACAAAAGTACCAACTAATCAGTTTCTAACTGTCATTTTTCCAATTACAATTTGGCGCTGATTGGCTGGTACTTTGTCTCTCTCCACTTTATCTTTCTCCATGGCTTAGTACATCTCCCCCATTAACTCTTATACATGAAAAATTATTGTGATCTAAACTGCAGTAGATAAATTATTTATTGTGGCCCTCATTCCGAGTTGTTCGCTCGTTCTTTTTCATCGCATCGCAGTGAAAATCCGCTTAGTACGCATGCGCAAAGTTCGCACTGCGACTGCGCCAAGTAACTTTACTATGAAGAAAGTATTTTTACTCACGGCTTTTTCTTCGCTCCGGCGATCGTAATGTGATTGACAGGAAATGGGTGTTACTGGGCGAAAACACGGCGTTTCAGGGGCGTGTGGCTGAAAAGGCTACCGTTTCCGGAAAAAACGCAGGAGTGGCCGGAGAAACGGTGGGAGTGCCTGGGCGAACGCTGGGTGTGTTTGTGACGTCAACCAGGAACGACAAGCACTGAACTGATCGCACAGGCAGAGTAAGTCTGGAGCTACTCTGAAACTGCTAAGTAGTTAGTAATCGCAATATTGCGAATACATCGGTCGCAATTTTAAGAAGCTAAGATTCACTCCCAGTAGGCGGCGGCTTAGCGTGTGTAACTCTGCTAAATTCGCCTTGCGACCGATCAACTCGGAATGAGGGCCAGTGTCCCAATTCAAGTTAATAGACTGTAACTTGATTTTATTACAAATAATAAACTCATCTCTGATGGTGTTTATTTTACAGAATTTGAGGAAACTAAACTACAATTTTCCTTCATTGGAACAAATGGACAAAATCCAAATGTCCAAATTATCTGTGTGAGCAAAATGTAATATATTTGTTCACTTTAATTTTGAAAATAGGATATTTCCTTCACAGTTGATTAAAATAGATATACTGTAGTCAGGGGCGAATCTAGAACAAAATGACGGGGGGCATCATGACGGGGGAGGGGGGTATTTTTGTGTGCGCTCCTGGAAAGGTTGGTGTGCCCATGCAACAAGGGGCGTGGGTTACAGGGAGAGGCAGTGAGTGTCAGCAAAGGGTGATGTTAAAATGCAATGGGTGACAGGGAGAAGGTGATGGGAGAGGGTGACAAGAAGAGGCAGTAGGTGACAGGGAGAAGCAGAGGATGATTCCTTGGAGAGGCAGATTGAGACAGTGATGGAGATAGTGATGAAGGGGAGAAACAGAGGGTGAGGTAGTGGGTGTCAAAGAGCGATAGAGGGAGACAGAGAGACAGTGGCGGAGGGTGGAAGCAGTGGGTGGTAGGGAGAAAAGCCTCAGGTGAGAGGGAGTTGGTGACAGGGCAAGGCAGTGGGTGAATGAGACAGGGCAGTAGCTGACCGGGACAGGGTTACAGGCAGGGATGAAGGTGAGAGGCAGTGGGTGACAGGCAGTGACTGAATGAGAGATGCAGTAGCTGATAAGGAGAAGGTTACAGGCAGTGAGTGACAGAGAGGCAGTGGGTGATGTAGAGGGAGACAGAGAGAGGGTGATAGAGAGATGCAGTGGGTGACAGCAAGTGGATGATGGAGAGAGGGTGACGGATAAAGACAGTGGGTGACAGGCAGTGAGTTGTAGGTAGTGGGTGACGGAGAGAGGCAGTGGGTTACAGGTAGTGGGTGACGAAGAGAGGCAGTGGACTGGTGACAGAGAGAAGCAGTGTGTGACAGGTAATGGGTGATGGAGAGAGGCTGTGGGTGACAGAGAGGGTGATGAAGAGACGCTGTAGGTGACCAGGAGAGGGTGACAGGCAGTGGGTGACCACGAATAGTGGACAGTATATTATAATTGGTTTACCTGGGCCCAGTAGTGCAGCACATAAAAGGTGGCTCCTCCTTCCAACAGTGGACTCAAGAGGAAGCTGGGATCAGAGAAATAGAAGAGCAGAGGAGAGGGGTATCACGGCCCCTCCTCCCTTCTGGCCTCGCAGCACTCATCTCATCTCAAAGATCACACAATTGAGCAGCTGAGACTCAGCTGCTAATTTGGGGGACTGGCAGCCAACAGTACGGAGCAGGTCCTGACTTGCAGCAGTGGCATATAATGAGTCAGTCTGACTCATTGTCATGCTGCGGCCCCTTCACTGTGGCAGGCTGACGATAGTTCCGGCTCTGGTTCCTGGCAGGAGCTATTGTATGATCATGTCTTGGGAACACAGCACAGATCTCTCCTCTGCAGACCTTGTGAACTGGGAGCGGAAAAGAGAGGAGTTCTTCCAGGCCACATCTGAGTTATATAAGAGGAGGGATGACAGGCTAACTGACAGCCTCATCCTCATCGCTGGGGTGTTGTATAAATAAAATGAAAAAAAAAATCTCCTAAATGACGGGAGGTGCACCCCCCTTGAGTCCATGTATGGATATAGTTACCGTCACATGGTTACGATACATATTGATAATGGGGTATATATAGAGACAGCCTGCCGATCCATACTCAGTAGATGATATGGAAGGTTTTAGAGAACACAAACTGATTTTTATTACGCCAACTTACTTGAAAAGGGTGTGACACTTAACCTTTTTCATTTGACCTTACTTCCCCTCTCTTTGTCTAGAATAGTCTGATCTCCGACTAATCTGATTTATAACCCTTTTAATGGTTATAAATTATAGGGGGTTATTTAAGTTGGATTGCAGAGTCTGCTAAAAAGAAGAATCTGCGATCCTTTTTTCGCATGGTGGGATCGCAAGATGGGGCCTGCGCATACACATTAGCGCCAAGCACGGGGAAATGGGTATGGGTCATTGGGTCGACTCAACTTAGGTAGACAGTCATTAGGTTGACCACTGAAGGTTGATATGGGCACTAGATCGACATGGGCATTAGGTCAACATGTTCTAGATCGACAGGTGAAAGGGTCGACATGAGTTTTTGGAGGTTTTTTTGGTGTCATTTTCTTCATCAAGTGACAGTGAACCCCAAGTAGTGTGCTCGCCATGCTTCGGGCAAGGTGCCTTGCTCCGCTACCGCTTCGCTCGTCACAGGTTACCGTTCCAATTGTAGTCATCGTAGATCGTCATGTATGGTAAAATCCAAAAAATGAAAAAAATTTAGATGTCGATCTAGTACATGTCGACCTAATGGCCATGTCGACCTATTGATCACGTTGACCTAATGCATGTCGACTTTCGGTGGTCGACCTAATGACTGCCGACCTAAGCTGTGTCGACCTAACGACCGTATCCCGGGGAAATTGCAGTCAGATCGCTTAGCGATGCGACCTGAATAACTCCCATAGCTCTGTATGATCATTTGCAACCAGGGGCGTTTTAAGAGAGGAGGAGGCCTATGTGTTTTAAGAGAGGAGGAGGCCTCCTGTCTAGCCGGCAGCACTGTATAGAGTCTGAGCACTAGGAGCTCAGACTCTAAGGTGCATTGACAGATCTCCAGAAAAGTGGTGTGGCGGCAATTTTTCTGTTGATTTCTCTACTGCACATGCGCAAAACCCCCGGGAAAATGTCTGTTGCACCATTTTCCCGGTGATTAGTGCTCTGTTAATGCTGCCAATGGGGCACTGGAGAGGTGAGTATTAATGAAATGGGTACACAATGTGCGGTATGTGCATCCCTGGACACTCTGGGCAATGCACACTCTGCACCCATTAGAGATACACCAGTGTTTACAACCTACCCTGCTGAAACTACCAACTTGGGGATGCTCATGAACATATCTATTTTCTGTAGACCTTGTATGTCCTTTCCTAATTTCTTTTTACCTTTCTACTCTCTTTTTATGTTTCTTTATTTACACCATTTTACACCATAGTATTCTTGCTATATTTCTGGCATTTGACTAAATCCAAGTTATACAGTATTTGTCCTCTTATCTGAAGCATGCATGTTGGTGTTGGCTTTTGGCTCTACACATCTCTAAAGAATATAAACACCAGCAGCTATTGATATATGGAATTTATTATAGAAATGTAACACAGTCACAGGGCAGGATGTAATGCCTCCCAAGTTTGGCGGCCGTCTGGGTTGCCGGCCGAACTCTATTTTTTTAAAGGGGTAATCACTTACAAGGCATGGTTTTGCCTTGTAAGTGATTGCCCCTTTAAAATCGTCCGAACTCGGGTGGCATTATATCACGCCCATGATGTTTTTCTGTATAGCTCAGGCTTACACGTTAATGTACTAATGTGTTTCTGTGTTGTCTGATGCTGCTCAATAAACAGAATTTATTTAAAAAAAATTAGATATAGTTTTCAAAAAGGATTCAGCATTAAGTCTATCAACATATTTAAAAATCAACACTTGAGCAGACCTTCTCTTAGGCAGTGGCGTATCTGTAATGGGTGCAGTGCACACATGCCCCCAGGGTCCAGGGGGCCCCACACTGCACACCCAGCACCCATTTTGTCAATACACACCTCTCTGAAGTCCCGTGCCGGTGGCAGCATGTCTCCACAAATCTCTGGGTAAATGGTATGGTGGCAATTTTTCTGGAGTTTTGCACAGGAAATATATGGGGAAATGGCCGCTGTGCCAATAGAGTCTTTGCCCCTCTAGTGCTCAGACTCTATTGTACTTGCGGGTGCTAGCTACAGAGGAGGGGGTCCAGACGGAGGAGGTTGCACTTGGGTCTTCCCCTCTGTTAATTCGCGCCTGCTCTTAGGAGTTAATTATAACTAGTATTCTTTCTATAAACATTTTTTACATACACTCTATAGTGTGTTGCTACGTGTACTGGATCTCCTACCATCTTTAGCGGGCCATGCATAGGGACTATGGCTAAGGTTGGCTTCCTCTGTCATAATACAAACCCCATATTGTTTGGTTTCAACTACTGTATGTACATAAATAAATAATTTCACGCTGCTTTCTTCACCCTATAATGTGCAGGCAACATGACGCAGCAGAAGGAGACATCAGTAGGCAAGAGGACTATCAGGCCAGACCACTGAGGATAGCAAGAGCTTAAGGAATGGTGAGCACTGTATACAAACCACTAAAAAATTATATATATAGAAAACATTTACATACAGAATAGGGAGTTGTTTTTGAAACTTATACCCTAATTGTCTATTTTGCATATTTAACCATATAAGAATAAGGCAATACCGATGGGCAACACGGATGGTGTAATGGTTAGCATTACTGCCTCACAGCACTGAGGTCTTGAGTTTGATTCCCACCATGACCCTAACTGTGTAGAGTTTGTATATTCTCCCCGTACTTGTGTGAGTTTCCTCCGGGTACTCCGGTTTCCTCCCACAATCCAAAAATATACTGGTAGGTTAATTGGCTCCCAACAAAATTAACCCTAGTGTGAATGTGTCTGTGTGTACATGTGGTAGGGAATACAGATTGTAAGATCCACTGGGGCAGGGACTGATGTGAATGGCCAAATATTCTCTGTAAAGCGCTGAGGAATATGTGTGTGCTATATAAATAACTGGTAATAAATAAAGAAATAATAAGAATAAGGCTTTTAACATATGGGGTATTTAAAATTCTCTTTAAGACGCAATCTATTTGAACTGCAAGTTTAGCTACCGTATTTTTCGGACCATAAGACGCACTTTTTCTCCCCAAAAATGTGGGGGGAAAAGTACATGCGTCTTATGGTCCGAATAGAGCAATAAAGACCTTATGGAGCGCTCTCAATGCGCTGGGTGGGAGCGCACTGGGTGGGAGAGGCAGCAGTTATCGGGTGCGGGTAGCGGCGGGTCCTGTCTGCTGCTGCTGCTTTGCCGTCATCTCAGAGCCCGTCATCTGAGAGCGCCGGCATCACGTGACTCCTCCGCTCCCTCCCCTCACCTCCTCCGATTCCTTCCTCAGAGTAGAGTGCTTTGGGCAGCGTAAACTGACAGGCTGTGACAGGCAATAAAGTGAGTCCCCCCGCTCTCCCCCCCTCACCTCTTCCTTTCTCAGAGCCTGTAAAGCTGATGTCTGTGTCTACAGTATAGATTGTAAGCTTGCAGCAGGGCCCTCTTACCTCCAAGTCTGTCTGTTGTTACCCAATTTGTTTTATCTCTGTTTACAATTGTAAAGCGCAAAGGAATTTGCTGCGCTATATAAGACAATGTAACAGAATCTATTTGGTTCAGAATATTTTTTTTCCTGTTTTCCTCCTCTAAAAACTAGGTGCGTCTTATGGTCAGGTGCGTCTTATGGTCCGAAAAATACGGTACTTCATAAGTGGATGTTTATTTCCTTTCATGACCAGACCAATTTTCCTGTTTTGGCAATGCGATCATTTTACAGGGAAAAACTGTTTTTTATACTGATACAGTTTCCTGTTTGGTAGAAAGTGGCATAAACATAATTTAGATTGTAGGCAATATATAGAGAAAACTGTTGGGAAAAAATTGGAAAAATCCCAGTTTGAAAAGCAATCAGTAGAAGTACCGGTGTTTATTTGAAGTAGTGTGTATGTACTGAAATCTAGTACAGAGAGGTAGAGCATTCAGACTAATTTATAAAGGTGGCAAAATGAGTTCAGAGGAGAATGAAAAGTGTGGTGTGTGTAGAAAGAGCAGTCAATTGCAAATAATCTGCAGCTGTCACCTCAGGGAAATCCGCAATTTCCCTAACAAAAAGGCACAGAAAGGAAAATAACGCTGATTACTGCACAAGTGGAAAGACTGAAACTGATGTACAGATGAGTCCTCACATCCCTTGTGGGTATAGTTACTGAAGTGCGGTTTCATAGAAGTGGAGATGTTACCTATAGCAACCAGATTCTAGCTATTGTCTTCTAGAAGGTGCTAGATAAATGATAAGTAGAATCTGTTAGTTTGCTATTGGCAATATCTGCGTTTCTATAAACCCACACTTTATTAAATATACTGCCTAGCCTCAATGAGCCATATGGCATGAGATGCCTGGTGCAATTGAGCCAGAATGGTGTAGCATAGTGACTTTTTCATTATTTTGCATCTTATTCGCATGACAGATGCAGCAAAACACCACTAAGAGAGTACTGGAAACGCTGGAAGTGCAGGATGTCAGCTGATCTCAGAGGTTTTTTTTAAAGAAGCAGTCATTTGCAGGGCAGAACTTTAAAAAAACGTCTGAGATCGGCTGGCATCCCGCACCTCTGGTAATCTTGGACGCTATTACATCTCGCCTTTTATCTGCACATGAACAGTCAAAGATGAAGAACATGGGAACTTGACGTTGCAACGTAGTTGTGCGGTTCAGTTTTGTAGAAATCTGAACTCACTGAATTTAGGGGAACTGACTCGAACAGAGTGCCAGTTCAGAGCTTCCCTCTATTCTGAACTTAAGGTGTGTACACACGGTGAGATTTTTTTCTTACGATTTTGGCTATATAGTCAATACCGTAAGGAAAGTTAGTGCAGATCGCAGGGTGAAAGTCACCTTGCGATCCCGATGCGATGTCGATGCGTGGTCCCGTGAGGTCGGTATCGCAAGCCTGGATAGACTGTGCAGGCAAGTCAATTTTGACTATCTCGTAGAAAAGATAGTCAAAATTGACACTTAGTCAAAATCGGATAAAGCAAGTATCACAAGCACACTCATTATATGCTTGCATACAGACCTAGTCCCTATCGCACAGTGAGAATCGGGGTTAGTCCGAATCTCACCGTGTGTATGCACCTTAGGACTTAAAATCAGAATCATGGGTTTTGGAATGCTTGTAAGTCCCTCCCTCGTGATTTCAGGTGTTCAGGTGCCATTTCACACAGGAGAGCGTGGTCAAAATTGAGTGGAAATGAATGTTATCGATGTTACACTGTCACATTATTATGACCACCTCCTACATTTGACATAGGCAGCGTGTGAACCATGAAGTATGTTACGTGTCGTGCGCTGGCTTGGTGGGTATATAAGGTATGTGATAGGCCGCCTGGACACATATCACTCCTTGCTGTCATGGGTAAAAGGGGCGATTTATCCAAGTTGCAAAAAGGGATGATTATCTGCTTTCAGGGCAAGGGTGACAGTATTTCTGAAACAGCACAGTCTGTGAACTGTTTGCATGCTGCTGTGGTGGTAAAGGTGTATCGTGACTGGACAAATGGCACCATTGTGAATAACCGACATGGAAACTGCGGAGCACCACGTACCACTGATGTGAGAGGTGACCATCAGCTACGAAGGTGCGTGAGAGCTGGCCGACACGCTACAGTGGAGCAGCTCACCATCAAAATGAACCTGGGGGCTACCAGACTTGTTTCTAAAATGACAGTTCAGCCGGTCTACCTGATGTCCGTGCTGCACATGACTGTTACTCTGGCTATTAGCTGATGGTCATCACAATGGGATCCGGTCATGTGACCCAGCTCGGGACCCAGCCCCAACCCATCATATAATGTGACTCGACCATGTAATAATACTGCAGGAACAAACATAGGTCCAAATTACACAATTGTAGCTGTTTTTGTTAATTCTTAAGAAAACCATAACCAAATCCTAATCCGAACCAAATCACTTGAGGGTGGGTTTGGCAAAACCAAAACATGAGGGTCTGCACTCATCTCTAATCATAGAATACAGATCCAGACTCATTCGCACACAGATATACAAATATCACACATCCAACTGATCAGTGCAATCTGGCTAAGGGGTCTATTCATGAAGCAGTGAAAAGAGTGGAGAAGTGAGCCTGTTGAGAAGTTGCCCACGGCAACCAATCAGCTGCTTCGTACAATTGTATACTATGCAAATTATAAATGTTACTTCAATGCTGATTGGTTGCCTTGGGCAACTTCTCCACTGCTACACTTCTCCACACTTTTCACTGCTTCATGAATAGACCCCTAAGTCATTTTATCACTTCCAGTTGTTTTATTTGTGCATGGTCAGTTCACCTGGGGCATGGCACGTTAGGAAGAGCTGTTTGGTGTGACTAAAGCAACAGTGTATGAGGACACATCTGTATGTAAAATTCACTGGAGCAATAATCAGCGCTACTTCTACTGTACTTTCCTTTCTTTGGTAAATAGATCATGCCAAAATGACGTATTTACGCAAATATACAGAGTTGTACATATCTGGAGAGGTGTACAACTCCACATCAGCAATATGTACACCTTGACAAGACAGCAGTGTCAGTGTGTATTTGCACCCTCCTGCCAAAGACAGGTAACTCAAGAATTACAGATCAATTTCGTAATTGAAGCTTATTAGTCTGTGGCACATACTGTAGATAATGTTTACTATTCAGATAGTATGTGCTTCTAAAGCAGGTGTGTATCTAGCTGTCCGAGCGTCCCAGGCACAGAAAAGGACTGGTGTTCCCCCCTTAGAGAGAGCATATCTGTACAGTGGTAGCTGCTGTGGTGGGGCTGCAGCAAGACCATATTTGAACTAAAAATTGAAGCATGAGCTCGGGCGCAATAATGTGAAGCCCAATCCAACCAACTTGGCATCTGCCCAATCAGATATAGGAAATGTACTAGAATGTAGAAAAAGTGGTGGATCGAAGGCGACAAACTAATTAAGACACTTCAATGAATACAATAGCAGATCCAATCAGATAGAAGAAATGTACTCAAATGTCTCAATGGTGGTGGATCAATGGTGACAGACTAATAAAGACACTTCAATAAATACAATAATGAAAAAAATAAATGAACCAATACTTTACAAGGTTTCCAAGTGTAGCATTATCTCACAGGTGACGAATGATGTACAAATGTACAGTACATGCAATGAAAACAAAAACAGGAAATATAATGTGTAATACTGTAATAAATGTGAAGGACCGCCCCTCCTGTGTTTTGGAAGGAGATGGGTGGCGATCAAGCTTTTCATGATGAATAACAGGATAGATTCTCGCCACCACTTTAATAGAAGGACGAGCGTACCGAAAACTCACTTGGAGTATCTGGTGGAAATGTATATAAAGTTTATTTTTAACCAGAATCTCAGTACCAGATCAGGCTCAAATCACAAGAATCGATTAGAAAGATAATGCGTACCCAACTCACTTGTATCAGTGTTGGGATCCACATGTTGCAGTTTCTTTAAATGCTGATTCCACACAAGAATAGGAGTAATAAATGTTGATTTATTCCAAAACACAATAAAAATACACTAAAATAACTGACTAGGTACAATCCTGTGGCAGTCCATAAACAGAGTTCAAAGTCCCAGTTAAATGTTATATAATGTATTGTAGAAGGTTGTAATCAGTCAAAAAAAAAACAGTGAAAAGGCCCGCACTTGAACCTGAAACCTCAGCATACCTCCCCAATACTGGAAATAAAGTCTCTGGGAATGTCCTAATGAAGTCCACTGGTTTTAGCATCAGTGATGTTTCTTTTCTACATGGATCTTTTTCACCTTGAAAAAGATCCATGTAGGATTGAAACATTGTTGTTGCTGAAGTTTCGCCACCGCATAAGCATCATGCTCCGGAATGCATTGTTTGGACCCGGTGGGTAACGCCAATCTGTTATAAGACTAAAATAATAAAAATGGAATATCAGTTAGATAAGACTGTATTGTTGTGGTTGCTGCTGTCTAGATTGTAGGTTATTGACCAACAG
The DNA here is from genome assembly GCF_028390025.1 of Pseudophryne corroboree. Taxonomy (NCBI): domain Eukaryota; kingdom Metazoa; phylum Chordata; class Amphibia; order Anura; family Myobatrachidae; genus Pseudophryne; species Pseudophryne corroboree. The sequence goes on from NC_086449.1 coordinate 393,125,658, forward strand.
GACCTACAGGTCTTGTAGGTCAAGATGAGCAAATGTTTCCATAGCACAAGTGACCTGGCTTAATGGATGATTTTGAACAGTAGTATCTGTAGGAAAAAGTCAGTGGGCTTACTTTGTATGTATTACACCTTAAGTGTCTCTTGTTGCTCAGTTCACTACACAACTCTTAAACATGGAGAGATATCACCACTAAGTATAAGTGCAAGGTAAGACCATTACATTCTCCTACATAAACTATGGATGAAAATTAACTATACCAGATAATTGTGCCACAGAAGTATCTAGGCATATGTAGTTTTTTGCAAATAGTACGTTGATTGCTATTAAAGGTCTTGATCTATAGACAAGGAAAAAATTATTTTATTACTTCTTGTTTGCCTTCGATAAATATATAACCTTTATATACAGTGTATCCGGTAAGTATTCACAGCGCTTCACTTTTTCCACATTTTGTTATGTTACACCCTTATTCCAAACTGGAATAAATTCATTTTTCCCCTCAAAATTCTACACACAATATCCCATAATGACAACGTGAAAAAAGTGTTTTTGAGATTTTTGCAAACTTATTAAAAATAAAAAACTAAGAAATCACATGTACATAAGTATTCACAGCCTTTGCCCAATACTTTGTTGATGCACCTTTGCCAGCAATTACAGCCTCAAGTTTTTTTGAATATTTTGCCACAAGCTTGGCACACCTATCTTTGGGCAGTTTCGCCCATTCCTCTCTGCAGCACCTCTCAAGCTCCACCAGGTTGGATGGGAAGCGTCGGTGAACAGCCATTTTCAGATCTCTCCAGAGATGTTCAATCTCATTCAAGTCTGGACTCTGGCTGGGCCACTCAAGGACATACACAGAGTTGTCCTGAAGCCACTCCTTTGATATCTTGGCTGTGTGCTTAGGGTCACTGTCCTGCTGAAAGATGAACCGTCGCCCCAGTCTGAGGTCAAGAGCGCTCTGAAGCAGGTTTTCATCCAGGATGTCTCTGTACATTGCTGCATTCATCTTTCCCTCTATCCTGACTAGTCTCCCAGTTCCTGCCACTGAAAAACATCCCCACAGCATGATACTGCCACTACCATGCTTCACTGTAGGGATGGTATTGGCCTGGTGATGAGCGGTGCCTGGTTTCCTCCAAACATGACACCTGGCATTCACACCAAAGAGTTCAATCTTTCTCTCATCAGACCAGAGAATTGTTTCTTATTGTCTGAGATTCCTTTAGGTACATTTTGGCAAACTCCATGCGGGCTGCCATGTGCTTTTTACTAAGGAGTGGCTTCCGTCTGGCCACTTTACCATACAGGCCGGATTGGTGGTTGCTGCAGAGATGTTTGTTATTCTGGAAACTTTCCTCTCTCCACAGAGGAATGCTGTAGCTCTGACAGAGTGACCATTGAGTTCTTGGTCACCTCCCTGACTAGGGCCCTTCTCCCCCAAACGCTCAATGTAGACGGCCGGCCAGCTCTATGAAGAGACCTGGTGGTTCCGAACTTCTTCCATTTACAGATGATGGAGGCCACTGTGCTCTTTGGGACCTTCAAAGCAGTAGATATTTTTCTGTATGCTTCCCCAGATTTGTGCCTCGAGACAATCCTGTCTCAGAGGTCTACAGACAATTCCTTTGACTTCATGCTTGGTTTGTGCTCAGATATGCACTGTCAAGTGTGGGACCTTAAATAGACAGGTGTGTGCCTTTCCAAATCATATCCAATCAACTGAATTTATCACAGGTGGACTCCATTTAAGCTGTAGGAACATCTCAAGGATGATCAGTGGAGAAAGGATGCACCTGAGCTCAATTTTGAGCTTCATGGCAAAGGCTGTGAATACTAATGTACATGTGATTTATTAGTTTTTTTATTTTTAATAAATTTGCAAAAATCTAAAAAAACTTTTTTCACATTATCATTATGGGGTATTGTGTGTAGAATTTTGAGGGGGAAAATTAATTTATTCCATTTTGGAATAAGGTTGTAACATAACAAACTGTGGAAAAATTGAAGCGCTGTGAATACTTTCTGGATGCACTGTAAATACACAGCTATATGGTTGATGTATCAAGTACTGTAGTAAAAAAATATAGAAGGGAACCGGTGAAGAAATTGCCTACAGAAACCAATCAGCTTCTAACTATCATTTTATAGATTGTACTTGATAAAAGCTACCTCAAAGCTGATTGGTTGCTATGGGCAACTTCTCCATGCTTTTCCCTGCTTGATACATCAACCACTATATTTCCAAAAGGGCTAACCATGCTTTTCTCTAAATTACCTGACCGGTATGTGTCATATGGGTAGGTATGGCTAGTACCCAAACCTTTCCTTTATCTGTAAGGTTTTATCTTTTATCTTTAAAGTATGCTTCATTATTTCAATTATACTTGGGTGAGGTAAGTTATGAGAAACCTTTGCTGTATCCCCAGTAGGTTGGTTTCATATCCTGTAGAGTAAAGTTATAATTTTCTTTTAATTCTTAGTGTGCTATATTTATACTAGTTACCAGCCCATCAAAATTATGAAACAACATAAAAACAGTAATGTTAGCGCCGGCCGCTGTATGTCCTGAACAGAGCAACACTAGAATTGCTCCTCCAGACACCATCTAGTGGCCATCAGCAGGCAAAACACTTGAATCCTCCCATAGAAGCAAATGAGCAGCGTTAACCTTTTATTATATAGGATAGTTGATTTTGTAACCTCTGCAAAGATCTATGCAAATTTGTGATCTTCTTTTCCAGATGTTACTTAATATCTGTTACTGTTTTGTTTTTTTCATCTCCATCATGCAAAGTTTGGTGGACAATTTACAAAATGCCCTTGTGCTCTTCTAAAGTTTCGGGAGTAGGTTTACTAATCCTTCTAAAACAGGCAAGTACTGCAACAATTCAGATTCTCTCTATAATTTCCTAGAATACATCTGGGAAATGATAGAATCTGATTGGTTTCCATGGGCAACACCATCACTTATTTGTTTAGAAGCTTTAGTAAATCTACCCCTCAGTATTTCACAGAATATTATATTTTTATTATATTTTAACTTTATATCCAAGTGGTTCTGAAATTTTTCAAGGTCCTCATTTCTCAGAGTGACACATAAATACAGTATGTGCTGGGATCACTGTAAAGAGAGATCCATAATTAAGCCACGTGACCAGACTGAAAAAGTTTACTATGATGCACATACAGTAGGTCCTTGAACATACTGTATGTACAAATTTTACAGCAACTCCATTTTTCCTCAGTCCCACCTGACCCCCTTAATATCATATTAAAAGGATTGTTCAGGCTACTTGATGGAAGTGAAAATCCCATCCTATGACAAATACATAAGATATTCTCACAGTAACAATCCACCATTCCCTTCTTTTATCTTTCCTCCTGACTAGCTCGCCAAAAGTTATTGCAAAATCAGTTAGTAGAAATATCAAAGTAACATAATATCTTTGAAGCAGAAAATAGTAAAAATAAATTAGAATACTAAATAGTAAATCTGCATATGCATGCAATTTACGTATGTAATATTTTCAAATATAAAATCTGCAACATATAAATTGCGTGTCCCTTTTCCTCTTTTTTTATTTTAACATTTCATCAGTAGCAAATATTATCCATAGATTATTTGAGACTGAAAGCAGTATACTGTAGATCCAGCCAAGCATTAATTAACATAGAAGAGTCTTACAGGTGGCTATAACGTGTGTAAGCAGCAGGATACAAAAACCACAATGTCAAAATGTCTAGGGTTGGGCTTGCATAGTACAGGGCAAAAACAAGCCACATGCAAACAGGAGTTAGTGTACAATAAGTTAATAGTGTGATGTAAACACACTGTTAATAGCTTTAGACAATGGGGGTAATTCCGAGTTGATCGTAGCTGTGCTAAATTGAGCACAGCTACGATCATCTTCCCTGACATGTAGGGGGATGCCCAGCACAGGGCTAGTTTGCCCCGCATGTCAGTGCCGCCCCCCCCCCCCTCGCACAAATACAAAAGCATCGCCCAGCGGCAATGCTTTTGTATTTCAGGACAAAAGGAATTGTAACAAAAACACAACTCGACTGGGGGCAGACCTGGCCCTGTGGCACAGATTTATTGATGATATCATTTTTATAAGAGCAGGAAACATTGAAGATTTAGATTCCTTCTGTGATATGCTAAATAGTAACCCATATAATATTAAATTAACATTTAATAGGAGCAAGGAAAAAATTGTCTTTTTAGATTTAAATATTTATATTGAAGAAGAGCAGATAAAAACTAAAACTCACAGGAAAGAGACGGATGTGAATGGATACATAGAAAGGTCAAGCTTACACCATTCTAGTTGGCTGGATGGTATTCCATTCAGCCAATATGTTCGAATAAAAAGAAACTGCACAGACACAAATATATGCAAGGAACAAATGGCAACTGTTACAGAAAGATTTAAGTGCAAAGGATATATAGAAGATACCCTAATAAAAACAGGAGAGAGAGTAACACAAATGGAGAGAAGTGATTTATTGAAGGAAAAGGGAAAAGTGAGCAGAAATGAACCTAATAAATATGATTGGGCTTTTATTAGTCAGTATACCTCTGATTTTAAGATTATAGAAAAGATATTTTCAAACAACTGGAAAATATTAAAACAGGATCCAATAATTGGTAATGATTTGCCAGAAAGACCTGTTTTTATATATAAAAAAGCACCATCTATTAAATCTCATCTGGTTAGGAGTTCAATAGAAAGTGATCCAAGACAAAGCATTCGCACTTTAGGTTTTCATAGGTGCGGTACCTGCCTTATGTGCAGGACCGTACCATCGGAAGAAAAAGTTGTAAAGAATTTTACAGTTAATGGAGTAGTTTATCCGATACGGGAATTTATTACATGTCACTCGAAAAACATTATTTATTTATTAGAATGTGCCTGTGGTTTACATTATATAGGGAAAACCACACGAAATTTAAAGGTACGCTTGGCCGAACACATTTACAATATCCGCAAGGGGCTATTGACCCATTCAGTATCTGCACACTTTAAAAATGTACATGGGTCTAAGGAATGTTTTATTAAGAAATTTTGTGGTATACAACAAATATTACCAAAATGGAGAACAAGAGACGTAGATTCCCGTCTTTCAAAATCGGAAATGAAGTGGATATACTTACTTAAAACTCTAGTTCCGAAAGGTCTTAACACTGATTTTGAAGTATCCTGTTTTTTAAAATAGATTATTATCCTTTTTTAAATGGATTAATATCTTTATTATCTTTTTTATAAAGTGAATTCTTTTAGATTTTTCATTTTTGAATATTGATGCTGCTTTCTTTTTCTTTTGAGGTTATAATCCTATTGGATATCATTGGACCCCCTTTTTTAAACAAATGTATGTGGATTCTTTAATATTGTTATGATTTAATATGGAACACATTTTTATGCATTGCGGAATATGTAATGGAACGCAAGAATTCCTGATTCCGATTGTGGACATCTCTATGTGAACGTGAAGACCGTGGAACGCAAGCACTTTCGTTTCCTGGTGATGATGTATGATATAATCGGACACTTCCGCTCATGAGTACGGGCCGTGGAACGCATAGCGGAACGCAAGAACTTCCGGTTCCGGTCACTGTAGCGGGGAATTCAATTCACGGATTGCAATCAATTTGCAATTAGTTTTGGACATAAATAGAGAGTACTGCAGAGTCACCACACATGCTTCTGACGAAGGATCGAGGAGGATCCGAAACGCGTTAAGCACGGTGTGGTTCGTGGGTCCTGGACGGGTTTCTTGTGGTGATCTCCGGCGACTGACACTTTTACCCGGGTTGTGTCAAATCCCTTTTCCATCTTGGGAACACCGGGAGGTTTACCCTTTAGACCAGAGAGGACTCTTATATTGGAGTGATGTATTACATGCTTTCATTCATTTTTTAAATTGTGAGTGCGTTATTGTGAATAAAAACTATCCCTTTTTTATGAAAGGTATTGCACCATGATCTCTCTTTCTGTGTAACCACCGCATTTGGCTTTAAAAACGGTGGACGCAGGTTTCTGCTTCATTTTATCAGGTTTTTGGGAAAACCAAGGTTACAACTATAATTTGGCCATCCTGATTTTGGAAACTACTTGAGGATGGATTGATATGCTCTATAAACACCTGAATATTGTGAGTGTTTTGGTTTATTAATGAAGTAACATCCTTATATTTGCGTTACTACACGATTATTTGCTTCCTGTGCCTTCCACATACTCTGTCTTAAACTGAGTTTTGATACAGAGTGGGCACAGTTTCTTCTTGTTTTGTCAGATTATTTATAAGAAGAATTTTGAACTATCCTATGGACTACCCTCCCTCATATAGGATCTAACGCAACCTGAGGATCATTTTAAGGGTGATTATCTATATTACTCTATTTGGTTCAGATTTAGCGCCATTGTGTTTTTGTTACAATTCCTTTTGTCCATTGTATTTTTGAAGGTTATTTGAGAAACCTTTTGTTAACAGAAATATACGGCTGCTTCATTTGTTTATTGCGCAACTATTTATATGTTCCATTCATATTGTTTCTTTGTATTTCAGGAGTAACTCCCGGCCAGCGCAGCTCCTGCGGCTGGCCGGGAGTTGTTTGTTGCTTCTGCTGGCCGCAGCGGCTGCGTGAGTTGTCACGCAGCTGCCGCGGCACGCCCCCCCAATGGTCCAGCCACGCCTGCGTTGGCCAGACCGCGCCTCCTAAACGGCAGCTTAACACCGCCGTTCAGCCCCCTCCCGCCCAGCGACTGCCTCTGTCTCAGAGGCGATCGCTAGGCAGTGAAGACTGCCATGCGCTGGCGCACTGCGCAGTTACAACCCGATCGCTGCGCTGCAAACTAGCAATTGGGTCGGAATGACCCCCAATGTCTTCACCGAATCCACTAGTACAATACACAGTCTTACAGCTATTGATATTAAGTCCTGGATAATACTGTATATATCACAGGTTTATAGGGTAATTACCAGAGTTTGGCATAAAAGGTCCCCACTCGTTGTTGGTAACAGCTCTTTTGTCCTTGTAGTAAAAAGTTTTTCAAATTGCTAATCAATGTTTGGCTGGATTTAGATTGCTTTCACTCTCACATCATCTACATTGGAGAACATTTGGGAGTGATGGCATTTAATACTCTATTCCAAGAGGAAAAATTATAGGCGATTTATATGTTTATGGGTTTTATATTTGAATATATTACATATATTATTGGGTCTATATGCACATATACTTTTTAGTGTGATCATTTATTTTTAATATTCTTACTTATAATTAAATGAATAATATATTTTTAATAATATATATAATATATATATTTTTAATGGTGTCAGTTAATGTGTTTTACAAACACTCTACCTACAATTTAATTTATTTTATAAATTGAGTGTCAGATTTTTTTTTATTATTTTTTTTGGAACTCCATCCCATTTTTCCCTTATATCTTAGACATATACTTTTTATTAGGATTGTTTCTCTTTAATGTTCTATTGTTATTAAATGAGCAATATATATATTTTTTAACAGTATCAGTTAACTTGTTTCACAAATACTCTTCTTTCAATATCATTTATTTTATAATTTGATTGTAGTTTTTTTTTTGGGGGGGAGGGGCTAGCACCCCCATACCTTTTTTCCTTTTATCTTAGTATTGTAGCAGGTATTTTTTGGATTACCTGTTATTTTTTAATTTAGAAAGTTTACGAAACATGGACATATTCATCCATAGAAAGTAATGTTTTTCAAAATAATTAAATGCCTACCTACTATTACTCTCTAAATCGAATCATTATAATAAAGTTGCAGCTACTAAAGTAGTTGTTAAAAGAGTCATTTTAGCAATCAGGGATGATGATGTAAGCTTTTATATTTGGCAAAGATTAAAGAAAAAGCAAATTCATTAAAGAGAAAGTGATAAGAAAAGGTAATTATTGATTATGAGTAATGTAATTACAATCTACTGTATTTTTAGTTGTTAAATATTCAAAACATATGCTTCAGTATTATTTATTGCATACTGTATGAAAAAAAAACTGAATGAAAATAAAAACTCAGTGGCCACACATCTAATTATTCCTATCTTTAATTTAGTTTAGATTTACTAGAGAAATGTATGACGATAATAATAATAATAATAATAATGATAACAATAATAATAGAAAGAAAATAGAGATGTCTGTGATACTTGTATTAGGAGTAGAACAGAATATACTTAGCAGTTGTGTATTCAGGGTTAAGTATCTTGATAAAAGTAACAAAATACTATAATGGTATCTCTATAATCTGTTGGCTAACTCACATTTTTCTTTTCTGCTGTGCGATTTTATGCCTTATGAGTGATCTAATCAAGATGTTCAACACGAAAGTCCGAGACAGCAAACACAATACTGAACATGCCCATTGATCAGATATAGCTACATACTGATCATCACTATTCATCTCCGGGGTCTTCACTTCACACCCCTGATGCTAGTAATTGATCAGTTTACAAGCAATAACGTTTATTATTAAAAGCACATTCACTTCTCCCTCAGTACATATTTATTGACTATTTAAGTTCCTAATGCTGTATATCTATTATGTGATAACTATTGTTATGTCTTGTATTTCACAGGTCTACTAATGCAATGTTATGTCTATCTTTCAGTCTAACTATATTGTGCTGCATATTGCTAAATCTAAACATAAAACCACAAAGACTTAGCTGCTTCATTACATCAGTGTCTTGCTGGAACATGTTGGTACCTTAATGAGTCAGCCTTCTTTCACACCTTAGCCGAGCGTTTAGCTGTGTATATTTGTTTCTGTGCACACTGTATTCATATCCTGTCTTCATATTAATGGATGTATTACCAATGTTATTTGCTAGTTCTTTGTGACAGTATGCTAACACACATATTACATTGTACTGTACAAGCTGTCACATACATACACACACCTTAAAACTGCATTTTGGCATAAAGATATAGAGGGAGATGTATTAAATCTTCTAAAGATGTTATCCATATCAAACAATTGCTTCTTCCTATCATTTTTTAGAATGCACTTGATAAATGTTAGATACATGTTAGCTAATTGCTTTAGAAAGATTTAATAATGTCCTTCTAAAGGAGAAGTTTATGTTTGGATAAATACCCCAAAATATTACCAGCCCCAAAAGTAACTACAGTGGTCTGCCCGAGAACCCTTTACACCCCCAGACCCTACTTTTATATTAAATGTTTACAACTCAGAATTACTATACATAGACGCCATAATATCTCTGTAATGCAGGACACCTATGATTTACACAGGTTTTGCAGCTGATTAAAAGGAGAAATGCAACCTTGAATTTAGCCAGCCATAAGTCCTATGTAAATAATAAGTGTCCCAGATTAAAGGGATATTATGGCAAGTTTAGCTTAACATCACTTCAGTATACTGTAGCTCAGTGGTGCCATTCTGAGTACACTGGGTAAGTAAAGTGATCCCCACATTGGCATATTCACTTCATGCATGTGAGGAGGGGGGCAGCGGGGCTTCCACAGGACATCCCTTTTGCCTACACAGACAGGCATACCAACTTAAAGATGGTTGTCCCAAAATGGACTCCATTAATTTAGCAAATAATCATTTGAGTTGAAACCAGCGTTCTATTCCATTCAAATTACTATTATACACTTTGCATCTCATGCTATAGATTAATGCATTAACATGATAAAAGCAAATAAATAATGGTGGCTTTATAATGCAAGCTAGTCTAAGCTGTGCTGATAACTTACTATATTGCAGACAAAGAAAACAGCACATTTATACATGACCCTGAAAGTATCAGGTACTTAATGTTATATATTCATACAGGACACATCTTCCAGGTATTCTTTGTTTGTGTACCTACAGATGGAGATGCACTCACCTAGTGCTGCTCCATCGCAAACGTGCACTCCCGGTGGGGCTAGCCGATCCGGCGCCTAGCCCCATTACGGGAGTGCACAGAGATGCTCCCATTGTAGTGAATGGGGTGCATGCGCATCACGGACATGCACGCGGCCCAGACGCTGCAATGGGCACGTCGGCAGGCACAGAAAATTAGCGTGGCTCCATCTGTACAGTACATATAATTGCCTACTCTTCCGGCACGGTCAGGAGCCTCCACCGCCCATACTGCCTCCTCTCATAGCTGCTGGCACTCCCCTTCAGCCATCCCAAAAAAAGGGTGCAGCTATGATAAGATTTGCGCCATTGTAGCCCCACCCCACGCTTTACAATGCTAGTAATCTGGGCATCCACGCCCCTGCACCGCCCACCTAGGATGAAGACATCCCCCCTGTTGTGCCGTCATGGCAGCTAGGAAATCAGTTAGTATTATTAAACTACAGAATTGTAGAGTGAGTAGACTAAGAGGTCTATTTACTAAGCCTTAGATGGAGATAAAATCGCTGGAGATGAAGTACCAGCCAATCAGTTCCTAACTGACATTTTTCAAACCCAGCCTGTAACATGGCCATTAAACACTGATTGGCTGGGACTTTATCTCCATCCAAGGTTTAGTAAATCGACCCCTAAATTTGTCTCTCACTGTAGACTTTGGATATCCCAGTAACAACGTACTGTAGCATTATATTTTTCTATCCCTGCTGCCTGTTGCTGTAAACTTATACTTTGTGGTAAATATACTAAAGGTCAGATCTGCCATCGGATTTAAATCGACATACATTAACAGCGGATTACAATCCAATAAAACCCCAGTATTTATTATGCATCGGTTTTGACTGTCATTTAAAATCTGACATTGATACTCATCAGATTTTAACCCCCTATTCTGTAGCAAATCTGACAGCAAATCAATCAAAAAGTGCATTGGCATGAAAATGGACTTTTTGGATTATGTACATTAAATACCCATAAATTATGGACATTTAACTTCCTGTGAATTGACTAGATGGCAGGACGCAAGCTCATCGTCTCCTCTAAGGCTGGAATGCATTTGTGTGAATAAGGCTTTAGTTTCTGGCTAATGGCATCTTGGAACGCATGGTAGACCGTGTTCCCAGCTGCTGACTTCGAGTTTCCAGTCATGGTAATGTCCACTAATGACAGGATAATTAACATTAAGCTGTAGGGAGTAACCCATTTATGTTTGCAACGCATTTCCAGCTGTGGACTTTAGATTTCCAGTCGCAGCAATGTCTGCAAGTGGCAGGAAAAGCGGTGACCAGCTGTAGGGAGTTATTCATCCGTATAGGGGTATAAATATCTGTGCTTAGTAATGGGTCAGTATGCTTCTGATGAAGGATTATAATATCCGAAACACATGACACTTCTGATCAATTTTTGGGTGTACCTGCTCTGTGAGGACCGGGACCTGGACAAGGAAGCCTGAACCCCTATGAACCCTGATTCAATCTGGGAGGGTAACCTGGCTGGTCTCAGAGTATGGATGACCTATACAACCACTGAAATGTGGTGATAAGCTTTTTATCTTTTTGTAAATGATGTATGAATACATTTTCTCCTGTTTTATGACAATAGTGCACTATGTCCTGTGCTCTCTGCTTGCATTTGAGATAAAGAAATCTATTCCCATTTGGAGTGGTCATATTGAACCTTGGAAAGACAACAGAAGTGTCCACTATTAAGTGGGAAAAGTGCAAAGAAGGGGAAGGACTTTTAAACAATTGATATGAGAAGAAGAATCTTATTTTCTTGGACTATTTAACATTGGACTTTTTTTGAGTTGTTATTGCGCCAGTGTTGGTAATATTCTGTTTACATATCATTTGATTTTGGGGTAATTGTGGAAGACTCCATTTTTTGTCCCGTAGGCTGCAATTGACAGCAGTGCACAGTTGAAATTTCATATTTATTGATATTACTTTTTTAACTTGTAAGTTATGCAACCTCAAAGACAACCATATTTTACACTCCAAGTGATCAGCATGTTATACAACCATAAAAAGCATTGGTTATGCTAAGTCAATGAGCAGTGACCAAAATACTATACAGCAATAATGGACAGTATATTATATAGCCCATAATGACTAGCAAGTCACTCCTTTAGCTGCTTTCTCCATGAACCTACTGTTTCCATTTATAAAGTATGAAGACATTTGCTGAGTTTTGCTAATAACACAAGCAATTAATCACAGATGCAATACCATCACTTGTGCACATATGATAAGAAATCATAAATTGCATACCTTTGCTGGGCATGAAGAATAGTTATGACCCTGCTAACTGGATTGCTATTTCATTTAAGATTTGTATCAGTGAATATGAGATGTAGTCATGTGCAAAATTTAGTTTGTGCATTTGGTGTCAGCCATGATAAAATCTTTTTTCCATCTGAGATACATAACCAGGATCACGCACTTGACTCGCACAGGAAGTTTTCCAACACTCACAAATGCAGTGTCCTAACCTTATGCTAATGCAATGCTTTCTATCTGGTACAGAATGCAGCAGCCAGAACCAAACTGCCAGTTCCTGTTCTCCACTACATGACATTTAAACCCTATATAACCATAGTCTTAATTATTTGAAGCAACTTTTGATTCCCTATGTTCTCACTTGCTCACTTGGATTCTCAGATTTAGGACTAATTAATAGTACCTACCTCCTGTACTTCATATGGAGCATTTAGCTTTGTGTCTTGTATTTTCTGTTACCTGCTGCCTCACACAATACAAGAGGCCTCCTCTCTGAAAATCTTCAAGAACAGGTGTAAAACTTGCCTGTTTACTCATGCATTTCATTAATTAAAGTTTTGGCTTCAGTACATCAGACATCTATGCACTTGGTTGCATGTGGGGTAAAAAGGTCACCCTGACTTTTTTGAACTTTACCGTAGAAAAAAAACATTACCTCAAACTCTTTGTGATGAATGAGAAGAAGCAACTAATGTCACGCAATCTGCAGGAATACCCTGCAAACCATGGGTCTAGTCATTTACAAGACTGTAAAAGATCAATTCATTTTTTTCCATGAAAGATGGAATAAAATACAAATGTAATTGTTATATTGACACAGCCAGTGACCTACTGTAGTTATCTTTTTATCTTCATGCCCTGTTGTTATGGCATAGTAGAAAATAAAAGAATCATGATTGACAGATGCAATATAGAAATAAACCTTACCTACCAAAATGGGAATTATAAAGCCAAGATGTAGCAATTTATATGCAGCAGTTTTTTTGTTCTCTAAGAGCACTATGCACGTAATGTATAGTGGATCATGACACTAATAAATTACTTACAATGACATGAAGCAGAAGGTAAAGATGTCTTGCCCTATTAAGCTTACACGTTAAACGTGGAGAACAACTGATATATAAAACAGCAGAATAACAATTGTAGCTGTTGATGGGAAGAATGCACATGGATATTATAAGGCAGCAACATAAACAGCCACCAGCAATAAAGCAGCCATTGATAACCGGTGGTACGATAGGAATGAGGAGTGAGGGTGAGGGGAGACATGAAATAGAATGATTAGAGAAGTCTTATAACGGTAAGATGCTGGCAACCATAACTCTCCTTAACCATTTACCTTAGCTGAACCTACTTTCTCTGCTTGTTCTAGAGAAGTGTCTTGCTTTTGTACTGCACAGGAAATGCTGTCGTGCTGTAGTTCTGTGTTTTACTTTAGCATCATACACCCTGCTTGGAAGAGAGCTGGGATTCTTGTCTTCCGTGTTTGGCAGCAGCTGCCACAAAAGAGCATCATAGCGGGAATCAGCAATAATAGTGGACAGGTATGACTGTAAGCTGACTGGGTCCAGCAGCTGCACTGAGATGGTGTTTAGCAGATGTTATAAAACAACATTATTCTTTGCGTGATGATGTCACTAACATGTCATTTCCCAATTAAGTCACAAGTGCATCTATTTTCTATTTGTAAGAAGATGATTATGTGGGAGAGCACAATACAGTTCAATCAAACAAGGGGGGCATATACAGGCAGATAAAATGCCTATCAGACCAATAGGCATTTTATCTGACACTGCATATATCACAGTGTACAATGGGAGATCTCTCACAGTGTATTGGTGCTCCGCCCTCTGGGAGAAGCGGGGAATTGTCTGTCCATTGGTCGGCCGAGGTAGGACATACTGTACACTGTTTGATGTGGCTGACATGACGCTTTCATCACACTGCAATTATCTGGCTGATCTGCAGATATCGGGCAGGTCAGTTAGATGATTGTAGCATGTATGCTCAGCATCAGAGCAAGGGCATGTTTTATCGCTTCCCTCCCCTGTACTGAATTGGGGGCCTAATGGCCAATTCAGACCCTGATGCTGATGTGCATAAATAGCTATGAATCGATTTTTGCACATCTGCGCATGTGCATACACCGGTACGCGTATGTGGCTGAGTAAGGTCAGAGCTACTCAGAAACTGCACAAGCTGTTTTTGTACAGGGCGGCTGCACATGCGTTCGCACACTTGCAAGGCTAAAGTACACTCCCCTATAGGCAGCGACTATCTGTTCACAGCGCTGGAAAAAAAAGCTAGCGAGTGAACAGATCTGAATTAGGCCCAAAGTGAGGTGCTGCAGCTTCTAACGCAGAGGGAGGTGCTGCAGTATCAATGTAGAGAGAAGTGCTGCAGTAGCCAGGTCAGAGAGAGGTGCTGCAGCAGCCGAGGCAGAAAGAGATGCTGCAGAGAGAGTTGCTGCAGCTGGGGCAGAGAGAGGTGCTGCAGCATTACATCACTTTAGAGAGAAGTGCCGCAGCAGCTGGGGCAGAGAGAGCTGCTGCAACAACCGGGGCAGAGAGAGGTGCTACAGCAGCTGGAGCAGAGAGAGGTGCTGCAGAAGCCGGGGCAGAAAGAGGTTCTGCAGAAGCAGGTTCAGAGAGTGGTGTAGCAGGACAGAAGTAACCCTGCTGCACAGCTACAAGCAGACAGTGAGACATATAAAGAGGGCGGGCAGAGCTCCAGCATGTGCTGGCTGTCAGTGTATCCTGCTGTAGCCTGTGGCCTGCCCTGTTTTCTACCTAGTCTCCGATTCCGAGCCAATGTGCATCCCCTCTGCTCCTCCTCCTCCATCTCTGTGGCTTCCGGTACAGCGGCCCGCGATGGGGAGGGGGAAGGGGGGGGGTGCGGGCGGAAGCGCGCCCTCTAACGTTTTCGTCGCCCGGAGCTCGTGCTCCACCAGGGCCACCCTTGCTACACCCCTGCCCAGCATTACTGACTCCAGTATGCGAGTCAAGCACTGTTAGATGCATTTACAGATGTTAGTCTTTGGGAGTCTCTGCCATAGTTGCCCATATGGACACTGGTGGAGAGCAAGCACTGCACAGATCACTATAGCAGGGGGGGACACAGTGTTGGGTCCCAATGCAATAACAGCAACCAGCCCCAGACTGGTTAGCCCAGGGCTGGAATCCCTAAGGAAGTGGGGACCCCCCCTAATAAATGGTCAAAACAAGATTGCCCGGCATGGCTGCACTTGTCGAAACACAAGGCGTAATGTGTATAAGGTGCACTACTGTGTTGCGTAACGTGAATAAGGGGCACTACTATATGGTGTAATATGAATCAGGGGCACTACATGCTGTGTACTGTGAATAAGATTGCGCTACTTGTGGTGTAAATTGAAATGGGGGCACTATTGTATGGCCACACACCTTCCTTTCTAAAGTAGGGAGTTTACAAATTTATAGCTTGCAGGGGGGGGGGGGGGGGCTGAACACCCTAGCACTGGCCCTGGAGTTAACATTTTCTCAGGTATCTTAGCAGTGGTGTACAGTAGATGTACTGTATGCTGTGTCTGGCTGCCAAACTTATTGCTATTCTTTGATAATTTGCTGCACTTGAAAGTATGTGCTAATGATTTATAGTGAATATTATCTGACTATAAATACGCAATATCCTGAATATGAATACATGTTTTCAAATTGATATATTTTTTTATTTATATTTAATAAACCTTAGTGATTGAATTCATCCAATTCTACTTTCCCTAGATGATTTACTTTTGTTTAGTATAACCTGTTGTACGGCTAGTCTCCAATACTTTTACCTTGTTATTATCCTAACTTGACACAATCTGACTGTACTGGAGAAACAGGTATTATTTCTTTATTATTTTTTCTCATGATGTTTAACATTATCATCTTATTGATTCATTAGATTTGTGTGCCTTTATTTCAGTCACACACAGGGGCTAATTCAGACCTGTTCGCTCGCTAGGTTTTTTTTGCAGTACTGCGTTTGCATATTCACCGCCCATGGGGCCTAATTCAGACCTGATCGCTAGGCTGCGTTTTTGTACAGCGGGCGATTAGGTCTAAACTGCGCATGCGTATGCACTGCAATGCGCAGGTGCATTGCACAGGTACAAAGCGGATCGACGCTCAGTGATGGGTTTGTGCGAAGGATCCATTTGTGGGCATCAACTGACTGTTTTCTGGGAGTGTTTGGAAAAACACAGGCGGATCCTTTGCACAAACCCATCGCTGAGCGACGATATGCTTTGTACCCGTGCGACACGCCTGCGCATTGCTGTGCATGCGCAGTTTAGACCTGATCGCCTGCTGTACGAACACACAGCCTAGCAATCAGGTCTGAGGGGCTAGTTCAGACCTGTTGATTGCAAAACAACATTTTCCTCTAATGGGCAAACCCATGTGCAGTGAAGGTGAGGCAGATATAACATGTGCAGAGAGAGTTAGATTTTAGGGGGGGGTATACTCAAACTGAAATCTAAATTGCAGTGTAAAAATAAAGCAGCCAGTATTTACCCTGCACAGAAACAATATAACCAACACAAATCTAACTCTCTCTCTGCACATGTTATATCTGCCCCACCTTCACTGCACATAGGTTTGCCCATTAGAGGAAAATGTTGTTTTGCAATCAACCTTGAATTAGGCCTTAAGGGGGGGTATTTATCAAAGCATGAAGAGAGCATGGACAGATAGAGTGGAAAGATATAAAGCACACACCAATAAGCTTCTAACTCTCATTTTAAAGGCTGTGTTTAAAAAAATGGCAGTTATGATCTGATTGGTTAGGGCTTTACTATCGCCATGATTTGATAAATACCCTCCTAAGAGTAGACCTACCTGGGCTGACAGGTACACTAGCAGCTCACCACAACACATACAGTATTATACAGCTTCAGGGCTCACTGCAATCAGTAGCGGATCTTGCCACGGGCAAGCAGGACTTTTGCCCGAGACACCGCCTTCCGGAGGGCGCTGGCACCATCCGGAGGGTGCCGCACCATGGCAAGATCCGCCACTGCTGTGCCCTCCGCTGCCCGCTGTGTCCCCCGTCTGTGCCTCCTGTGAAGGGAACTAGACGCGTAGCATCTAGTTTCCCTTCGTGGAGAGTACCTTTGCTGAACGGTGCGTCATCGCGCACCGCAGAGTAAAGGTCCTCTCCACGAAGGGAACTAGATGCTACACGTCTAGTTTCCCTTCGTGGAGAGGACCATTTGCTGTGCGGTACGCAATGACGTCATCGCGCACCGCTCAGCATTCAAGCGGCGCTACTAATGTACAGGGGGCGTAACTGACCACGCCCCTGTATTAAGCCACGCCCCATTTCCTGCCCGGGGCGCAGAGCGGGCTTGAACCGGCCCTGACTGCAATGATACAGAGGCTACATACTATAAATTAAATTAAGACTACAGCATAATCTATTAATGGCAATGGACGTTTTGCATCTTTGTGAACAAACCAGTGTGTGTTTGTGTGTTTAGTGTTGCTAATACAATAGTTTTTATTTAAGAATTATATATATTAAGGGGAAGATTTAACAATGAGTGATATTCTTATCACTTGTTACAAATCTTAAATGGAGCTCCAGCAAATCAGTTCCTAACTGTCATGTGTTTGAAGAATGACAATTAGGAGCTGAGAACCATTTAACGTTTGTCACGAGTGATAACAAGAATATCACTTGTTAAATCTTCCCCTAAATTAGTAAAAATACAACAAATAAACTGTAATGAATATACAGTATTTATGATTATTTTTAAGCAAGCATTATGCCCTAACAAATATTGCCTAATATGGGGATTTTGTCACTGGAAATAGTAACAGCCATCTTGTGATAGCCACCGCCAGTGGTAGAGCTTGATAATTAGCAAAAGCCCTAGTTCCATTGAAAACAGACCGTTTTGCCTGAGGTAGGGCTTTTTGGGATTTAATAAACAGCAATATTTCTATTCCTTTAACTTTAGATACTTTTTAACCACCAATAGGTCAGGCTAGATCTTTGAGGATTTTCATTTTTTTACCACTTGATTTTGTTCTACTGTAACTGTAGCTGACTTACTGTATCAGGTCCCGGAACATCTAAAACAAACAGTAAAGGCTTTTTCTTTTCAAGTGACAGATATTTTCAGTCATCTCAGATCTAGTAACTTTGAAAAGAAGCAAAATAAATAATAATAGAATAAAATGACATTAATAGAGAATGCTGAACTTAATCGGGTTTGTAATTTGTGATCTTACATGACCATTAGATGCAGTCAGATGACTGGTGATTCTTGGATTATGCCGTCAGTGATTGTGGAATCAGAAGAACTGTATTATTGACCTGCAGTATACGCAGATGTGACTGTATGCCCTGGAACCATAAATAGTGCTAGCTGTCCCTCTCTGTCAGTGACAGCCCAGCTCAAGGTGTGCAGCAGTGACGTGCGGTGGGGTGAGGCAGGTGAGGCAGAGCCATTCCTGTCATACTAACGTTTGTGCCAGAGTTTTAACTGTATAAAGTATGTGAAAAATAAAAAGAATATGTTTGAAAAATCTTTTTTGCATTATTGTAATAATTTTTATAGCCAAAAATGTGGAGTCAAAAGTCTATGGCAGGTGAGGCAGTGCCTCACCTGCTTATCTCTTCCGCACATATCTGATCAAAACTCCAAAAATTTCCTGGAGTTTATACTGCTGCAGCTGTGTATAATGCCCACATGATCCCTTTGGCTCATATATTTTGTGTAAATCTGGCTCTGGTGCTAGCCAGTGCCTCCTGAGCCATTTAGCTCACCGCATGTCCCTGGTGTGCAGACATCATTTCTATGCATTGGTCATTATAATGATGTATAGGTCATACAGACGAAGAAAGGATCAAATAGACTGAAAATATACTATTATTTTCTATTAAAGTTATTGCTTCTTGTATAATGATGCCATTGTAGCAGTCACTGTCATGCTATCTAGAAAGCATAGTACATGTGGCATATAAACTAGAGAATTTTCTGTTCAGTTAAATCTACACAAACCCACCTCACCCATGTAAACTATGGCCTGCTGGAACCAATAATTCTGCAGCATCACCAGGCATTTTCTCTGCTACATGGGCATCATATGGTATAAGGGGAAATTTGATAACAAATCATTAAACTGCAATTTACAACAGGACTATGAATTTTATTCCAACCCTCTAATTTACTTCAAGGTCCCGAAATCAGGGAATTTACTGTTATCAGATTAAATCACAACTACTTAAAATATAGAAAATATTCCATGTGTCATCTGCTGCACTGCATGAGTCCAAGGAGTTTATTTACAAATCACTTCCATCACCACCGCACAAAGGTATATAAAATAATACTTATTCAACTCTTAAGACAGGTTGCTGAACTGCACGGCAATAAGCAGAGATTATAGAACATGGCATTAACACATTCAGTGTAATGACAATAATCACATTACCTTTTATGCTAGAACTAGCACCATCCATTAAATCTTAACAACTCATTGAATTCCAATGGCTATTAAGATACCACATTCACAGTGGAATTGTTAAGAACTGGATATAGGGCCTAACTCAGACTTGATCATAGCCGTGCAAAATTTTGCATGGCTACGATCAGTCACTCAGACATGGGGGGGGACACCCAGCACAGGGCTAGTCCTCCCCGCATGTCTGGCTCTGCCCCGCCGCACAAGTACAAAAGCATCGCACAGCGTCAATGCTTTTGTACTTGACGAGTAGCTCCCTACCAGCGCAGCTCCTGCGTGCTGGCAGGGAGCTACTCGTCACAGTCCGGGTTGCAGCTGCTGTGTATGACGTCTTGCCCCCTGCCGCCCAGCGATCGCTTTTCAGTCAGGCAGAGGCGATCGCAAGGCTGAGATGGCCGTCGGCTGTATGGCATGTGCCGGCGCACTGCGGCGCTGGCACATGCGCAGTTCAGACCTGATCGGCTGCTGTGCGATGTGATAAAACACTGTCATGTGTAGTAACTGGGATACAAACCACAAGGTTACAAACCACAACATGTGTTGCACCCATCGCAACACATGTTAAAGCATAACATTATATATCTCCAAAAGAATCATACAGAATGTTAGATATGAAATGAACCATGCTGGTTTTTTGTTGTTTTTGTTAAACCTGTTTTGTTTTAGAATATAAACCAGTACAATTTGAAAAAAAACATAATGTGCAGATTGCAACTCTAAATGCATGGACATCTAAAAAGATGTCTTCAGAGCTGCCTGCTCCTTTGCTTCAAAATGTTTCTTTTTTTCCAATTTTCTTTGCAGGCAGACTAGCACTACTGACAGCTTACGAAAAACAGTAATGGATAAAAAAGCAAATCCAAAGCATAACTTCTAGTCACATCCATTATTTCTCATGAACGCATGACATGATCACTGCAGATTGGTACAGGTTGAGTATCCCATATCCAAATATTCCAAAATACGGAATATTCCGAAATACAGAATTTTTTGAGTGAGAGTGAGATAGTGAAACCTTTGTTTTCTGATGGCTCAATGTCCACAAACTTTGTTTTAATACACAAAGTTATAAAAAATGATTGTATTAAATGACCATCAGGCTGTGTGTATAAGGTGTCTATGAAACATAAATGAATTGTGTGAATGTACACACACTTTGTTTAATGCACAAAGTTTAAAAAAAATATTGGCTAAAATCACCTTCAGGCTGTGTGTATATTTCATTGTGGTAATTATTCCAAAATACGGAAATATCCGATATCCAAAATACTTATGGTCCCAAGCATTTTGGATATGGGATACTCAACCTGTATATGCCTTCTGTTTGGGAACATCAATATTCCATGCATGTGCACTGAAGCCTCTAGCAGACACATTCAAGGGAGACTAAGGGCCTATTTAATGTTTGTGTGCACATGCAATTGCAATTGTGATTTTCTAGACTTTGGAAATGCTAATGTTAGCAAGTTAGGCCCTCAGTCAGAACTTATGCATTTGTTTAGGCCACGGGGAGGGGGAGAAAGGTTTAGCCACCACCGGGGAGAGTTAGGCTGTGGGGGGATGGGGGGTTAGGGTTAGGCTGCGGGTAGGGTTAGGCTGTGGGGGGAAGGGGGGTTAGGGTCAGGCTGCGGGTAGGGAGGGTTAGGGTTAGGCTGTGGGGGGAAGGAGGTTAGGGTCAGGCTGTGGGTAGGGAGGGTTAGGGTGTGGGGGAAGGGGGGTTAGGGTCAGGCTACAGGTAGGTAGGGTTAGGGGGGTTGAGGTCAGGATGCCACTGTCAGTATTCTGACTGCTGGCATCCCAATCGCTGGGATCCCGATACCAACCTGTCAGAAGTCACAAAGAACTTCTCAGCTCTTTCAGCCTCTCACAGAATCCGTCTTGCTAAGACAGCCTCTTATGAGCAGAGAAGAAAGAAATGAGCAGCTGGCCGACATTGTGATGCCTGCATCTATCCCATCAATATATTATGCTCACAACTACAATGGGGAGGGGGTGCATGGGAATTTGCCCTGTAACGAAACACGACCAGCAATGTCTTCAGTTCATAGATGTTCAGTGTCCAATTCCAGCTATGGTAATGACCCTGACACACTAGTGCATGCCTCCACGGAACAAGTTCATGGCCTATCTGCACAGCTTTTGAACATTGCAATTTTGAAGATGAAATTCAAAAAGTTTTATCTTGCAGAAGAAAAGTAATCACCATAGTCACAGCCTAGTATAACAATTAAGAAAAAGACAGATACTGTACACACAATTTGACCACGCGCTTATCAAATAATTCCTGTGCTGCCCATAATGTAGGGGTTGCTCAACCCTACTAAATATATATAGAACAAAGAAGAATATTACAGAGCTCAGGAATTAATATACAGGTTGAGTATCCCATATCCAAATATTCAGAAATACGGAATATTCCGAATTACGGATTTTTTTTTGTGAGAGTGAGATAGTGAAACCTTTGTTTTCTGATGGCTCAATGTCCACAAACTTTGTTTAATACACAAAGTTATTAAAAATATTGGCTAAAATGACCTTCAAGCTGTGTGTATAAGGGGTGGTATTCATGTGACCGCCGGTCAGCTGACCGACAGTCACATGACCTCCTCCACCAGCCCGACGGGTCACTATCCCGATGGTCGGCATGCCGACCAACAGGGACTATTTCCACTCGTGGGTGTCCACGACACCCATAGGGTGGGAATAGAACCCGTGGCAACCGCAGGTCGCCACCGAGCCCGCAAGGGGCTTGCTGTACTCACCCCTCCCCCGCGTCGATATGCTGCCGGGGATGCCTGCGCCGGTAAGCTGACCGGCGGTCTCCTGACCGCCGGTCTGCAGTACTACACCCTGTATAAGGTGTATATGAAACATAAATGCATTTTGTGCTTAGACTTAGGTCCCATCACCATGATATCTCATTATCTCACTATGGTATGCAATTATTCCAAAATACGGAAAAATATGATATCCAAAATACTTCTGGTCCCAAGCATTTTGGATAAGGGATACTCAACCTGCATATATATATATATATATATATATATATATGACAGACTTTAAAACTTATATACAAATACAGAGGGTGGATTCCTATGGACATTGGGGGTAATTCCAAGTTGATCGCAGCAGGAAATTTTTTAGCAGTTGGGCAAAACCATGTGCACTGCAGGGGGGGGCAGATATAACATTTGCAGAGAGAGTTAGATTTGGGTGGGTTATTTTGTTTCTGTGCAGGGTAAATATACTAGCTGCTTTATTTTTACACTGCAATTTAGATTGCAGATTGAACTCACCACACCCAAATCTCTCTCTGCACATGTTATATCTGCCTGCCCTGCAGTGCACATGGTTTTGCCCAACTGCTAAAAAATTTCCTGCTGCGATCAACTTGGAATTACCCCCATTATTCTTTGGGAAAACAGCACTCATTTGCTATAGCTATATCTCTAATTATCCACAATGCGGAGTATCACAGGTGGAAGTGAATGACTTTCAGTAATATCTAAGGGGTACATTTACTAAGCAGTGATAAGAACGGAGAAGTGAGCCAGTGGAGACATTTCCCCATCAACCAATCAGCAGCTCTGTATAATTTTAGAGTATGCAAATTATAGATGTTACTTCAGTGCTGATTGGTTGCCATGGGCAACTTCTCCACTGGCTCACTTCTCCGCTCTTATCACTGCTTAGTAAATGTACCCCTACATCTCTTCAGAGTGGAGAAATAAGTCCTAACTATTAAGAAATATTTACCGTTTGTGAAATCATGATTGTTGATTTACCTATAATGTTGATTGCAATATGGTAAATATAACTACTGGCCGGTGGAGGTGATTTTCTATGTTTTTTATGCATATTGTATTTATTTACATTTTTGCTAGTATAACATTTGCCTTTCTGAGTCCCCCCTCAGCTCCACATTATGATTTGTGTTAGTTTGCCATATAGTACTGCTTGTTTGCATCTTATTTATTTTACTTCTCACAAGGAGCATTGGGAGCTACAGCTAAGATGGTGTAGTTTTCAAGTCTATTTACCCCATCAAATATTTAAATCTATTATTAAGAAAATATATATCCCCTATGCTGCATTTTAGGGTAACAACTTGCTACCCACCCATATCCAGAAATGCATGAAGTTAATTTTAAGTTAAAAAACTTTGTGCAGGAATGCTGGCAGTGGGTCAAGTGCAAAAGAGCCCCTTGCAGGCTCGCTGCGCTCACCATGCTGCGGGCATGGCTGTGCTATGAGCGCCACCCTATTTATTCTCCCTCCAGGGCGGTCGTGGAGACCCGAAGAGGGAGAATAGTTGTTGGTATCCCGGCGCCGATATGCTGAGTGCCGGGATTCCGACAGTCGGGATATCGAATGCTTCCCCATACTACTACTACTACTACTGCTACTACTACACGAGTGTCAGTTTTCCCATGTATGCATTGGGACTTGTATGGCTTACTTCTGACAGTGTAACCTTCTTAGTGTGCCCAACATGGCTGCCTTACCTGGTACCTGTGAGGGTGGAATACACAACCCTAAGGGTGTGTACACACGGTGAGATTCGGGCTATGCCCGATTCTCACGATGCGACAGTGGCCGGGTCGGCACTTAGCCAGTATCGCAAGCACATAATGAGTGTGCTTGCGATACTTGCTATATGCGATTTTGGCTAAGTCCCGATTTTGACTATCTCTTCTATAGATATAGACAAAATTGACTTGCCTGCACAGTCTATTTTTTCTTTCGATGCCGACCGCGCGGGACCGCGCATCGGCATCGAATCGGGATCGCAAGGTGACTGTCACCTTGCGATCTGCACTAACTTTTCTTCCGATTCTGACTATATAGTCAGAATCGGAAGAAAAAATCTCACCGTGTGTACACACCCTTAGAAATTGTTACAAAAAATGCTTACACCGGTCCTGCATTATGTTTACGGTGTGTTCAAGGTTTTCTTTTTATGTCTGTGTGGCATGTCAATTGCTGTATTACGTAAATCTCCTGTATTATGTGCATTGTTTTTGATGTCTCTAAAGCGCCTTGAGTCCTGTTGGAGAAAGAGCGCTATATAAATAAAATTATTATTATTATTATTATGTTGCCCTTGGTACACAGGGACTAGAATACTTACTAAATGCTTAATTTTTGCTTTGCACTAATATATAAATAATTAATCTCCTTTCTATCCCAAATGGAACATGACTAAGGAAAACAAACATTATTTAAAAGGTTTAGGTCACAAAATGCTAGTCAGTTCCTTAGATTGATGTACAAAATAATTATAAAGCTTGTATAGATTCAGACCATCTCACAGACACATCACTTCTACAACATAATAAAAAACAAGTGCGGACACAAAATGACTCCTTGCTTGTGATCCACACCCTCATAATATCTTGTTCCTAACAAGTAACCACCTTCTGTCTGTTTTGCTAATGATAAGACTTCCCCTTTGCAATCATGCAAGAGAGCTCAGCTCAACACTTCCTGTGATTTGTGATCTGATGTTTCCCTCCCCTCCTGCTTACCAATTTCTCTACAGGCAGCAGCTCCTGTAATGTTCCACTTATATACTGTAATACCCATCAATACTCTCCTATTAACCCTTTATACTCTGCATGTAATCTTCTAATGCCTATACTCTGTAACCTCATACCATGCAGCCCCATAATCATTGTTCTTACAACATCTTTCCCTTGGATTCACCACTCTAACCTGCCCACTGACTACTACTATAGCATTGTTATTTTACTCTCCCTTACAGTAGGTAATATAATGATTTTAGTCTGACCATTTTACCCTTTGTTGCATTTGCTTGTAGTTGTCCACAATGTTTGTATCAGCAACCCTTTAATTCACACCGCAGCAGACACTGTACAAATAAATACTATATATAGCTCCTCATCAGCAGAAACAGAACAAAAATATATGTATTTTCAGTTATGTGTCAGTTTTGAAGATTTATTCATGTTGTACCCATTTTTCTATTTACTTACTGTAAAGCCTCTTTTTTTACAATAAATACAAAACTTTAAATTAGAAGATTAGCTTTTCTTTAAGGAAAAAGCTGTTAGTATGGAGAGGAATTCCTGGAAGCTTCAGAACTCTATGTACTTTGTTAAAATACACTGCAGGGACTAAGTGTCCTACATTATTATAGTCAGACGAGTTCTAGAGATTACACATAAATCCTTCCTATGGATTCATTCACCATAGCAACCAAAGCCACATTTCACTTACCAGAAACAGAAATTAAGAAGTGTTGTGATATGAAAGTCGGATTACACTTTAGAGTTAGAAATATAATGTGTGCTGTGCATATCACAAGTCATTAAAAATGAGTCAAAAGCTGTACTTTACTGAATTTGTCTCATTTTTCTGTATTACATTACAATCAGAATTGCTCTCTTCAGGTACTATGCCTGTTCTGTTGCATTGCCTTCTACATTGTGCATGGAGTTTAGTGAGATGTGATAGGAGGACCCCCGTGATTGCATGCAATGATTGCCAGAGGTCTATAAAAAGAGTAAACAATTCCCTTTAATAATTAGCAGCTTGGAAAATGTGTACTTTCATGTCCATTTTCCTCTCCTTTCATCCACACTAGGGAGCTGCTGCCTGTAGTTTATCCTCTTCCAGCACCTTTTGTGCTTTCAATAAAATAGAGCATGACAAATTTTCTCACCTAAATTGTGTTTTAAAGCTGCTCTCATGTTATATTCTCTCCTGAGGTCTTGCATGGCTGCCAGCCTGGCACCAGTTTACAAATATGCCCAAAATACAATCGTAGGTCTGGTTATATGGGTTATTATTTGTGAACAGAACGTTTCCTCAGATGTTTTGTTACTTGGATACAGACTTTTGAACATCAAAGTACCTTACACAGATAAATCATACGTTCACGTTTAGTACAAAAGGCAATCTATTTAAGTTTAGTTTAGCTAATCATGCATATGACATCTTTTTAAGTGTCTGTAAATTTGCTGCATACAATAAAGTTCTTGCAACAATGTAAAATATAGTGGTACAAAAAACAAAACTGTATTTCTTCCAAGGCACTATAAAGTTATTGTACATCCAACTTCACCTCAGTTACAGACTGAGGAGTCAATCCAATTAACTGCAAAGGGTGCGAAGGGTTATTGCAACGGCATTTAAATGCTGGCAGGCTGCAGCACCCGATCTCGCAACCTTAGCGTACTCGAATAAGGGCAAATTCACCCAAAATTGCTCGGACCTCTATGGGGTGGCGAGCAGTTTTGTGCGAATTCGGCCCGCTGTACAATGCGGCCCCTGCCGCGATGATTCACAGTGCGATAATATCACAGGTAATTGGATTGACTCCTAAAACTGACTGGTCACACCTGCCTGAGGGCAGCTTCTTATAATCAGAGTTCCCAACATGCTTTGCTCATTTATTGCATTTTGTATTTAAATAAATCACATTATATAGATAATAAATTAAATACATTATTTACTTTTTTTTTTACATAAATGCAGAGGCGGACACTGCTGAGTCTGCTCTTGCGTCTGCTGGCGGAGTCACAAGAGTGATAATATACAAATGCTAGTTTACTTTTACCCTCCCCCTTTGTGTACTAGATTACGCCTGAAAGTGCAAGTACTGAGACACCCACTGTCTGTGTCTCTGCATGCTGTAACACCACCAGGGATTCTTAACATGCCAAAATGAGCACCATGTACCTATGGCACATGCAGTTTCTCCATCTGACCATGGGCTCTGTTACTGTGGAGGCATCTGTCCGTCTGAGAACCCAGCTGCTATCACTACCATGCACATGTCCACAAGACATTTTTTGCGTTCACTTCAGGCCACCCATGAATGCCCATCACTTTTCTGCTCCATTTCCTATACCGTCTGACCCAATAGCAGTATCACCTTTGTGCATTCACTCAGGTAATGCTGGCACCGTTTCCTGAATTTTTAATCATTTCTCAACTATGTGAACATTGGCATTGAATCAGGCACATTGTCTTACCAAAAACATTGCAGAGATAAAAAGTGGATTTGAGGAAACTTTTTTGTTTCATAAACTTATAATGTTTTTAAGAAATAAGTTACCCCTAGGCCAGGCCTGGCCAAACTGTGGCTCTCCAGCTGTTGTGCAACTACACATCCCAGCATGCCTTGCCACAGTTCCCTAATAGCAAAAACTGTGGCAGAGCATAGGTTGGCCAGGCCTGCCCTAGGCTGCAGCAATGAAAAGACTGGGGACTTTCTCTTTGGAATGCTACCTTAAAAGAATTGTGTTTTTCAATATTCAAGATTTATTGTAAAGTATGTTTGTACTGGAATTGTATGTATAATTCCCCCCACACATTATTGTATTGTGTTTATGTGCTCATGGTAACGCTGTGTGCATTTTGTAAAAAATATTGTGTTGAAACCATGAAATATGTTCTCACCGTTTTTCTGTTCAGTATCAGTGTGTTTAGTACTGGGACTGTATACTATGAAAGGTCTAGGTTCTGGCCTTTAAAGTCCTTTTATATGTTTGAGATTATTTTTAAGCTTTAGTTAATAAAGCTCCTTGAGGGCTTGGAGAACAGTAGAATAAAACATTGGCTGGCGTGGCCAGTAGGCATGGATAAGTAAGCTTAAAGAGAAACAAAAGAAAGGCATAGCTCTATCTCCACAGACAAATAAACATATAAAGTATGTGCCCCACTGCATTAGAAAATGATAAGGAAAAATACAATGTTGAAATATTACTGTTGCAGACCAAGTTGTTGTAATGAGGAACTTCTGAAACACTGAGAGCTGTCTGCAATGAGAAATAATTATTCCACAGAGAGATAAAGAATAAAACAACATATAAAGACTTACAGCTGCGAATATGGCAGCCAGATAGATCTACAAGTAGATATCTGACAGCTCTAAGCAGATGGCTCTGGTGTGACAACACAGGAACAGTCTTAGTCATAGGTTTAACATGACAACATGGTTCTATTTCATTGCTTAAGTACGCCATTGTTAACTGGTCAAAAAACTGCAATCCAAAATCCAGCGCTACTGTGTGGCATAATTTGAATAATGGAGACTACTGTGCTGCGTAATTTGAATTGGCATCATTTTGTGGCCAAGCCCCTTCCCCATGAAGCCGCCCACCAATATTTTTGGCGCGCGCCTGCATTGGCCCTCTTTTAAATATTGGGGGGGGGGCACAATGCTGTTTCTTGCACATAGCGCTAAAATGTCTAGTTACGGCACTGGGTTCAGGCTACACACTGAGGACTCAGTCCTATGAGCCATGCTGCACTCACGTTATCTCTGGATTCATTGAGTTTTGTATACAGCCCCATAGGCCTTTCCATTCCATTGCAACAGCAACTTTCCCTATTTGTACATAACAGCACCCAGACCCAAGAGAGGAATCCAATTACCTGCGGCATATATTATATATTCAATTAGTGGGGAGAAAAGGCACCCTCTTGGAGCTTAACATGTGGGGAAATCCATTCCACATTTTGGTTTGTTTCTGATTTGGAAGTACTGCAAAAGAAAGCAAGTAACTGTGCACTTGGGCAAAACCATGTTGCAATGTTGGTGAGGCAGCTGCAATATGTGCAGAGAGAATTAGATTTGGGTGGGGTATGTCAAAACTGAAATCTAAATTGCAGTGTAAAAATAAAGCTGTCTTACATTTGTGGACTACACGCAAACACAGTCAGTATTTAACCTTGCACAGAAACAATATAAATGTATTTGATTCCCTTGCATGGCAACATGGGGGGTTATTCAGGTTTGTTAGCAAACCCAAAAAGTTAGCAATTGGGCAAAACCATGTTGCTCTGCAGGTGGGGCAGATGTTTACATGTACAGAGAGATTTAGATTTGGGTGGGTTATACTGTTTCTGTGCATAGTAAATACTGGCTGCTTTATTTTTACACTGATTTCAGTTTGAACACACCTCACCCAAATCTAAATCTCTCTTCACATGTTACATCTGCCCCACCTGCAGTGCAACATGGATTTGCCCAACTGCTAACTTTTTTGGTTTGCTAACAAACCTGAATAAGACCCAAGGTTTGTTCCTGATACAAAGTTACTTGCTTTTTTTTGCTTTACTTACAAACATGAATCAGGCCCTTTAAGCAGAATATGTGGGTTAGCATGCTATAACCATGTTTACAGCGCGTAGAAAAGAATAATTTATAGAACAGCTCCAGGCATGAAACCAGGAGCTATTCCATGTGCTACAAACAGTGCGGCTAATTGGATTCCCCCCAAAGGTCTATATCTGTGTCACTTTAGTTTGCTGATGACCTTGTTATAAAGTACTGATTTCTATAAATTAAGATAAGCTGCTATTAGTCTTGTTTTGTTGTAATACTATATTTATTGACAAAAAAATACCAACAACAAAAGTTTGCTAGCAGGTCAGCTGGAGGTAGAACCTGTTCATGCTCTGAGGAAGTTTTATTGCAAGCTCAAAACTAGTTACATCTGCAGCTGAACTGCTGACCCATTTTTATGCTTTGTGGGTTTTTTTTTTATATTAAATCCTGTGTAGCATGTAGAAATGTAACCTACTATATGCATATCAGAAACTATTGTGGTTTTCAAAAGTCATTGTATATCATTGGTTACCTCTAATCTCATAAGAAATGATGGGAGAAACATTATCTCATATATAAACTTGTACCATCCAGAACCTCTTACTTTTTATTTTCTCCGGTCATACTGTATCCTTTATTCTTTGCATAAATAATGTGCTAATGATTTATTTATTTTTCTTGGTCTGCACAATATTGCCCTTTGCTACAGTACTTACCTACAGGCAGAAACATGAAACATAATTTGCAGAGCATTTTATGCTTAAAAATCAGGCAGTCTGCTACATTTTATAATCTGAACATAATTTTATTTCTATTTCTCTTTTTATTTCTACATTTTACAGACTTTAACCAAAATTCACATCTCAAGCACGGTCCATTAGTACAGGGGTCCCTCAGGGCTGTGTCCTCTCACCCCTGCTCTTCTCCCTGTGCACAAGTGACTACACCTCAGAGGTGCAACCAGTAAAGATCATCAAATTCGCTGACGACACCACCGTCATCTGCCTCATCAAGGACGGGGTTGAATTGGCCTATTGACGGCAAGTAGACCGGTTGGCTCAGTGGTGCGGCCAGAACAACCTTGAGCTCAACCCCCTCAATACTGTCGAGATGATAGTGGACTTCCTACAGCACAGTATTAGAAGCCTCAGCATAATGGCACCTCTTGATATCTTTAGTAATAGGATGTGCAGTCCAGGTCCCTCCTTTTTTTCCACTATTTGTGTATATATTGTAAACTGGAAGGCAAGGCTTCCTTCCTCTGGTATTGGCACTCCTCCCATTCACCCTCAGGTGCTTTAATTAGCTGGGTTCCTGCATTTCAGATCACACATTGATAAGGCCCTATTTAGAAGTAAGTCCTGAATAAATTTATAGAATGTGATAGTGTTAGGAATGTTAGGGACCCATGTGATGAAGTCACCTGGCCGCGGTACATGGGTCTGCATATTTGCGCAAATGTGTGCTAAGAACTTCAATTATACTCCATGTTAATTGTGAGGGTTTATTTAAATTATTTTTACTATCAGCGTTCTTAGTCCTAGGAGTGTGCATCTGCATCTCTCTTCCTCCAGCATAGTATTAGAAGCCTCAGCATGATAGCACCTCTTGATATCTTTAGTAACAGGACTTTATCCGGGCTTCACCCACTCTGTTGAATGCTCTCCCACGCACAATAAGACTCACCTCTAGTCTCCAAACCTTTAAACGTTCCCTGAAAACTCACCTCTTCAGACAAGCCTATCAAATTCCAGACCCACACACATAACCTTTAGTGCTTCCCTATCTAATTACATCCTCTCTGTAGAGTACACATACTGTAACATCACATATCAGCTACACCCCGGCCACAGCATGTTTAACTTGCTTCCTTCAGGCAGGCATTACAGGGCCGTCCCCGCCAGGTCCACCAGAAGCCTCAAAAGTTTCCTCAAGTGGTCTGCCTGCTGAACTCCTGAACATTGACTGACTAGATATACATGTAACTCACTTGTGTCCCTACGGTATACCTATCTTTATGACTTTACTTGTTCCCCCCCCCCATCTGTTACCTACTTGGCTGTTGTATAGCAAACCGAAGACAAATTCCTAGTATACGCAAGTATACCTGGCCAATAAAGCTAATTCTGATTCCCACAATAATAATTTTATGGGAAATCCTTTCAAAGTCACTTATCATCCTGCAGTATAGTGATTGTACATCTTTATCAACTCAGTATAGAGTTTTTGTTAAGGCTACGGTACTTCATAATTATGAAATAATAATTATGGTCACCTTTTTAGTTCCCAAAAGTAAACTATATTATGTTTTCATGGTCATTCTTTCTAGATGCTGAATTTGTATGATTTTTTTGCAGAGCAGCATTAAACGTTTTTAGTTGGATGACATTATGCGCTCATGTACATGGGTGACTTTTAAATGTCGATGCCACCTGTCTGCTCCTCTACATGCAGTGGCAATTGGCCTGTGTTCACTAAGCGGTGAGCGCACCCACAGCCACCAAAAGATCTGCAGGGCCACATCCCATTGTGTATACCGGAAGCAGCAACAAGTGGATATGCCTCCCTGGGCTATCCCTATATCCCTCTCAGCACCACTGAACACACCTGAGAGCACTGGCGTATTTATAATGGGTGTAGTGTGTGTGGTGCACACGGAGTCCAGGGGGGCCCACACCGCACACCCTGCACCCATTATTTTTAATACTTACCCTTCGGAGTCAAACGGCGCAGCAGCAGTGCTCAAGAAATAACTGGGAAAATGTTGCAGCATCATTTTTCCAGTGTTTTGCGCAAGCGCAGTAGGAAAATCACTGGAAAGAATGGCTGCTGCACCATTTTCCCCGTGACCTGCGCATGCACTCTAGACTCTGAGACAGCGCTAGGGTCCTCTAGGGACCCTAGTGCCGAGAGTTACAGCGCTGTCAGCTAGAGAGGAGGGGGCCCAGAAGGATCCTGTACACGGGCCTTATCCTCTCTAGAAACTCCCCTGCCTCAGAGCAAGTTTCAGAGAAGTGCATATATGTGAGTCCTGTGCCAGGTGCTATGCAGGAATTCTGGAGGGGGGGGGTTCCAAATGTTTGATATTAGAGGGATTGTCGCAAGCCCATGAAGGATGCATAATTTGCACCGTGATGGATGCATAATTAGCATGTAACAATCTACAATCTGCACCTTACAAAATGCAGTTTGTGTTATACAGTAATTGCAGACATGCAGACCCAATGATCACTTGCCAGATTCTTTCTCTGGTGCGATGATTGAGCACTCATATCCACACACACACAGCAGACTCGGTAGTAAAATCTGCTTCCACTAGACATGTGCAGCAGGTCCATTCCACCCTTTATACTGCATGTAGTGGCCGCTGACCAGACTGTGGGGAAGTGGGATTTCCAGGCAACTGGAACCCCCCCCCCCCCCCCCCCTGCTTTTGCCTACAGTATACTGTGATATTGCTTGTACCATGCTATACTTTGGCTAACCAAGTGTAATAAAAGAATAATAATAGAGCTTGTATAGTATAAAAAATTATAGAGGTAACTAAGACATTATTATATTTACATAAAAAACATACATTTTTATTATATTTCATTAAACCACAGAATAAATTCCATAAGAAATGCTACAGTTAGGCTTTGCTCGACTCATTATTAATGAAAACACTGGTTATATTCTATACATCAGTCAGTAGATATAACGAAAACAGTGATTCAGTAAATGAAGTATCGTGAAACAGCTTACAAGCTGATCCTCAGGCTAAAGATGCAACATAAATGAACTCTGGGAAGGCAGCATATGCAAAGAAGTATTATAAACACTATAAATACACTGTCTTTTCCAACTCTCTTTACCCTTTGGAACTCCTCCAGATGGTCTTACTTCACATATTAGTACTTACAAAGGGAATACGTTCAGAAACATATTTTTCAGTTAATTGATTTCTGCCAGAAGCAGCAATCTCATGTGAGTACATGCTGTCAACTCATTAAAATGAGTATGATCAAATCACGTATTTGCAAATAAAAAATAAAAACACGTAAAAAAATCTGTGCAGTTTTAAAAACATATTTATTACACCATAGCACAAGACTGGTATTTGGCAAACTTGGGAAACCACAATTTCAGATGAAGTTGAATCGATTTCCAAACTTTATTTCAGTAGCTTCTTATATTAGCTGCACATGTACAAATCCCTTCACTCAGAGACAGAATTTGTCTACAGTGTGGCCACACACTTGGATTATTAAAATTGAATGAATCCAATGTTTTAACACGCTTGCTTCTCCACATGTGTTCATAGCAGTAAAACTTGAATTCTTAAAAGGCAGAGGACTGAGAACTCATATAAACAAGGATTTTAGCCATTCACAACCAGACCAATTTTAATGTTTTGGGGATGTGGCAGATTCACCAGTATTAAATAACTATCTTTGGAGCATATTACAAAATTGCGTTAAGCTGGGCATGCACTAGGCGATATATATTGAGTGTTAGAGAGAAAGGGCAATATATCGTGAGCCTGTCGGTGGGTGTGTGCACCCAATATGTTGGAAAAACGTAATTCATAGACATATCGCATCAGCTGTGCAGCACAGTAGATGCCCAATATATCTATCTGGCTGAGTGTACGGTAGTCGGGTACACTTGCTGCAGGGGCTGACATCACAGCAGGGCAGGCAAATTCGAATGCCACCTAGCTGGGTGTCCTGACTGACACATTGAGTGTGGTAAGTGTGTGTACTTACCTTTATAGGTCCGCCAATATCTATGTCTGGTGTCTGCCCAGCTGCAGTCTCATTCGCACATTTTATGCTACTAATATAGCCCAAAATAAAATCAGTCAGTATTACCACATACAGTATACAGTATGTACATGTACAACAATGTCTGTTGTAGATATACAGTCAGGAACAACAATATTTTCTCCCTATAAGTATGCTGCAACTCTATACAAGTGTAAAAAATGGTACAGGTGCAAGTGAGACAGTTTGTGTAGATTTGTGAATTGTTGTATATTAATCCTTTCAGTAACAATATTTTACACAGATTCTGTGGCTGACCAGTAAGGAAATATACAGGCTCCTCTGGCCCAAAGAGTGAATTGCAGTAGAGAACCTGGATTTATCATGTGCGAGATGTTGCTTCAGTCCTGGTTCATGTTACAGCCTATATCCTGTCTGGAGAAACGGGCAGGGCCAAAGTGTGATTTGCACAATGTGTTTAAAGTCTCAAAGTCTATAGCTAATATAGACCGACCGCCATCTTTACAGGACATTTGTCTACATTCTGTTAGGCTATAGTACACAGATTGACACAACCTGGACATTGCTAAGCACAACTATGAAAAATATTTTAAGAATCAGGTAGATGTTTCAGATTGCCTTAATTTCACACAATTATTTAGGTCCATATTTTACCCCTTTTCCAAGGAACAGTATTTAATCATAAGCCAAGCATGCCTTGAAGTCCCATGTCAAACTAGATACATCTATTTTCCATATTGTGATTTGTACTTGTTATGAATGATTGTCTTAGCCCCACATACTCCACCCAGCACTGTCATATCATTGCTGTCCACAAACATACAGGTCCACAGCAGCATCCACATTCCCTCCAGACATGTTTCTAACCAAACCAGCTGGCTGCATGGGCATGGGCATTTTGGATTTCTCCATGTGATTTTCTAAACCATTCCATGTACTACAGCTGTTCCCAGCAGCCTATGAACTTCCACTGCTGTCTATTTAAACCTGCTCCAGCCTGCTGCACTTGGCCAGAGCAACGTCTTCCATCTGGGATAGTTCCTGGTCCCCAGGCCTCAGTTACTCCTATATCTGTTACCTGTTCCTATACCTGAACAAAAAAACAAATAATAGGACGCTGGTTTACTGGTGAAAATCAATAATTTTAAGATTTTAGAATTGGTTCAACTGCAGCTTTCACTTCTGGAGGTAATTGTAGAACTCGTTACTGAGCAGCACATAAGGAAACAAACAAAAGGGATATATAAAATTATGCTGGAAACTATCCTCATTAAGGTTTTTTTTTAATAAAACCTCACATATAAAATTTGCATGAATATCTGTTACACATAAAACAATTCATCAATCAATCAATCAATCTAAAAACCAGATCACAATTTCCATGTGTCTATGGACTATTTTCTGGTGCCTATTTGCATTGCGTATGTAAAAGTCCAACTGTAAGAAAGAGAAATTCTCAGTCTCATAAATATAGTTCCAATATTGAGGCAAACAAAAATTCTGTAAGATTCCAATTGAGGCACTGCATTATTTTCCTTGCAAGCAATACTTGCTTAAAAGTATAGCAAAGTGTTTAATCCCTTTATCCATACTCCACAGTACAGTATAGTCCCTCTTACCCACTGCTGTTGGCATCTGACGATTTTTATAGCGCTAGTGGTACCGAGTCACCTCCTGGAGTTATTGTAGTGCAGACCTGGCTGGTATTCTCAGATAATCGGTGGCTGAAAATCAGCATGGATTACCTCCACGTAGTAAGGGCTAAGAATGCCATTTTGATTTCTCACAAATATTTAAAATGCCCGCTCTAATATATATTGCAGACGCCAGGCGCATCTTATTACCATATACGATAAAAGTGCGCTGTACATCGCAAAACACTGTATCCCATAAGAGAAAACAATACACCCACACATTATCTGAGTTCCAAAGCTCATTGATGTATATATTTGTTATTAAAAAGGATATGGATTCAATATATATTACTAAGTACAGTATACCTATAGTTACATGAATACAACTCACACAGTAAGCAGTTAAAACATAGTTACATACAATTACATACAGTTACATGCAGTTACAGGCCAGCGATACAATACCATTCCCTCAATGCTTATGACTCTCTCTTTCTCTAAAATCATGCCGGGACTCCATCTTACGCTGAGACCAAAACAGGAACTGAGCTGGCAATAACTCCGTCATCGTCTCAGAGCTTACAGCAACTCTGAGACCAAAAACAGGAACTACCTTCCTGTGTGGTCAGCAAAATGTGTTAACTAGTTTCTGGTGGAGGGGACTCTCTCTCATTCATGATTGAGTCACTAGTTTCTTTGTATATGCTGAACAGGTTCAGCCTTGGGGATGTACAAAGGGTCTGGTAGAGTTTCCTGTTCATTACCTATTCGGAACATCCATTGTTCTAACAAAAGTGATTTTAGCTTTTATACATGTAATCATAACTCCGTGTTGCAATGTCCTACAACTTAATAACAAGTATCAAATGAATCCACACATTAATCTGGTCGTTTCAATAGTAAACATGACAGGCCTATCTTGTTTTGTTCAAATAATACACATACATGACATTACTTCAATATATATAATTTTAAATCATCATGATGTCTGGCGCTTGATATTATTATAATTATGTACTGTATGAAATAAGTGTCGAATCCTTCTCTGTGGCATGTCCGTGTAAATGCGTGTGTTACCATATATTGCTGTACTCGCTGAACGTATTTGCAAGTATAGCGACTTATTTGTGTGTAGAGCGTGTATGTTCTCTTTATGTAATATTTTTTTTGACTTCGACAGGGCTCTTTTACATAGGGACTGCAGCCAAAGTCTGGAAAAATTTAAGTTTTGGGGGTTTTGGATGCATTTTCCATTTAGTACATCCCAGTCATTGGGGCTAATTCAGACCTGATCGCTGCTGTGCGTATTTTTTTTTACTTTGACAGTCCACCCTTTGGCAGTAAACAATAACTGCCATCAATTATTAACATAAGAAAAAAAATATTTCATACCATAATCGGTGACCTAGACACAAGTATGTATGCATTTCGCAAATCAGACACTTGACTATATTTGGGGAAGACAGGGAGAAGGACGAGACATCCTCTATATGCACTCGGCGGTCACGGGACCACTGGTTGGGTGTGGGAAAATATTCAACCTATAGAGTATGCTGGGACAGTGCTTTGGCCTATAATGTCTGATTTGCGATGAACATTTCACACATACATGTACCTACGTCTTTGTACACTGATGTTTGGATTCGATTGAGGTTCTGCTGGGTAGGTGAAGAAGACACAAACAAATCGTGACAGTGACATATAAAATTTTCATGATCTACATATTCATATCATTTTCTGTGTTTCCATTTCTGGAACGTATGCTAGGTCTGTTTAATCATTGAACAAGGGTTATAAGTAGTGTCCTTCCTAAATAACATAAACCTTCGGAGTTCGGGGAGAGCCACTCATAAACCTTTCTTCCACATATATTAATGAGCTCTTTATCTGCAATGTGTGAATAGCCATTGTCTTATTTTTCCTGATTACCTCTGAACTCCATAACTACTAGACCTTTGATTTTTTTCTCTGACTTTAACAAACTGATCGGCTAATCCTGGGATCCTATAAGGAAATCACTCCTTCCTACAGAACCAGTTCCAGTCCCACACTCGACTCCTCATAAAAAAACATCGCAAAAATAGAATATCCTGAAAGAAAATGTTTGTCAGCGGGAAAGAGAGAAAAGAGAAATAGAACAAAACAACTCTTGTTCATAACAAATCAATTACAATGACTGGTCTTTCTGCAGTCCTTTAGTATGCTCAGGTAGTGTCCAACAGTGCCGCCTCTCAGTCTTCATGGAACAGAGTCTCTGGTGATACGAGGTTCTCTTTGCCTTGCTCTTTGGACACACAGTTCACTTGGAACACACAGTTCACTTTGCTCTCCACCTTGCTCTTTGAACACACAGTTCACTTGGAACACACAGTTCACTTCAAACACACAGTTCACAAACTCGATGAATGTGAGCAATAAACTACTT
The DNA here is from genome assembly GCF_028390025.1 of Pseudophryne corroboree. Taxonomy (NCBI): domain Eukaryota; kingdom Metazoa; phylum Chordata; class Amphibia; order Anura; family Myobatrachidae; genus Pseudophryne; species Pseudophryne corroboree. Next base: position 393,164,261 of record NC_086449.1, read on the forward strand.
TGTCACAGGTTCTCTCCGGGTCAGCGACCTTCTTGCAGTGGGACGAGTGGACCCAAGTCTCTCTTTCGGCGACCTTTAGTGCTGTCAACAAATCTTGGTATGGTCCTTCCCACCTGTCTATTAGGCAACCTGAGCGTAAGAACAATCACACAGTCTCTTGGTTCACAATCAAGACAGTTAGCATTTGGCATACCAGCAATCAACAGTTTCAAGTTCTTTGTCAAGTTCTCAAATGCTGGCTCATCTCAATAAGGTACTGTACTGTCACCTCATTGGTGTATTTCTGATCATTGTGCGGATCAATCATGACATGAGGTTGTCTTCCAAAAACAACCAAAAAAGACACAAATACCAAAACAAAAACAAATTTTGAAGAGGGTGATTCATTGAGTGAAGATCTGGGAGTGGTTCCGAAGCTACATAATACTAGTGGCAGTATCTATGATCACAATAGTACAATTTCAGGCTTTGCTACTACTTCTAGGGGTACCATTATATACACACAAATTTCTGCGCAATTTTTCTTTGCGGTAAACACAGCAGCATCTGTGGCGGCAGGAAATGCCTTTACCCAGTTTGAGAAAACATCAGTGCACATCAATACATAACAATAATTCCTAAAGGGTGTTAACTGTACGAAGTCGATTTGTATTTCCAGAAAAGATCCGTCTGCAGGAGGAATATGGGATGGCTCTGTTGGTATTGCTTTACCAATATTCTTCCTCAAGCAAGTAAGACAGGTCATTGCTCTCTTACCTGCATGAGAATAGAATCCTGGTGCACACCAGTAGGCTCTCATCAGCCTGCACCTACCCTCTTTGCCTAGATGAGTCAGACCGTGTGCCACCTCAGCTAGACTTGGAAGGTATGCTCTGGGGGCTACTGGCTTACCATGTCCACCTGCCCACAGTCCTGAGGACTCCTGGCCATACCCCTTTGTCCTCCAGACTGCCTCTTCCTGCAGGGAACACAAATATTTGTATCTTAATTTAACTATCGTGTGTTTGCAATGTAGAGTACCATGAGCATAACTACAAAAAAAAAGAAAAAAAGAAACATCTCTGTAGAAGAGAATGAAGAAGAAAATGAAAAAGAAAATGTCAGGTTTGCCATTCACCAACAGACACATCAGTGTCTATACAAAATTTCCCTTCACCAGTATTCCCATTCTCCACCCTTTGTGCATGACAAGGCACACTGCAGTATTACTGGTGTCATCGTGCTGTTGAGATATACTGGGTTTCGGGCAGAACTCTGAAGGACCTAGGCATGTGGAGTTTGAACTGTACTTGGGTCCATGTATTGTACCACCCTGTGTGAATGCAAAAGATGAAGAGGAAACTGTAGAGAAACAGAATAGAGGTTGGTGACAGATGAGTTTGTAGAGGTGGAGAAGATTTTATAAAAATATGACAACTGGATTGGGCACTACGGGGAAGTGATTCTCTACTTGGTCTACTCCTGTAAAAAAAAATTCTGTGTGTCTTATCTCTACTGGGACTATCCCAGCCATCAATCCAGTGTCCTGTCCATCCTAAGTTCATAGGGAACCCGGTATCTGTGAGATAATTTCCTCTACCTGTGATGGACAGAGCCTAACCAATATGATGCCCTAGGCAAGATTTTGGCTGGTGCCCCCTAGCACCACCGCTGGTTCTGCCTCTGACCTTGCACCTCTTTCCCAGCACCATCACACCTCACCCATAGCAGTCCTTGTACCCCCTATATTTTAAATAGGAACAGTTCGCACATTTGACACACAGCCCAAAAAGGGGCATCTTCTTGCTGGGAAGGGGCATGGCCACACAATAGTAACCCCAATTCCAATTACGCCACACAGTACTGCAACTTTATTCACATTTTATCTTGCGATAGTGTCCATAATTCATATTACATCCCACAGTAGTATCACTTTACCTTATAAACGTTACTCCTCACAGTAGAGCCCCTTATTCACATTACATCACAGTGAATTGCTCCTTATTCACATTACACCACACCTTATTGCTCTTAATTCACATTAGACGACACAGTAGTGCCCTTTCTATATGCAACGCCACATAGTAGAGCACCTTATACACATAAGGCCACACATTAGTAATGCATTTATACACAATTCCACACAGTAATGCCCCTTACACATATGAGACACATTAATGTCCTTATAAACATAATGCACCTTACACATTATGACAACCTTTATTAATGCCCTTTTACACATAATGTACCTTACACATATGCCGCACATTATTAATGCCCTTATACACATAATGACACACATAGTGCCCCCTACACATTTGCTGCTCATTATTAGTGCCCCTATACACATAATGACACACATACAGTAGTACCCTGTTACACATATGCCGCACATTATTAATGCCCTTATACACATAATGACACACATAGTGGCCCTTTACACATATGTTGCACATTATTAATGCATTTTTACATGACACACATAATGCTCCTTACACATATTCTGAACACTACTGCACAACCAACCCACTCACATGCACACAGCACTCACACTTCCACTAACACTGTGACCTCTGCCTCTGCTTGGATACAGATGTGTCCTCACAAATCTTGCATCAATGTTAACATCGGGCACCTTTTTTTTTTTAAATAAAAATGCATCTTATTTGCATTGCTATGTGGCTAGGATGCACAAGCAGCTTCTGCTTATTAAAATGATATGCAGCATGCCTATATACTGTGTGAGACTGTGACTGTATCTGCATATGAAATGCTACATACAGAATATAGGCATGCCGCATATCATTTTAATCAGCAGAAGCTGCTGATGCCCCTAGGCATATCAAATGCCCTAGGCAATTGCCTAGTTTGCCTATGCCTATGGCCGGCTCTGGTGATGGACATGCATCTAGAACAGTAGAATGCGATATTAGTCTTCAAGTTTTGTCAAAGGGTAATGTTGCATTTATTTTGTTCTTCCCATTAGCCGAATCTGTGTTTTCTATATGGCTTATGATTCCTTACTATATGTCCCTTGGTCCCGTCTATGTGTTTAATAATGTGGCTTGTGTTTTCTGTCTAGGGGATCTATATTGACTACGTGTCCTACTACTCCTACAATCTCTGGCAAAATGCCCTTCCTTTCTACAAGTGTAACATATTATTGACCATTAGGGATCTAGGGTTTGGACTGATGGGTCTTTCCTGTATGTGCCAGTATACTTACCGCCCTCAACCTCTCCACCTGTTGTTCTCTGCGCCTAGCACTATTCTTGTGATGTTCAATAGCACACTATCTAAGATTAGCTACTGTGACCCCTTTCCAATTTTGCAATGAAGTCTGCACCCTGACACTCAATGCCTTATTGAGCCCGTCCATTTGCAAAGAGACAGCCACCTCCCATTTGCCGAATTAGTGTTTACCAGTGGTCTTATCCAGATGGAGAGTTTTCTATTACTGCAAGAGACAAAAACAAAAAAAAAGTTTAACAAGCTTCTAGATCATGCAAAGTATTTCATTCAATCCTTCTCATCCCGTATTAAGGGTCTGTACGTGGTCCAACAAACATTTCCAAGCTCATCTTTACTAGGGGCATTACTAGGAATGAATACTTCTTATATGGTAACTGAAAGAAATACCCTGGGGTTACCTTGTCTCTGTCCGCTTTCCTACTTGCAAATACTAATGTGCAGACAGGTTTTTCTCCATTTCTGACGTTACTTTCTTGATTTATTTTTTTTCGCTATACATGTACACGAATGATACCATACTTACCTGTTCCACTGGTCTCAGCCACTTCCCCCACAGGCTACTGCTCTTCTTTTACCGATTGGATACTCATATGGGTGCATGAGAAATGGCTGACAACAATCAGGTCACCTTCTCTTCCTAAATAAAACTTCAACATTCATTAGTACATATATAGGTTACAGTCATATTTTTATTATTTTTTATTATTTTCTATAGTTTGTATGCTGGCCGTAACTGCATCCACATCTACATAAGGCGGTGTACTTGCATTCTCTTTTTTTTCTTCCTACTTATTTATTGTTGCTACAAGTTCAAACAGTTCTTATTTTTCCATTCTTGTCTTATATGACTTTGGTTAAACATACCACCTGCAATACCTTAGGATCAAACTCACCAACCCCTCTTGCTGTCACAGGTTTAAACAATTTGTATGTCTGACCCTTTGTTTTCGGGATTTTATCAGACATATTCTTATCCTTAAGTTCTGCAATACCTCTGGTTCAAAGCTGCCCACTTTAGGGAATGGTACCCTATCTTTGTCAGTCATACATACCCATTCATTGCAAAAAGCCTCCGTGTGTGACCCATATTTTTCACACATAATAAACCTCGCTGACCCCCTGGGCCGCGGCACCTCAACCTGAACCCTAGTTTCTAAACGCCCACTGCTTGTGCAATTGGATCCCATCGCGGACTTTTTGCCAATAAACGCAATCCCCAATGCACACCGCAGAGAAACAGTGAAAGACACCTAGCGCTTTAACTCGCTCACGCCCACGTTGGCCAATACTACCATACACTGTCGATAGCGAAGGCAATGTACCCAACCTAGGGCCCTATCTGACCTATATTTACTGGAAGTTTTTTAGGAATAACTTACCCTTTCCAGTAAATATACAACGCTGGAGATTTTCCTGAGAGAGACCAGTGAAAACTCCCTATAACCTTATACACAAATCACACTTGCGTATGCTCTATATAGCGCTAATGGTACCGCGATTTTACGCAAAACCTCGTAAAGGTGTATCTATATATATCGCACCCACAAATGCGCGGTCCAATCGCACAGCATATAGGTACTTGTTACCTATCTGCCGTACAACCACGGGTCATTGTACAAACTGGGACCCTCAGTCCAGAGCGTAATACCAAAAAAACCTTTTTACTTCAATACTTCGCAATACAATGCACTATCACGCTCCTCTACAAATCACCTCACGATTTGCGTATTTCAATCTATATTAACGTGAGTCAGCCACTTCACGCCACCAAGCCTCCTCTTACTTGATGTACCATGGGTCCCGATTTCCGGAGTTCAATTCCACTCACTCCTACGTTCGCTCTCTCAAGTACACTTTGTCTTTTCTGTACAGAAAATTTGGATTCATTCAGGTTGGCAGCTTTACCCCAGAGGCAATACAGTTTTTAAACTAAATTTAGAGTAACCTGCTTTTGAAATCTGATAGTTTTGTGCTATTGTATTAAATGTCTACTATCTCACCTTTGAACTAAACGACACTATTGTATAATTTGTACTTAGCGCCCGCATTCTTACGCACTTTGCGGAAACACGCGACCGTGCGTGTCTCTTACGCTGCGTGCGCAGTCCTTTACTTTACCCGAGACACGTGTACAAAACCCTGCGTCCGCAATAAAACAAAACACACAGCTTCTATAAATGTGAGCAATACTAACTACTATTGCCCACTAGACACAACTTGTTCTGTATAAACTTTTATGCAGACTTGCGTTTGTGTCTTTATACTTACTTCCTTAAAAACTGTTATTTTAGTTTTAACTATATAGCAACAAATGTATCCTATTTCACACAGATCTATAATGACTCTAGCAATAATCAACAATTTAAATGATATGATTCAGATTGGATAGCTATCTTGCAGAACATACACTGATATAAATATACACACAATTATAATAATATTATATATATGTACCATTCACTGGTCTCCTATGAGACTCATTTACCCATCCAGTGCTTCTAATTTGCATATCAACAGAGGTTCATATGCCTGTTCAAGAGGGTAGTGGGACAGGTTAATTAACATTTCAATGGCTATCTTATAGCAAGCAGATTCTATCTAAATCCTAGAGGTAAAAGGAAAAAAAAAAACTTTTTTTATTTTATCTGTGTGTAATTCTTACATCAAGCATTCATCTCTTAACTCTCACTAGGCCCAGCTGAAACTATTTGTAATTGACTATGGCATGGGTTAAATAAATGCATTGGTAACTCATAAATGGTGTTTGATGTGACCAAGGAAAGCTGATTATTCTGAGCAGTGAAAATCAGCCATTTAGAAAAACGACCTTCCCAAAATGCCGCTGCTCCTCCCCCTTACACATCCATGAGGGTTACACAAAATGGTGGACAGGCCATGTGGTTAGTCCAAAATGGAGGACAGACCATGCGGCTTCCTTTGTCACAAAGAAATCACACATCATACAAGCATCAGAAGTTATTTTAGGCCTGAGTTAAAATAAAAACTATATCAAGGCTATGCAGCAACTTTTAAATGTACTTTTAACCCTACTTACCAGATAAGCAATCCAATCTGAATCAAACACAATATGACTTATTTGAACCTTGTTTTGCAACAATAAAAATACATTTTAGCATCTTAAATATTATGAGAAACGCATTGTCCCTTGAATTTCATATCAGCGGCTTACTGATAACACAACAATACATTAACGTGGATGTTATTTTCATCAGCTTCTCGATGCGTCCATCGGAGCCGGTCAATTACAGCCGCGATTGTAATGTACAGTGCATCATTAAGAACGTGATATCGCGGACCAGCCCCCATCTAAGAATGCCATTTTGATTTCTCACAAATATTTAAAATGCCCGCTCTAATATATATTGCAGACGCCAGGCGCATCTTATTACCATATACGATAAAAGTGTGCTGTACATTGCAAAACACTGTATCCCATAAGAGAAAACAATACACCCACACATTATCTGAGTTCCAAAGCTCATTGATGTATATATTTGTTATTAAAAAGGATATGGATTCAATATATATTACAAAGCACAGTATACCTATAGTTACATGAATACAACTCAGACAGTAAGCAGTTAAAACATAGTTACATACAATTATATACAGTTACAGGCCAGCGATACAATACCATTCCCTCAATGCTTATGACTCTATATTTCTGTAAAATCATGCCGGGACTCCATCTTACGCTGAGACCAAAACAGGAACTGAGCTGGCAATAACTCCATCATCGTCTCAGACCTTACAGCAACTCTGAGACCAAAAACAGGAACTACCTTCCTGTGTGGTCAGTAAAATGTGTTAACTAGTTTCTGGGGGAGGGGACTCTCTCTCATTCATGATTGAGTCACTAGTTTCTTTGTATATGCTGAACAGGTTCAGCCTTGGGGATGTACAAAGGGGCTGGCCTGAGTTTCCTGTTCATTACCTATTCGGAACATCCATTGTTCTAACAAAAGTGATTTTAGCTTTTATACATGTAATCATAACTCCGTGTTGCAATGTCCTACAACTTAATAACAAGTATCAAATGAATCCACACATTAATCTGGTCGTTTCAATAGTAAACATGACAGGCCTATCTTGTTTCGTTCAAATAATACACATACATGACATTACTTCAATATATATAATTTTAAATCATCATGATGTCTGGCGCTTGATATTATTATAATTATGTACTGTATGAAATAAGTGTCGAATCCATCTCTGTGGCATGTCCGTGTAAATGCGTGTGTTACCATATATTGCTGTACTCGCTGAGCGTATTTGCAAGTATAGCGACTTATTTGTGTGTAGAGCGTGTATGTTCTCTTTATGTAATATTTTTTTTGACTTCGACAGGGCTCTTTTACATAGGGACTGCAGCCAAAGTCTGGAAAAATTTAAGTTTTGGGGGTTTTGGATGCATTTTCCATTTAGTACATCCCAGTCATTGGGGCTAATTCAGACCTGATCGCTGCTGTGCGTTTTAGCACATCAGTGATCAGGTATGAAATGCGCATGGGCCGCCGCAGTGCATGCCAGACAGCCGACGACTGTCTTAGCACTGTGATCGCCTCTGCCTCATTGACAGGCAGAGGCGGTTGCTGAGTGCGAGGGGGCGGGCCATCTGCATTTGGCCGCCATTTAAGGGGTGGGGTCCGGGCAATGCAGGTGTGCCCAGACCGTTAGGGGGCAGGCCACGGTGGCTGCATGACGTCGCACGCAGCCGCTGCGACCCGGGCAGCGACGAGTAGTTCCCTGACAGCTCGCAGGAGCTTCGCTGGCTGGGATCTACTCTTCCAGTACAAATGCATCACCGCTGTGTGATGCTTTTGTACTTGTGCGGGGGAAAGCGCGCGGGGGGGGGGGGGAGTTGGGCCTGACATGATGGTGGTCCTGGATATCATGCCTCCACTCTCAGCTCTGAGTCTCAGATTCCGAATCCAGTTCCAGGCTAGCCACTGTGATTTGGGCCCCAGGGGGATATTGCTACTGTAGTTGGTCATTCTGCAATTCCGATTCCTAACACTCAGTGGCGGATTTATCGCTAGGCACACTAGGCAGGTTTTTAGGGCCCGGCGGATCTCATGGGGCCTGCATGACAGTGCCTTTGTCAGAAGCTTCAGCACGCGGCGGAATGTCCCTTGTAACACAACTTCCTGGTTCCCATCTGCAGCGTGACCAGGCTGGACAGGATGCTTCCGGTACGCCAGAGGAGGAGCACAATGTTTTGGATCTGACAGTGGGAGCTGGCCAGTTCTACCATCACTCCACCCTCTCTGTCCATCTGTCTCCCTTCCCGGCCAAGCCCGAAGACGTAGAGCCGCAGATGTAGAGGAGGACCGGAGCGTAACTTGTACAACATGGAGCCGTCATTGGCAGACTAGGAGACCAGACAGCAGCAGCGTGGCATCGTACCAGTCACACCTGCACGCTAGCAGAAGAGCCCCACCATCCAGCAACAGGTTCAGAGAGGCAGGAGGATGGAGGTACTGTGGTTTATTAAATGTACATTTACTTGAAGCGGAGCGCAGCCTGTTCATTTGCTGTGAGGGCCTTATGAATTTATGAATATATACAAGGTCTCTTGTATATTAATTAAACAGTACTGGTTGTGTACTTAGAAATATTTGTACTACAGCCCACTCACTACATGGCTACATCTGCTGTGCATATGAAGCATATTCAAGTGGTGCTGTTTAATGTGTCAGCACATACAACGGGATCTGGTCAGATTTTTGGACAGTCGGATCACGGCAGTCAAAATACCGACACCGGAATCCTGACACTGCTCACAATGCTGACACCCCATACAAAATCACAATCCCGGCTTCAGCATCCCGACAACTGGGATCTAGAACAAGTGACTGCTGGACCGCCAGAGAGGTAAGTCGTCGTGGGGTATGGGGGTGTGTGTGTTAATATTGAGGTTAAGTTTAGACTGTGGATGTAGGGTTAGGTTTAGGCTACGGGGAGGGGGGGGGGGTAGGTTTAGGCACCATCGGGGAGGGTTAAGTTTAGGCTGCGGTAAGTGACGGTTAGGAGGGGAGGGTTAGTATATTTACCTGATCCCTGTCGGGATTCTAACCATTGGGATGCCGCAGTCGGTATTCTAACTGCCGACATTTCAGTCCCAACCCCACACAACTAGCCCCATAACCCCATCTTGAGGAAGAGCCCCACCGGCCACCTCATAGACATGTGAGGGAAGGAGGCACACAACCAGCAGGCACAGCAAGGGGCGGTGATGACAGGATATAATACTATGTATTGTTTGAGGAGGAAGGGGCCCCATATCGGTGTCTTGCTTAGGGCCCCATGAGGTCTAAATCTGCCTCTGCTAACACTAGTTGGGCGTTCTGTGGTTCTAATTCCAAGTCCAGTACTATGCCACCCTGAGATCTTTATAGTAACAGTTCTTTTAGTTACTTCTGATAAAGGAGGTGATGGTTTCTTACCTTGTTTTATCATTTAGAGAGGAAAGATTAGAACTTCGGATCATTTACCAGCTTCACAAGAATGTTCTTTACTGAAGACTCTTGGATCTCTGTTAATGTAAGGACAGATATTATTCTATTCACACATTTGTAGGTATAAAATTGTTTGCAAACAAACCCCTCATCAATTGCTATCACTGCAGCTTATTTATACCTAAGCAACCCACCTGACAACATTTAAGAGCAGTGTAAAGCATACATTTTTTTACATCAGATATTTTGCAGTGTTTAACAAGATGGCAAACCAAGTGATCTCATCATGTATTTTAACAAGTCTGGCAAACATTGTGCTCTCACTACAAATCAAACACATTTTTTTTCAAGGGGCAATGAAGAATTCAACAACCAAATGCTGCTGATAGCATATCTAAAATCCTGTGTGCATTCCTATTTTCATATTTATATTCATATTTATGTAGGTATGCCAATGCTGTAGATAAACTGTCATGTTTGTGCTGTTAGATTTCCAGTTTGAATAGAACTCTTTCTTTCATAAACTGCCAAATAAAGTTTTCTGATCAGTCCTTTATGTAGAATCAGCTTACAGGAGCTTCAGGCTCGATGACAAGTGAGCAGATGTTTTACTATAATAATTCAAAACACAGGGCCAATATTATAATTAAGCTGTTTGTAATGTCACTTGCTCAAGTACATGTTTGTCATTACATTTGCAATGGTTCTATTGCAGAAAATGTTTTCAGTAGAAAAACTGTTATATATTGTATATCAGACATAATATATGGATTAATAAAGTTTCATTATTGAAAATTGGGCACATAATAGGATGAATGCTGAGGTGGAGGACATACTGAGAGCATACCCTCCAACTGTACCTTTTTAGCAGGTACAGTACCTTTTTTATGGTCTGTACCGATTTTTGGCTCTCCAAACTTCCATTGAAAGTATAGGAAAAGGGAAGTGGCCACGCCCCCTTTACCGTGGCCACGCCCCTTTTCAAATTTGTATCGATTTTTTTGTGTAAAATGTTGGAGGGTATGTGAGAGGAGCATATGCTACAGGGAATTATTGTTGATGTGGGGAAAGAGGACTTGGAACAACATCATATTGGGCCTGATTCAGAAGTGGATGCAGAAGTGCACGTAGCAGAGTCTCTTGGTGGTTGGCTGTCTGAGACTATGCAAATGCCACTAAAAGTTCCTTCCGTTATGTACATTTGAGCAGCTGAATGTGCAAGGACTGAGACGCCCACTTTCTACATGTGTGCACGCAGTAATACTGATTGTTGCATCCTTATACGCCACTATCAGTCGCCCCATCGAAACTTGTACCAGCCCTATGGCAGGTGCAATTTTGCCATCTGTTATGGCCTCCTTTGCCTGCAGTGGGTGTTGATCATTAGGTTGACTCTAATTAGGTCGACATAGAAAAAGTCAACATGGTCAAAAGATCAACAGGGTCATTAGAGTCAACATGTAAAAGGTAGACAATAAAAATGGTTGCCAGTTATAAAAAATCAATGTACCGCATCCCCTTGCCGTGGGCAGGTTACTATTCCCAGTCGTAGTCCATGTGGATGGTACAGTATGAAAAAGGAGGGAAAAAAGAAAAAAGTTGTGCTGACTATATTTGTGTCGACCATTATCATGTGGACCATTTGAACTTGTCAACCTTCTACACTTGTCGCCCATAAGCACTGTCAATCTTTTACATGTCAAAGTAATGACAATGTCGACCTTTTTTACCATGTCGACCTAATGTGTAGTCAACCTTTTCACTGTTGATCTCTAGTCTGGAAACCGCCTGTAGCTATGTGTTTCTGTATCTAGTTGTTTCCACTGACATGCCCATCACATTCCCCTAACACGCCCAGTGAAAAGATTATTTTTCTGTACATTTGTAACCACCTCCCACGTACAGGAACACCCACAACATCATTGATACCATCTGTCTCCATCGCAAAAGCACCCTTGTGCTCACCGCACGTTCCTGGCATACACTCTGTGGAATGCATAGGCCGTAGAAGTTTCTAGGAATGTTTGCACATACACAGTTGCAGAAAATTGCATTGAGTGATGCTCTGAATGAAACACTGGGTGTGGATTAACAGATAGACAATCAATAGGTCTACAATCAATAGGTCGACACCATATGGTTGACAGTGAATAGGTCAAGAGGTACAAATGTTACTTAGATTACCAATTCTAATCCTTTATTATTATTTATTACACTGGACTTTATTTGCTCTATTCAACAGTGTCCAGATACTTGACAATCACAGGGAGGGAAAGGAGAATTTCAGGTCTAGTGCCAGGCTACAGCCAAGTAACTGGTGATCAGGCCTGGTGGCTATAATCAGATAGCACATTGCAGGGAGGTTGGTCTCTGTCGGTGATGATGGAAGTGACATTGGCACTGAAGATTTAGAATTCGGGAGCCTGCAGCTTGCTATCTTGTCACTGCTAGAACTAAACAGTGGACAAAAGTGGACACAAGGAACTGCGCCATGTCACCACAGTGAATGTAAGCTTCTTTACTGACCTTTTGCACTAGTACTTTAGTATAGCGAAAGCTCATATCATTCATACCGAACACCAGCATGCTGACCGGATCCCCTTTATCTCTGTCCACTTTATCCCCCTCCAAGTCCATTGTCCCACCTCACCCTAATGTATCTTACCCTCCTTTTAGATTTTTAGTTTTCACTGCCAGGGTTTTCAATAATCAGCACTATGAAGCAGAGATGGCCAAGTAATAAGTAAAAATTATTATATGGTTGATGAGTGTGTGTGTGTGTGGGGGAAGGGGGGGAGGGGCGGGTGTATGTGTGTGTGTGTGTGTGTGTGTGTGCATGTGTGTGTGTGGGGGGGAGGGGCGGGTGCATGAAGACTTTCACTCTGCCAGGGGCGCCGGACCCCTAGATACGTCATTCCTTATATGCAGTCTGAAACTCCTTCCAATAGAAATGACTGGGCCTCTGGTAACTAACACTATCTGAAAATAGCGTCAATTCTCGCCAACACAGAAGCTGGTCAATATCCGGCGGCCACATCAGTCGACTAATGGCAAATATGCCATTACAGAAAACATGTGAAAACTAATATTACCGAAGATGTAATGGCCACTTTCCCCATAATGAGTAGGCCCCTTACTGTGGCTTCTGCACTGGAGAAAAATGCGTTTGTGACAACAGATTACCAAGTGTTAATTAATACTCCTACGACATTTAAAATAACACCAAAGTTATGTGGTGATGTAACGCTTCAGTGACAGACAGAGAGGACACATTCAGACAACAGAGATAAATATTAGAGGAAGAAGATGTTACTGTGTGATCAGGGTGCGTATGCCTACACTTTTACAGATCTCATTCATTATTTCCTTATTCTGAATCTGAAACATTACAAAGAAATAGCAATAATAACTCATTTAAGTTTCTACGCTATAAACTCATGCTACAGTGCCACTAACATTTTTATATTATATAAAATGATACAAGTGGAAAATGGGCATACTTATTTTTCACATCTGCAAAGGAGCCAATATTTGGTCATTGCCAGGAAACACAAAAATGCTTTAGTCATTCATGCAGATAAGAAAAGGAAACATGTCAGCAAAATACATGTATCAGGCTGTTCACATCAGCCTCATTTTAGATGAGATTTGGGTGGGTTATATTGTTTCTGTGCAGGGTAAATACTGGCTGCTTTATTTTTACACTGCAATGTAGATTTCAGTTTGAACACACCCCACCCAAATCTAATGGGCCCTACACACATACCGATCCGCCGCTGAGCTGGCCGATAGTGGATACGGCCGACGGGCGACCCGGCGGCATGGGGGGGGGGGGAGGTGACAGGAGGGTGAAGTTTCTTCACTCCCCCCGTCACCCGGCTCCATAGCACTGCATGCTAATATGGACAATCTCGTCCGTATTGGCCTGCATGCATAAGCGACGGGGCACCAACGATTAACGAGCGCGGGGCCACACATTGTTAATCGTTGGTGCCTACACACAGAACGATATGAACGATTTCTCATTCATTTATGAACGAGAAAGTTCATATCGTTCTGTTTTATCTGCCAGTGTGTAGGGCCCATGACTCTCTCTGCACGTTATATCTCCCCCCCCCCCCATCCCCCCTGCAGTGCACATGGTTTTGTCCTTTAGCTAACAAATTTGCTGCTGCGATCAGATCTGAATTACCCCCAAGGTTTCTTTTTATTATGAATAGATTTTAGTTTTCCTGAAGAGGTTGTTTCGGTGAAGTTTGATGAATTTCATTCTTTAGTACTGACTGAAATGAGGCTGTTGTGAACTTTGCAGATGTGAAAAATAAGTATGCCCATTTTCCACTTGTATCATTTTATATGATATAAAAATGTTAATGGCACTGTAGCATGAGTTTATATGAGTTTATAATTAAATATATTTAATTATGACCAACTTTCTGCCGATATCACAGTGTAAGGTCTGACTTAGGATACTGTATGTTCAGTGTTGCCAATGGTTATTATAAACAAAAGCACGGTCAGTTATTCAGCAAAATTATTAAAATAAGATAAAGCAATGGAGTGTGCACATTTTTAGGTGAACTCTGCAAAAAACACTTGTATATACTATAACTGACCAAAGTAAATGACGATTCACCAATTCAAACCATTTGTGAAAAGTGGTTTCATTTGCAAATTTGCTACCACATTGGCGTGAATTAATTTTCTGTCATTCCATACATCTCCAATAATGTAGTCATCTTTATTCATTATGTAGTAGGTCAATTTCAGTAATTTTTTTATTTTAAAAGATAAATAATCCTTTGCTTAAAGATAAAAAATAAATATTAAATTCCCACTGTCAGACGGTAATAAATGTATCTAACATTATTTCAAAATGTTCTCTTTTTTAAATTCCCAAAATGCCTGTCCCTTTGCTCATTCCTTGGCTCTGCGCTTTCTTCTCACATTCTGTTTCTAAAATAATTTACACCTATTGCCACTATGCAGTACCCAAAGTATTCATAGTACAGCATTCTGAATTTAAAATGGTTATGTTGTACACAGCCGTGCACTTTGCCCAAATTTCCTTTGAGATGTAGAAAATATTCATACTTATACCTAGACTTCTTCCTCTAGGGAGAAGTTGCTGGAAGTAAATCTAACATGCATGGCCTGCTTGACAAAAATAATTATTATGCACCGTTACTGACCTGGTTCACAGTAAGGGGGTAATTCCAAGTTGATCGCAGCAGGAATTTTGTTAGCAGTTGGGCAAAACCATGTGCACTGCAGGGGAGGCAGATTTAACATGTGCAGAGAGAGTTAGATTTGGGTGTGGTGTGGTCAATCTGCAATCTAAATTGCAGTGTAAAGATAAAACAGCCAGTATTTACCCTGCACAGAAATAAAATAACCCACCCATATCTAACTCTTTCTGCACATGTTATATCTGCCTCCCCTGCAGTGCACATGGTTTTGCCCAACTGCTAACAAAATTCCTGCTGCGACCAACTTGGAATTACCCCCTAAATGTAGATTACTGTAGTTCAATATAAATGCAGTTGTTTACAAACACAACTTAAGTTAATTCTGTGTATACTGCAGACAAATGTCTATTTTGCAAAAAAAAAAAGCTTTTTTCTGAGATGCGTTTAATTTGCCAACTGTCAGGATTTCAGCGGTCAGGATACCAACGCCGGAGAGGGAGGGATACGCTATGAGACTCGGTTAACCGGATTCCGGAAGTGAGGCTGATACTGGAACCAGAAGTACGGCTGGGAAGGTTGCGCACGCTGTACGGAGCAGGCAGCAGGGGAGCGTGGTGTGAGCACTGCTGCTCCATGCAGGCAAAACACTGAGCCACTGAGTTAGAGGACGAGAGGGGAGGGGGACCAGAGTAGGTTTTTGCCGCACAGGAGGACTGTAAGTGCGTTGATCACGCTGATTGTAGCGGAGCAGGCAGCACGGGAAGCCTGGGGTGAGCGCTGCTGCTCCATGCCAGTACCTTGCCCTGAGTCAGCACATTACAGTACATGGCACACTGCATAAGAGTGGCTGGCAGGTGCATTCTGCAGGTGCATGATTTGTGTCAGGGAGTTAGCAGGTGCAGACCATTGGAGAAATTCTTAGGAGCAGTTACAGAGCTGGCATTGCATCGCAGCAAGCATCAGTGCAAGATTCAATGCACACAGGGTCTATAGTTTTTGGAGGAGGTCGCCCAGATCAGTATGTGTCGCCTAGTGCTGTGTGAGGTCCTAACACACGTCTGGACACGCAAGTATCATCTTTATTATTTAAAGGTGCTCATAAGCATAGGTTGTATTTGTGTCTGTTTTTCTATATCTCTGGGTAAATTGGATTGCATTTCTTTAAGCGGTTTTGTAGAGGTTGACAAGTCTCTGTACTAGAGGGGACTTACATTAGACTTATAACAAAGAAGCAGGACCCCACCTTAGGTCAAAGGGACTTCAACTAATTCAAACAGAAGAGTGGGAGCAGAATTGACAATCTCACACAGTGCATATCTTGTCAGATGTATGCACACTTGGAGCAAATGTTCCATGGTGAGTACCTCTGCACAAGATGTGAGCAAATGGTCTCCTCCTTGGAAGCCCAGGTAACGGATCCAAGGTAGACCATTGCAACACTGATGGAAATCGCCAATCTTGAACAGGGTTTGCAGCTAATGGAAGCATTAGGGGGGCAGGAGAGTGAAGAGACAGAGAAGGATAAACAGGTAAGCGGTTGGGTTACAGTTAGAAGAGGTAGCAGAAGGAGAAAGAGGCAGGCCAGCTATGAGCAGACTAATCCCAGCAGATTCCCCCAATTGGACAAAGATACTGTGGATGGCAGTGCTGAAATAGCGAAACCTGGTTAGATTGTTTCCACTAGCAACCAGAGGAACGGTCCCTCTGGCACAAAGGGGACAGTTGAAACTGAGGCACCTAGCCAGATTGTGGTGGTAGGGGACTCAATCATCAGAAAGGCAGATAGGGTAATCTGCTACCGGGACCGTGATCGTCGTACAGTATGTTGTCTTCCGGGTGCTCAGATATGGCACATTGTGGACTGGGTAGACAGATTGTATGGAGGAGCTGTGAATGACCCAGCAGTCTTGGTGCACATCGGCACAAACGACCAAGATAGAGGTAGATTGGATGTCCTTAAAGTGATCACAGGGACCTAGGCCATAAATTTAAGGCAAGGACATCTAAGGTAATATTTTTTGAAATATTACCTGTGCCACGTGCTAGCCCAGGGAGACAGAGGGAGATAGGTAAGTTAATGTGTGGCTACGCAATTGGTAGGAAGGAGGGATTTGACTTCTTGGAACATTGTGCTGATTTCTCTGTTAGGCACCATCTTTTTTGTCATGATGGATTGCACCTGAATGAGGAGGAGGCAGCAGTGCTTGGGGGAAGGATGGTTAGAAGGTTGGAGGAGATTTTAAACTAGGAGTCAGGGGGGGGAGGAAATAGCTAGTAAATATGGGATATTCAGTGAGAACAGTATTAAGGGATGTATTAAGAACAGTGGGGGTAGAGCAGGGGGTTGGGGAAGGACAGCCAATAATGGTAAACCAAGTAATCAAAAAACAAGAATAAATATGATATCAAAGCAAGAATATACCAAAAAAGGCTTTACTAACCTAAAATGCATGTTGGCAAACGCAAGAAACATATCAGGCAATTGGGAGGGGGGTTGGGGGGTTGGAAGTGGTAGCAATGAAAGAACAATATGATATTATTTCATCAGGGTACACCAGAGAAGAACTGATGGTGGGAGTAGTGCATAATGATAGTGACAATACTGATTAGTGGTTAGATACTTGTTTAAGTGAAGAAGTAGTCTGGGAGAGACTAATCAAAATTAAGATGCATAAATCACCTGGTCCTGATTGACTTCACCCGAGGGTTCTCATGGAGCTAAGTTCACAACTAGCAAGACCCCTATACTTGATTTTCAATAGTTCAATTAGATCAGGCATGGTACCGAAGGATTGGCGTATAGCTGAGGTAGTGATATTATTTAAAAATGGATCAAAAAATCATCCGGGTAACTACAGACCGGTTAGTTTGACGTCTATAGTGGGGAAAATATTGGAAGGAATTCTAAGGGATAGCATACTGTACAGAAGTATCTACATACCAAGATTATTAGCAAGAACCTGCATGGGTTTGTGAGGGACAGATCATGTCAAACTAACTTAATTAGCTTCTACGAGGAAGTGAGCGATAATCTTGACCAGGGAAAGGCAGTGGATGTGGTCTACTTAGATTTTGCAAAAGCCTTTGATACAGTGCCTCACAGGAGACTGACCATCAAATAAAAGGAGCTTGGCCTAGGAAAACTGTTTGTACAAGGATAAGTTTCTGGCTGGATAACAGGGTACAGTGAGTAGTGGTCCTCAAGCTGGACCCCAGTAGTCTGTGGAATACCACAAGGGTCCGTACTCGGGCCACTACTGTTCAAAATATTTATCAATGACCTAGAAATAGGCCTGGAAAGCACAGGGTCAATCTTTGCAGATGATACTAAACTGTGTAGGGTAATTAATTCGGAAATAGATGTGGAGTCTCTGCAGAATGATTTATCTAAACTTGAAATCTGGGCATCTAAATGGAGAATGAGGTTCAATATAGAAAAATGCAAGGTTATGCATTTCGTAACTAAAAACAAACTAGCATCCTACATATTAAATGGGGAAAGTCTAGGGGTAACAGTACTGGAGAAAGGTTTGGGCGTACTCATTGATAATAGGCTTAATAACCATATACAATGTCAAAGTGCAGTAAAGAAGGCAAGTAAGGTGCTAGCGTGCATAAAACGGGGAATTGAGACAAAGGACGAGGATGTAATCCTGCCGCTGTTCAAATCATTGGTACGTCGGCACCTGGAATATTGCGTTCAGTTTTGGGCACCACTGTATAAAAAAGATATCGTTGAACTCAAAAGGGTTCAAAGGTGAGCTACTAAATTGATTAAAGGGCTAGATGTACTGGATTACGAGGAAAGGCTTACTAGGTAGAATATGTATACACTGGAAATGAGGTGTCTAAGAGGAGACATTATTAATGTCTTCAAATATGTAAAGGGACATTACAAAGAGTTATCAGAGGAATTATTTTTTAAAAGAACACTGTTTAGAACACGTGGGCACTCGCTAAGGCTGGAGTAGAGAAAATTCCGTGTGCAACGGAGGAAAGGGTTCTTCGCTGTTAGGGCAATAAGAATTTGGAATTCTCTGCCAGGGAAGGTGGTAACGGCAGACTCTGTAAATGCATTTAAAAAAAGGATTGGATACATTTCTGATTGAAAATAATATCCAAGGTTATAACATTTAAAATATTGATGTTAATAATCTGGGTGTAACATGATTTATAGTTGTTAACTAGTCATAAAACATTACTTCAGCAGGTACATTAGAATCAACTCAACATAATACAGGTTGAACACGATGGGCATTTTGCCTCTATTCAACCTCAATTACTATGTTACTATATTATAGGTATTACTGAAACGTGGTGGGATGATTCTCGTGACTGGTCAGTTAACTTAGATGGCTATACCCTCTTCAGGAGAGATAGCGCAAACAAAAGGGGATGAGGAGTTTTGTCTCTACGTCAAGCCATTATTAAAACCTTATTTAAAGGAAATTATTTATGAGGGTACAGGGGATAACATAGAGTCATTATGGGTGGAAATATCAATATCTGGAGGTAAATGTTCAAAAAAGCTACTAATAGGCATATGCTATAAACCGTCCGATATTGGTGTGACTGAGGAAGAGTAACTGTTACAGCAAACAGAAAAGGCTGCAGGAATGGGGGAAGTGTTAGTTATAGAGGATTTCAATTATTCTGACATAAACTGGATAAACTAGTCATGTGATACAGCTAGAGGTAATAGGTTTTTAACCAAAATAAAAGATCACTACTTGTCCCAAGTAATTGAGGAACCAACCAGAAATAGGAATATACTAAACCTAATAATAACAAATAATGTGGAGGTAATATCAAATAACAAGGTGAGGGAGACATTGGGTAACGGCGATCATAATATGGTCTTATTCAAAATAAGTGTCCAAAAGCAGCAATGCAAGAGCTTGACTAAGACTTTTAATTTAAGAAGGCAAATTTTACCATGCTTAAGAATGCTCTAAAGTACATAGGGGCTGATACAGACCTGATCGCTAGGCTGCGTTTTCTTACAGCCTGCAATCAGATCTGAACTGCGCATGCATATGCACCGCAATGCGCAGGCGCGATGGACTGCAGTAATGGAGATCACCAGTCAGCGACAGGATGGTGCAATAATACCAAACGCACCGGCGATCGCAAGGAGATTAACAGGAAGAGGGCATTTGTGGGTGGCAACTGACTGTTTTCAAGGAGTGTCTGGAAAAGCGCAGGCGTGTCCAAGCATTGGAAGGGAGGGTGTCTGACGTCAAATCCGGTCCCAGACAGGCTGAAGTGATCGCAGCGGCTGAGTAAGTCCTGGGCTGCACAGAGACTGCTCAAAATCTGTTTGTGCAGCTCTGCTACACATGCAATCGCACACTTGCACAGCTAAAATACACTCCTCCTGTAGGAGGCGACTATCCGATTGCAGGGCTGAAAAAATCGCTGCCCAGTGATCAGGTCTGAATTACCCCCATAGATTGGTACACATTATTTAAGTGTAAGAACACTGCTGAAATGTGGGATGCTTTTAAAATATTGCTCAAGAGTTCATACCCATTGGCAATAAAGGCAAGAGTACAAAGTAAAAACGGATGTGGCTTAACAAGAAGGCAAGGGTAGAAATGGAAAAAAAGAGGCGTGCTTTCAAAGCATCCAAGTCAGATTGGAATGAGGGGTCATTCCTCTACTATAAGAAATGTAATAAAAATGCAAAAAGGAAATCAGAACTGCTAAAAATAGATAATGAAAAACAAATCGCAAAAGGAAAACAAAACAAACTCCAAAAAGTTCTTTAAGTATATCAATGGAAAAAAGATGAAAAAAGACAATATAGGACCATTAAAAAGTGAGTTGGGCGTTCTGATTATTGACAAGGAAAAAGCAGAGAAATTGAATGAATTTTTTATGTTGGTCTTTACTAGAGAGGACCAAATGGTGGGAATACTATATAATAACGTAAATGGTAATGCCCTGTTACCCAATACTCAGTTGAGCATAGAAGTAGTCCATGAGAGACTTAACAAAATTAAGAATAAAAAATCTCCTGGCACGAATGGATTTCACCCTAGGGTTTTAAAAGAACTAAGCTCAGAAATAGCAAGGCCTTTATACGTAATCTTCTGTGATTCAATTTTATCTGGATTGGTACCAAGGGACTGGCGAATAGCAGATGTAGTGCTATTATTTAAAAAGGGAAGCAAAACTCATCCTGGAAATTATAGGCCGGTAAGTTTGACATCTATAGTGGGGACAATATTAGAAAGTATATTAAGGGATAGCATTCAGGAGTACAGAGAGGCCTGCAAGCTTATTACTAAGAACCAGCATGGGTTTTTGAGGGATAGGTCTTGTCAAACAAACTTAATTAGCTTCTTAGAGGAAGTAAGTGCAAATTAGACCAGGGAAACGCAGTGGATGTGATAGTTTTAGATTTTGCTAAAGCCTTTGACATGGTTCCGCACATGAGGTTGATACATAAACTAAGAGAGCTTGGTCTAGGTAATACAATTTGTACTTGGGTCAAAAATTGGTTTGAAAATAGAGAACAGAGAGTTGTTGGCTATGTAAGTATTCCAACTGGGCTAAAGTATTAAGTGGTGTACCTCAAGGGCATGTACTAGGGCTACTTCTATTTAACATATTTATAAATGACCTGGGAGATGGTGAGAGCAAAGTGATAATTTTCACAGATGACACTAAACTGTGTAAAATAATGAAATCAGATAGAGATGTTGACTGTCTACAGAATGACTTAACCACTTAACTGATGATTTTTTCCCCCAAATACCGCTCCGAGATTGTTTTTTTTTTAATGGGTGAATTAGGTGAAGAACAGCAATTTAACCCTATCCACAATGATTTTAGTTAAAAAAATAAATAAATTATATATACAGATCGATATCGATAGAGAACATCGCGACCATCGTAATATCGGAAACATCGTGACCATTTTGAAATCCGGAACAGCCTCCAGTATACAGGGGGGTGTGGGGGTGGCTTTTGGGGGTTAATTTACACTTCCCCAGTGGCTGCTATTGTCTGCAGCTGCCGGAGGGGGGTGATCCTGCCGTGCTGACCGATCAGCAGTAATCGGCAGCATGGCAATCAGTAAGGGAAAGTGCAGGGAGGCAGAGGGAAGTTTCCCTTCCCTGCTGCTGCTAACACAGTTTATCTGACTGGTCGCATCCTGTGCGACCAGGTCAGATAAAGCACTTGCAGGTATGGTTACATCTGATGCGACCATGCCAGACAAGTGGTTAATCAAATTTGAAGTTTGGGCCACAAAGTGGAGTATAAGGTTTAATATAGATAAATGTAAAGTTATGCATTTTGGGACAAAGAACAAACATGCAATGTATAAATTAAATGGGGATATGGTAGGCGTATCAGTAATGGAGAAAGATTTGGGGGTACTCATCAACAATAGACTTAGTAATAGAGCCCAGTGTGAGTGTGCAGAAGTAAAGGCAAATAAGGTATTAGCATGCATAAAACTGGGGATGGTGCTACCACATTGATTAAGGGCATAGAGTCGTTGGACTATAATGAAAGGTTAACCAGGTTAGATACGTTTACATTACAAAAGAGATAACGAAGAGGAGATATGAATAAAATGTATTAATATTTATAAATACATTGAGCGGCAATATAGGGAATTATCAGACGATTTGTTGATCAAGAGATCTGTATACAGAACACGTGGCCACCCCTAAGGTTAGAGGAGAGGACTTTTCAAACCCAGCAAAGGAAGGGTTTCTTCACAATGAGGGCGGTAAAGATACGGAATTCTCTGCCGGAGAAGGTTATCTTTGCTGAGTCAATTGATAAGTTTAAAAAAGGGTTAGACAAATTTTTAGCAGGAAAAGAAACCTCTAATACCTGTAATTAGATTAAATATAGGTTGAACGCGATGGACAAGCTGTCTTTTTTCAACCTAAACAACTATTTTACTATGTTAATCCCGCCAGTCGACAATGCTGACAGACGGAATCTTAGCGCAACAGGACTAGTCTCACTCGTGGGTGTCCACAACATCCATAGAGTGGGAATGGACCCTATGGCAAGCGCAGCGAGCCACCGAGCCCACAGCGTGGTGAGTGCAGTGAGCCCGCAAAGCCCACTGTCAGGATATTGAAAACTGCATCCCGTTCTCCAACAGATCATACTGAATCTATTGCACTATAAGTCTCAGCATGGTAGCACCTCTAATTATGTTTTGAATTAGGATGTGCAGGGGGGTGGGGATGGATGGAATGCCGACACAGCAATAAGGTGCCTTGGGGGGGTTTGCGGACACAGCAATCAGTGGTGCCAAGAGATGAGGGGAGAGGGTACAAATTACTTGGGCCCAGGTCCACTCCCCCTTGCCTGCTATCAACAGCTGTAGCTCTTCTCTTCAGCCCAGCACACGCTGCTGTGTGCTGGGCTGCAGTGTGGCCATGGAGGGACTTAAAATAAAATAAAATTCAGCATTTTTTTCTAAGTGTGCATGATCACGCCTCCTTTGATTAGGCCACACCCCTGAAAAGTACCTGGGCCCAGCCAAGCTTTCAACTGCCCTGACAGCAGTTAGGTGCCGGCAGGGGGGGGGGGTGCTCTCCTCCGTGCATCATCAGCAGTGACACACACGCACGGACACGATAATAAGGTGCCAGGGCCCGCAGACACAGCATTAAGGTGCCAGCAGGGGGTCCGTGTACACAGCAATAAGATGCTTTGCGAGGGAAAGACACAGCATTTCCAAAGATCCGGCACTCCCAATGGTAGCAATGAATAGGAACCTTGCTGAGGTGCTCTCCTTAGTGGTTAGCATACCTCATCCATATGCAATAAACAATAAAGGTGGCACTCCTGGACTATTTTCAAGGTGAAAAAAAGCTGTGTTTAATCAATGTTTCGGGGCACTCCTGCCCGTCATCAGGACACACAAAAACAGTGCAGCACACAGTGAACAAATATACTGTATATACTCATACTTACAAATGCCAAGACCCTCTGGCAGCCATCCAGTGCGTGCGCCCAGATCACGGCTCACTTCCAGTTTCGGGGGTGATGTCATACCAGAAGTGACGCCCGCTGGGTCACATGACTGATGCTGCACAGGTCTCCATGCTGATGCAGCAATAAGCACTCACATGGAGAACTTGCTATACATAATACAAATACAAATGCTTTTCATTAGTGAATAATAACAATGTGTATATAATAACCACAACTTGCACTTATGCCCTGTGAAGGCCCCAAGGCTGTTGAAATCTCAGGGCCCCCCTCGCAAATTATTTTCTATTATGGTTAGAAGGATACTGGGGTCCACATTAGTACCATGAGATATAGACGGGTCCACTAGGAGCCATGGGCACTTTAAGAATTTGATAGTGTGGGCTGGATCCTCCCTTTATGCCCCTTCTACTAGATTCAGTTTAGAAAATGTGCCTGGAGGAGCAGGCCACGCTTGGGAAGCTTCTAAAGAGTTTTCTGCATTTATTTTCTATTTTTTATTTTCAGGCAGGTCTAGTTGGCACCAGACTGCCTGCTTCGTGGGACTTAGGGGGGGAACGGCCCAACCTCCCTAGGGTTAATGGTCCCATTCCCCGCTGACAGGTCACTGAACTCCTGAGGGTCATATTCGCAAGCTCCACCCCGGTGAGCGTACAGACCCGCAGCACGCCGCCTCCCCTAACAGAGCTAGAAGTCGTAAGAGTGGTGAGTAGGTGGCCGGCGTCCCGGTTAGCGGAGCGCCGGCTGTAATGGCAGCACAAGGGTAGGAGTGCAGTGCTGACATGCAGGCTGCGCTCTAGGCTTCAGAGGCACTATGTAACCGCTGTGAGGGGTGAGCTGAAGCCACTAATGATACCCACACTTGCAGTACACTACAGGTGTTTTAACCCACTGTAGAACAGAATATTTACCTCAGCCAGTATAAAAAACCCAGGAGGACCGCGCACCATTAAGGGGGCTGGGCTTCACTATGAGCGAATCCAGCAGCTCACCAGCACCATTTTCCCTCTGCAGCTATACACAGGCAGATTGACAGGGAAGCGCAGCTCCTCCACAAGACTCCAGAACACCTCAGCGGTACCAGGGGGACATAGCAGGGAGGGGAGCAATATTTGGTGTACTAAGCCCTCTTAAGGATACTTAAACTTGTTCTTTAGCTACAGGAGCACTGTGTGGCTGGCACCATTATACTCTGTGTCTCCCTGGAAGGGCTCTGTGTGGGTTAACTGTGCTTTTAACCTATATTCGCGTGTGTGTGTGTGTGTGTGTGTGTGTGTGTTCGTTCGTTCACATTTACTATGTCAAAGGAGTGTGTCTCATGCACAGCAGTGTTTTTCTCAATCTGAGGGATCACTGCAGTGTACTCAGGACAGTACACATTCTCAGGCTAGTGGATATGAACCAGTATGGTTAGATTCATTAAAAGGGATTATTTCAAGTATTTCAAATAAATTATCCCAAAATGAGAAGGAGACGCAATACTAAAGGCAATCTGTTTATGACCTCATGAATAGAGATTCAGTGGTCATTCCAGCATCTCAGACCCCTGTCATTTGTCCACAGAAACGTACTCTGGCTCAAATCAGGCTGATACCGATGATGATGATGTATCAGACCCAGAGGAGGGGGAGGTGTACTCGGGAGGGGGGGATGCAGCTTTGTCACAGTGTATACAGGCCCTGATAGAAGCTATTAGAGATGTCCTGCACATTCCTGATAAGGTATCAGGGGACGAGGAGGAATCTTATTTTAATGTGAAAAAGAAATCCTCAGCTTCTTTCCCTGCATCTAAGAAATTAAATTCCCTATTTGAAGCAACTTGGGTAAATCCTGACAAGACGTTTCAGGTCCCAAAATGGTTACTTACATTCTTCCCGCTTCCTCAGGATGATAGGAGAAAATGGGAAAACCCACCGATAGTTGATGCATCGGTTTCTAGGCTGTCACGTAAGATAGTTTTACCTGTTCCTGGGGCAGCTTCCTTGAAGGATGCTGTAGACCGCAAGATTGAGACCACTCTAAAATCTCTGTACACAGCTGCGGGGGTGGCCCAGAGACCAACTATAGCTTGTGCATGGATCTCTAGGGCCATTGCAAAATGGTTAGGTAATCTAATTGACGGCTTAAATTCCTTATCCAGAGGGGAGAACATTTTACTCCTCCAGCATATACAGGATTCTGCTAACTTTATGGTGGAGGCCATAAAGGAAATTGGTTTACTCAATGCACGCACCACTGCCATGACAGTGTCAGCACGCAGGGGCTTGTGGCTACGCCAGTAGACTGTGGACATGGATTCCAGGAAAGGCGTGGAAAGCCTACCGTTCACAGGTGAAGCCCTTTTTGGAGATGAACAGGATACGTGGATATCCAAAGCTACGCGGGTAAGTCTACATACCTTCCTTCTGCAGCTCCCAGGCTAGAAAATCCTACACTGCTCCAACTCTGCAGTCCTTTCAGACAGCGAAGTTTAAAACAAAACCAAAGGTTCTTCTACGGCCTTCAAAGGCAATAGAGAAAAACCCAGAAAACCAGCAACTGCAGGTTCACAGGAACAAAACCCCAGTTCTGCTTCCTCTATGCCTTCAGCATGACGGTGGACCGCACTGCCTGGAAGACAGACAGGTGGGAGCCCATTTAAGATTCTTCAGTCACATATGGGAAACATCATGCCAGGATCCCTTGGTCAAAGATCTTGTAGCCCAGGGCTACAGACTGGAGTTTCAGGAACTCCCACCTCACAGATTCTTCAAATCAGGCTTACCAGCTTCTCAAGAAGCAAGTATGACTTTACAGGAAGCAATTAAAAAACTGGTACAGACTCAGGTCATTGTTCCAGTTCCGCTTCAGCTGCAAAACCAGGGTTATTATTCCAACCTGTTTGTAGTACTGAAACCGGACGGTTCAGTAAGTTCCATTTTAAATCTCAAGTTGTTGAACCCGTACTTACGGGTGTTCAAGTTCAAGATGGAGTCTCTGAGAGCGGTGATCTCAGGTCTGGAGGAGGGGGAATTCTTGGAGTCTCTGGATATCAAGGATGCGTACCTTCATATTCCGATTTGGCCACCTCATCAGGCTTATCTAAGGTTTGCCTTACAGGACTGGCACTACCAGTTCCAGGCCCTGCCATTTGGCCTCTCTACAGCACCAAGGATGTTCACCAAGGATATGGCAGAGATGATGTTTCTCCTTCGCAAACAGGGAGTGAACATAATTACATACCTGGATGATCTGCTGATAAAGGCACCATCCAGGGAGAGGTTGTTGGATAACATTGCCCTCTCATCCTGACTACTCCAGGATCACGGGTGGATTCTGAACCTACCAAAATCTCATCTGGAACCAACACGGAGGCTTCCGTTCCTGGGGATGATACTGGATACGGAGGCACAGAAGGTATTCCTTCCATTGGAATAGGCATTGGTGATCCAGACAATGGTGTGAGATGTTCTAAAACCAACACGGATATCGGTGCATCTATGCATTCGCCTTCTGGGGAAGATGGTACAAGGCGCTACAGTATGGAAGGTTCCATGCAAGGCCCTTCCAACTGGATCTATTGGACAAGTGGTCCGGATCGCATCTGCACATGCACCAGAGGGTCCGTCTGTCCCCGAAAGCCAGGATTTCTCTTCTGTGGTGGCTTCAGACTTCTCATCTGACCGAGGGCCAAAGATTCAGGATTCAAAATTGGATTCTGATAACCACAGACGCAAACCTCAGAGGTTTGGGAGTGGTCACCCAAGGGGAACAGTTCCAAGGAAAATGGTCAAGTCAGGAAGCCATTCTTCCGATCAACATTCTGAAACTAAGGACCATATACAACGCCCTTCTACAGGCATTGCATCTTCTTCTAGAGCAAGCCATTCAAGTTCAGTCGGACAATGTGACGGCTGTAATGTACATAAACCGACAAGGCGGACCGAAGGGCAGAGCAGCATTGTCAGAGGTAACAAGGATTCTCCTCTGGGCAGAAAGACATTCTGTGGCATTGTCCGCGATCTTCATTCCAGGAGTAGACAACTGGGAAGCAGACTTCCTCAGCAGACATGACCTCCACCCAGTAGGTGTTCGGGTGCATGACACGTTGGTGGGGAATTCCACAAATCGACTTGATGGCCTCTCATCTCAACAAGAAGCTCAAGCGGTAGTGTTCCAGGTTGAGGGACCCACAAGCGGTGGCGGTGGAGCTCTGGTGTACATGTTTCCACCACTCCCATTGATCCCAAAGATTCTCAAAGGAATAAAAAGTGAAAAGGTTCAAGCAATTCTCATTGTTCCGGACTGGCCAAGAAAGGCCTGGTATGCGGATCTACTGGAGATGCTCCTAGAGGACCCGTGGCCTCTACCTCTTCGCGCGGACCTTCTCCAAAAGGGGCCTTTCATCTATCAAGACTTACCATGGCTACGTTTGACGGCATGAAGGTTGAGTGTTAAATTCTAGCCCGGAAAGGGATTCTGGATAGGGTTATTCCAACCCTAATCCAAGCCAGAAAGGGGGTAACGTCTAAACATTACCACCGTATTTGGAAAAAATACGTCTCTTGGTGTAAGAACAGGAAATTTCCTGCAGTGGAATTTCAACTGGGACGTTTTCTCCTTTTTCTGCAGTCAGGTGTGGATGTGGGCCTACGTTTGGGCTCCATAAAAGTCCAGATTTCGGCCTTATCCATTTTCTTCTAGAAACAATTGGCTTCTCTCCCTGAGGTTCAGACATTTTTGAAAGGGTGCTGCACATCCAACCGCCCTTTGTTTCTCCTATGGCACCTTGGGATCTCAACGTGGTATTGCAATTCCTCCAATTGGAATGGCTTGAGCCTTTACAGGACATAGACATCAAGTTTCTTACGTGGCAGGCCGTCACACTGTTGGCATTGGCTTCTGCGAGGCGTGTGTCGGAGCTGGGAGCTCCTATTTGATTTTTCATGAAGATAGGGCTGTACTCAGTACTCGTCAGCAATTTCTTCCAAAGGTGGTGTCTGCATTTCATATCAACCAACCTATTGTGGTTCCGGTGGTTACCGACACCTCTGCTACTTCAAAGTCCTTTGATGTTGTGAGGGCTTTGAAGATCTATGTGAAGCGGACAGCACGTCACAGAAAATCTGACTCGCTGTTTGTTCTCTATGATCCCAATAAAATTGGGTGTCCTGCTTCCAAGTAGACAGACAATTGCAAGCTGGATCAGGTTACTATCCAGCATGCTTATTCCATGGTAGGTTTGCTGTGTGCAAAATCTGTACAGGCCCACTCTACTAGGTGGGTGGGTTCTTCCTGGGTGGCTGCCCGGGGTGTCCTGGCTTTACAGCTCTGCTGAGCAGCTACTTGGTCAGGTTTGAACACGTTTGCTAAGTTCTACAAGTTCGATACTTTGGCCTCTGAGGACCTTCAGTTTGGACAATCAGTTCTGCAGGAACCTCAGCACTCTCCCACCCAGTTTGGGAGCTTTGGTACATCCCCATGGTACTAATATGGACCCTTGTATCTTCTAGGACGTAAGAGAAAATAGGATTTTAATTACCTACCGGTAAATCCTTTTCTCGTAGTCCGTAGAGGATACTGGGCGCCCGCCCAGTGCTTCCTTTCTTCCTGCCCTGTTACTTGGTTAAGTAATGTTGGTTCAGCGGTTGCTGTTCCTGGTTTAACGTTTGGTTAGCTTGGCTTTCCTCTAGTTTATGTGTGTTGGTTTGGAATCTCACCACTATCCTTTTATATCCTTCTCTCAAAGTATGTCTGTCTCCTCGGGCACAGTTTCCTAGACTGAGTCTGGTAGGAGGGGCATAGAGGGAGGAGCCAGCCCACACTATTAAATTCTTAAAGTGCCCATGGCTCCTAGTGGACCCGTCCATACCCCATGGTACTAATATGGACCCCAGTATCCTCTACGGACTACGAGAAAAGGATTTACTGGTAGGTAATTAAAATCCTAATTTTACCAACCAACAGTCTACAGTCTGGAAACTGAAATGTGAAACTGATGTCTATGGTTTATGTACTTTAAGTTGTCACTGGGTGCATTACATTAATACAGTATTTTCGCTAAAGAATCATTAATGTAAAGTTTAAGTTTCTTTGTATTTATTTTTTCCATCTTTTGGAAACAATCTAAAAAAGCTTGATTGTAAATTTATTTCAAGATTAAATCAATATTATTTTGATCCATTGTTGCAGGGCCAACAGGCCTGTGCCTACTCTGCCTATTTGGTAATCCGGCACTGAACATAGGCACCAGGTTATCTTTCAATAAGTTGTAATTGTCTCCATTTAGACCATCAGGCCCTGGGGACTTGTTAGAAGGCAAAATTACACTGAGAACCTTTTCTGAGATCTCTGCATCTAAAACCACCATCTGTAAAGGAGTAAGTTTATGTATGGAGGCCTCAGAAAATAGGACATGGGACAAACCAGCACCAACATCTACCGTCTCATACAAAGCAGTGAAGTATTTGTAAAATAAGGAGGAGATGTCACTTTGCCAGGCACACCTTTTTGCACACCGTTTCTCAGTGCCGCGGTCTGTTACCAAAGTAATATAGCATTTATAGCATTGCTGTTTAGCAATAGATGCTAAACTCTTCCCTGAGCTATTACCCCACTGATAGTACTTGTTCTTAGTAAAATTCAACCTGTATTGGGTATGTTTTGTCAAAAATAGCATAAAGATGATTAATGTCCATACAGTTATCTTTGTGGAAAGTTATTCAGACATTATTTGTATCGAAGGACGTGCGGTGAGGTAAATGGCTCAGGAGGCACTGGCTAGTACCAGCACCAGATTTACACACAATAAATGAGCCAAAGGGTTCATGTGGGCATTATACACAGGTGCGCAGTGTATACTGCTGGAAATTTGGTGAGTTTTGATCAGAGACTTGCGGAGAAGATAGGCAGGGAAGGCACTGTCTCACCCGTAATATATTATTTACTCTAGAGTTTTGATTATAAAAATGATTAGAATAATACAAAGAAGATATTTTTAATATATTCTTTGTATCTTTCATCTACTTTATATAGTCAAAACTCTAGCGTATACTATACATTAGTATAACAGGAAAGGCTCTGCCTCATCCCACCGCACACCACTGTTGTACCGCTATAACTAGACGAGCTGTAAAATCAGAGGCGTCACTGACCTCTTTTCTACCTGGTGCGGCAGGGGGCGTGGCGTCGCGGGAAGACCCGTGGAGGGGCGTGGCTTCACGAGAGGGGGCGTGGCTAATCGCCCGACCCACAATTTTGGTACTCCCGAGGTCCGGGAGCTGTGGCCTGCCCCCGGAGACTGGCGTGTCTGCAGTGCCAGCTCCTACATGGAGACAGGAGCCGGGTTGCTGCTCGTAATGTTACGATGCAGCACCCGGCTCCTTTCACTGAGCAGGAGCCAGCACTGTGGTGTCACCCCTCAGCGGATGACACCTGGGTGCGGGCCGCACTCCCCGCACCCACCCTGTGACG
Organism: Pseudophryne corroboree; assembly: GCF_028390025.1. Classification (NCBI taxonomy): domain Eukaryota; kingdom Metazoa; phylum Chordata; class Amphibia; order Anura; family Myobatrachidae; genus Pseudophryne; species Pseudophryne corroboree. The sequence goes on from NC_086449.1 coordinate 393,195,588, forward strand.
CTACTGTGTAAAATATCAGTTGTTGCAGACAAGTCACTTCTTATAGTTCTAACAAATAAATACAATCTGACATTAAATATATTGGAAATCATTATAAGAAAAAATAATGAGATCCTTCAATTTTAACTGTATGAACTTTAAATATCTTTATTTGAGTTTACTAATCAAAGATTATCATATGTAAAAATTACTTTCTTTACTAGAATACTCAGTGTTAGTATAGTTTATAATATATGACAAGATTTACTAATACCACTTTTACACTCGCACTCCCGGGTCACTCCCGGGATGCTTCCCGGGATGCATCCCGGGATGCATTCCCGGGACTGACCCCTTTCACACTGCATTAAGACCTGGGATCGACCCGGGACAGCCCCATTTACACTGATCCCGGGATATCCCTGCAAATGCATTAGTATGTCATTAGAAATGGCCTTGGGCTCAGAAAAGATGACATCAGCTTTTCTGAGCCCAAGAAAGCTCCAATCCGAGTCCTTTTAACAGTCCCGGGATAGTGAATCCCGGGACGGACCCTTTCACACTACCCAGCTTCCCGGGACGGTCCCGGGACCAACCCTGCTTTTGACCTGGGATGAAATCCCGGGATGCTCGTCCCGGGAAATTGTCCCTGTACCCATTTACACTGAGAAGAATCCCGGGATGATGCGCGTTCACGTGCAATATCCCGGGATTTTTCTGCGAGTGTAAAAGGGGTATTAGTGATTCTGTGTGACAAGTTATTATGTGCTGGTCCTATTATACAGTATGCTACCTTTTCTTGTATGTTTCACATTTTATATTTTAATTGATGGAGCTCCTCTTCTCAGGAACTTGTACAATACAATGTATTTTTTTATAATTATAAAAGATTTTTCTACTTAATCTGTAATTGATAATTCACCTTCTAATTTACCTCTCTCGGACAATCATCACCTACTGTATGTTTAATTATCCAGTCATTTACAAGAAGGCACAATTTAATCTTCCTCTGTGAACTGATTTACTACTTGTCTGACAAAGTGAGCAGATGTTTCACAAAATGTCTTACAAGTGGCTTTAAAAACAATCTATTGGCCTGATTGAGATTTGTATGTAAAGCAAAAAATGCAAGTAACTTTGCTTCTGGAACAAACCATGTTGCCATGCAAGGGGAGCAAATATCCTGCATTTATATTTTTTCTGTGCAGGGTAAATACAGGTTGAGTATCCCTTATCCAAAATGCTTGGGACCAGAGGTATTTTGAATATGGGATTTTTCCGTATTTTGGAATAATTGCATACCATAATGAGATATCATGGTGATGGGACCTAAATCTAAGCACAGAATGCATTTATGTTACATATACACCTTATACACACAGCCTGAAGGTAATTTTAACCAATATTTTTTAAAACTTTGTGCATTAAACAAAGTGTGTCTACATTCACACTATTCATTTATGTTTCATATACACCTTATACACACAGCCTGAAGGTCATTTAATACAATATTTTTAATAACTTTGTGTATTAAACAAATTTGTGTACATTGAGCCATCAAAAAACAAAGGTTTCACTATCTCACTCTCACTCAAAAAAGTCCGTATTTCGGAATATTCCGTATTTCGGAATATTTGGATATGGGATACTCAACCTGTACTGGCTGCTTTGCATGTAGCCCAGAAATGTTAGCTTCATTTTTACACTGCAATTAATTTTCAATTTAGATAAACCCTAGCCTAATGTAAATCTCTCTGCACCTGTTATACCTGTCCCACCTGCAGCTGCTTGCTTTTTTGCTTTGCTTACAAATCAGAATCAGGCCCTACATTTCATGCTATCATATGAGTGTATAAACAAACAAATAAATGGTTAAATTAGATTTTATGAGTAGCTAGTGCTACTACTAAAAGTAAGAATGAACGAGTAAAGCCTAAGGGGGTGATTTCCTGTAAATGTCTTGTTATCATGTTCTGTCTTTGCAAAAACTACTTGTATTTAGAATATTATATAGTGTATGTTATTTCTTTTCCAGTATTGCAATAAGTAAAGAACCCACATCACTCCCGTCTGAACAATAAGATTAGAAAGTCTAAAGACATACCAAACACATTAGCCATAGGTTAGCGACTGAAGCCAGTCCTGAACTACATAAAGAATGTTTGTTACAAACAGGGCCGGCACCACGTTTAGCCAGCTTTAGCCAGGATGCTGGCGATGGCTGTGGATCTTCATAGACACAGCTGACGCTATCCACACACTTTTCCCCTGACATGTCTCTTGAGTGCATTGATGCAGCCAGCCTGTTGCTCGTCCCCTGCTCTAGCCTCCATATGGACACCTACAGTACCCTTACTTCCCCCAGAGAACAGAGCTGGAGTACCAGCATGAGCGCCAGGGAGATTGTCCATGTCTGTAGCTAGCATACTGCTTGGCACAGGTTAGTGGGGGGGTTTTTCCTCACTGTCTCATCATTTCTGCACCCCATGGGAGCTGCATGTACAAGTATAAAGATTTCAAGACATTGGTTTTAGCCACGGATAGACATCTTCCCTGACGTACTGACTGAGTGGACACTTCAGTATTGCCTGGGACTTAGGGCTACTGAAAATAGTGTGCACCCTCTGGCTACTGATTACCGGTATGCTACCAAAGCAGGATGTTACACTTACCAAGGGGTTAATCTAATTAGCTGCAGGGACCTGTGGGGAAAAGCTCTGGGTTTCAAGCCCTGAACTATTCAATAAAAATGCCTTTTCCCTGCACTATAAACCCTAGGTTAACGCATACAAACCCATTGATTCCATCTAAAATGCGGAAACAATGTTATTCCCCATGTGTTAAACCCCAGAGGGTTCCTTTTATTGTGGACTTTTTCTCACAGCTCCCGAAGCAATGCAATTACCACATATCAGAAATGCGCCCACATATTTAATGCGAGAGGGATGCCAAACAACCTGGCTCTATGGGCGGTGAGGTGTTGACATTTAGGACCTGATTCTGAGCCGCACGCAGTGGTGATGTCAACGCAGTTAGCCAATGATTTGAGTCTGCGTATGCGTCTGAGTCTCACTATAAATGTGTCCCAATTATTAGTGCTCAGAGACCCAGAGCAGAATCGGATGCACAGTCTGTGGAATTCATTGGGCATTCCTGGGAGGTTGCATAGGGGTGGCTTAGCAGATGTGATAGTGTCATCTAAAGATGCACCAAGATGGATTTGCACCGCCACATGATACTGCAAGTGGGCATCTCAATATTCACAAAATTAGCTGGAGAATAAGCATAAAGACACAGATGTGACTGCTACAAAACTCACAGCCTCAGCTGCTTCTCAGTGCAACTCAGCATCATCCCCTTAGTGCTGCCAATGTGGAATAAGTCATTTGAAGCTGGAGAACAGAGCAAATCTCATAGAGACAAGGGAGAGAGTCAGTAGGGTATCAGCATACAGTGGTAGTTTATGTACACTGGAACCTACAGCATGAACTGTCTCAGTCACAGAGTACATACCCAATATGAGTACCAGAGTAGACAGGGACAACTCTATCTAGTGCCATTGTAAATAGAGCAGATGAGGGAGAGGTAAGCAGTGCAGAAGTGACAGAGGATATCATTCACACTTTTAGCATTAGGATGTTGGTAGAGGGATAAAATAAGAGAGACAGATATGGCCCAGTCCCATTCGTTATAGCACCTTAGACACATACTGCTGATGTTCTTCATATGTATCTTCAAACCTATAGATGTGTCCACATACACCTTTCCTTTATCCTGCCATGTATGGCACAGCTTGGAATGCCATAGACTATGAGATTAAGCAATGCGTTGAGATTTTTTTAATTTTATTCTTCAATATTCTACTTTATACATATTCTATTATTGCCAATACATTTTTTTAAATTCATTCACTCGCTACTCGTAAAAAAAAGCTTAGCCATGCTATGCATGGAGTGACAAATTGAGCAAAATAGAAAAGGTGTTTGCTACACATCTGTAGAAAATGTTCCTTGTATAAAGTAAAATGTTCCTTGTATAGAGTCTCACATAAGATGTCTTTCTTCTCCACCGTTATCTGTACCCATTCAGTATGGATGATCTCTTGTATAAAGTCTTTATAATCACAAGTGCACTATCTTCCTCCTTTACTGCATGTACTTTTGCGAGATTTGAGGAAACTACCATTACCTCAGACAATCCTCCAATTGCATCTGCAAACACCAGAGACATACAAACCTTAACTTTGGGGACACATGTCAAGGACATCTACTTTGCATGCTACATAAATCAGCTATCGATGGGTGCTTTTGGAGTAGAGATGTGCAACGGGTATTTTTCGGGTTTTGTGTTTTAGTTTTGGATTCGGTTCCGCAGCCGTGTTTTGGATTCGGATGCATTTTGGAAAAACCTCCCTTTCGAATTTTTGTGGAATTCGGGTGCATTTTGGATTCGGGTGTTTTTTTTTTAAAAAAACCCTCAAAAACAGCTTAAATCATAGAATTTGGGGGTAATTTTGATCCTATAGTATTTATTAACCTCAATAACCATAATTTCCACTCATTTCCAGTCTATTCCAGTCTATTCTCAACTCAAGTATCACAATTAAAATCTCACATAAAAGACACTACTCAATTTCTAAATATGCTTAAAGATGTCAGATGGAAAGATTCATATCAATTCCTTACATGTGATGTAGAATCATTGTATTCAAACATTCCACATGATAAAGGTATTGAGACTATTTCCAACGTATTGGATAAAGATGAAGCAATCTCCGAACAACTTAAAACCTTTCTGGTGACATCAATCAAATTTATACTTGAACACAACTATTTCACATTTGCACAACAATTTTATTTACAAACACGGGGGACGGCCATGGGGACCAGGTTCGCCCCAAGTTACGCGAACCTCTACATGGGTGCGCTTGAACAGGAGCTCATTTGGGGGGCGGACCTTGGGGCGCACCTGGTCCTCTATGGCCGCTACATTGATGATTTGTTTTTTATTTGGGATGGGGATAACACATCAGTTCACCAATTTATCACATACCTGAACACTAACAATTATGGTTTAAAATTCACTCACACCTTTCACCCCCATGTAATCACATTCCTGGATATTGCGCTCCTGTCTGTTGGAGATTGCATCCATACAGAAACGTATTTCAAAACTGTAGATACCAATGGCTTTCTTATGTATAGTAGCAGCCATCTTCAAGCATGGCGAAATAATATACCTAAAAGCCAGTTCCTGAGGCTTAAAAGGAACTGCTCCAGAGAAAATAGCTATAGGGAACAAGCACACCAACTTTACTTAGCCTTCCAAGAACAAGGCTACCCCGACCATATACTGCGGAAGGCCCTCAAAGAAGTAGACTGTAGGGATAGAACCACTTTACTAGACGCGAAAAAGAAGAAAAAAGTCCCAAAACACCAAAAAGTATCTACTAAAGAGAGTGCGGATACATTTAATGATAATTGCGTATTTGTTACTAAATATAACACACATGCGACACAAATAAGAAAAATTATTCAAAAAAATACTCAACTATTAAAAATTGATCCCCTATTAGAACTCGAGATAGGTAACCAAATTAAAGTGGTATACAAAAAATCAGACACCCTCCAATCTAAATTAGCACCAAGTATGTTTAGATATAATAGGAATACCAATACATGCAAAAAGATGACAAATAATAGCGGAATTACTAACGAGCAAAGTACAAATGCTAATACTATGGGGGTTACTCCTTTGAATTGGTTAGGAACGAAACCAAATGGGTTCCATAAATGCGCTTCATCTAGATGTCTAACCTGTAAAAATATATCACATAAAAATAAGTCCTTTAGATCTAGAACTACAGGCGAAGAATTCACCATAACACAGTTTTTGAACTGTAATTCCACCTATGTTGTGTATCTAATTGAATGCGGCTGTGGTACCCAGTACGTGGGACGCACAATAAGAAAACTCAAAGTGCGATTCTCAGAACATAGAAGGAATGTACTTAAGAAATGCTCGCTCCATAGCCTCTCTAGACACACAAGTATGTGTGAACACGGCTCTATAAATAACATCCGGATAACAGGGCTTGAACAAGTTAGAATTACCGACAGGGGTGGAGATCGATTCACACTGCTGTGTAAAAGAGAGGCCTTCTGGATCTTCCGTCTAAGGACTCTAGAACCACTAGGCCTCAATGAAAATATAGAACTGAATAATATCTAGTCGATATTCATCTGAGCCGAACTTACCTTTGATGTAAATATTGTAGGGAGTTGCCCCGTACGTCTCCCTGTGTCTCTCTCTCTCCGTCCATTTATACATGTGAGTGTGTGCGTATGTGTCTAGTTCATATGTGCACACTATAATTAATCGTTAGTAGATGATTATTCTTATATATTTATCATATTTAAATACTGTGGGACATAGATGTCCCAATCAAAATGAATGGGTTGTTTAAGGTAAAAACAAAATAGTGTGGCAGGCTATTGAAGTCTGAATGACTATGCTCTTATATATATTTATCTTCTATAAGCCCCTTAGTGATTAAAGCTATTGGTCTCCATCTTAATGCATTTAGCTATATATATCTTATATATACTTTTTATTATAAAAAATTTTTTTTCTCTTATTAATATGAATTTTTGGGTTACTATTATTATTGACCACATATTTGGAATGGATTATGTTTTGTTAATCAATCTACAATTATCATATGAGTATGGATCAATGTACAATTAATTATAAGGAAATGGATATGATTTATACATACATATAAAAAAGATCTCAGTGTGGCCAATTAGGTGTTATTATTAAATACATGTGTATATGTTTTATGTTGTTTTTTCAATTGAATAATTAAACAAAAAGGAAAAAATATAGTAGTAATAAGATCAATGATGCAATTATGCTGCTGGCTGTGCTTTAAATAAGAGTATACAGAAAGGGTTAATTGTAATCCGTATCTAGGATTACCAATAAAGAATCAGAACTGGGTATAAATAGAGACAGTAATCACCAACAGGCATACCTCTGATGAAACCGCCCACTTTGGAGGCGGAGAAACGCGTCAGGTGACCCGCTACGACTGTGGAACGCAGGTGGACCGCAAACTGGAAGCCGGAAGCCCCGAACCCGGAAGCCGCGCATCGCGGCAATTCAGCGTCCCCTGCCATCCAGGACCTGGACACGTGTATCCCTGTCTCCGTTCCTGTCCGAGTACGGAACCCAAGGACAGTGCAGGACATTGAGTGACACCCAACTAAACCGCCGCAGAGCGGTCAGTCATCAGAACAGTGAGTGACACAAACCATCTGGCTTTACAGGAGATAGTTGCGGGATTGGCTTACTGAATACTTAGCCTATCTCTGACTTTCCAACCACCAGCTTTCAGGTGATACGGAAACAGGCTTTACCAAACAGCTTATAGCCTCTTCTCTGGGAAGTGCAATCTGAATACAACTATAAACTAACCCTAACTGCAACTAACAAATAAGCCTTTTTGCATGCAAATTAATTAATCAGTCCTGAGGCCCTGGACACAGTCAGTAGTCTTATTTTTATGCTGTGATTTTAGAATATTACTTTTATGTGATCATAATTATATATTGCTAATAGCATTCTAACTATCTATTGTATTCATGAAAAAAATCTGTACCAATAAATAATTTTTATTTTTGCAAAACCAGCAGCAATTGATTTACTCCTCCCTCTGAGCGCCCACAAATTCGTTTCTCTATTCTCAACACCTCACACCTCACAATATTATTTTTAGTCTTAAAATTTGCACCGAGGTCGCTGGATGACTAAGCTAAGCGACCCAAGTGGGCGGCACAAACACCTGGCCCATCTAGGAGTGGCACTGCAGTGTCAGACAGGATGGCACTTAAAAAAATAGTCCCCAAACAGCACATGATGCAAAGATAAATAAAAAAAAAGAGGCGCAAGATGGAATTGTCCTTGGGCCCTCCCACCCACCCTTATGTTGTATAAACAGGACATGCACACTTTAACAAACCCATCATTTCAGCCACAGGGTCTGCCACACGACTGTGGCTGAAATAATTGGCTGGTTTGGGCCCCCACCAAAAAAGAAGCAATCAACCTCTCCATGCACAAACTGGCTCTACAGAGGCAAAATGTCCACCTCCTCCTCATCGTCCGATTCCTCACCCCTTTCACTGTGTACATCCCCCTCCTCACAGAGTATTAATTCGTCCCCACTGGAATCCACCATCACAGGTCCCTGTGTACTTTCTGGAGGCAATTGCTGGTAAATGTCTCCACGGAGGAATTTATTATAATTAATTTTGATGAACATCATCTTCTCCACATTTTCTGGAAGTAACCTCCTACGCCGATCACTGACAAGGTTACCGGCTGCATTAAACACTCTTTCGGAGTACACACTGGAGGGGGGGGCAACTTAGGTAAAATAAAGCCAGTTTGTGCAAGGGCCTCCAAATTGCCTCTTTTTCCTGCCAGTATACATACGTACTGTCTGACATGCCTACAGTGATGCTGTCACTCATATAATCCTCCACCATTCTTTCAATGGTGACAGAATCATATGCAGTGACAGTAGACGACATGTCAGTAATCATTGGCAGGTCCTTCAATCCGGACCAGATGTCAGCACTTGCTCCTGATTGCCCTCATCTCCGCCAGCGGGTGGTTTTGGAAATGTTATCCTTTTCCTGGCAGCTCCAGTGGTGGTAGAAAATGAAGGAGGAGCTGTTGGAGGGTCACGTTCCGCTTGACTTGACAAGTGTCTCACCAGCAGGTCTTTGAACATCTGCAGACTTGTGTCTGCCAGAAAGAGAGATACAACGTAGGCTTTAAACCTAGGATCGAGCACGGTGGCTAAAATGTAGTGCTCTGATTTCAACAGATTGACCACCCGTGAATCCTGGTTAAGTGAATGAAGGGCTCCATCCACAAGTCCCACATGCCTAGCGGAATCGCTCCATTTTAGCTCCTCCTTCAATCTCTCCAGCTGCTTCTGCAAAAGCCTGATGAGGGGAATGACCTGACTTAGGCTGGCAGTGTCTGAACTGACTTCACGTGTGGCAAGTTCAAAGGGTTGGAGAACCTTGCACAACATGGAAATCATTTTCCACTGTGCTTGAGTCAGCTGCATTCCCCCTCCTTTGCTTATATCGTAGGCAGATGTATAGGCTTGAATGGCCTTTTGCTGCTCCTCCATCCTCTGAAGCATATAGAGGGTTGAATTCCACCTCGTTACCACCTCTTGCTTCAACTGATGGCAGGGCATGTTCAGGAGTGTTTGCTGGTGCTCCAGTCTTCGGCACGTGGGGGCTAAATGCCGAAAGTGGCCTGCAATTCTTCGGGCCACCGACAGCATCTCTTGCACGCCCCTGTCATTTTTAAAAAAATTCTGCACCACCAAATTCATTGGGGTAAATTTACTAAGGTCCCGATTTTGACCGAGATGCCGTTTTTTCATCAAAGTGTCATCTCGGTAATTTACTAAACTCAAATCACGGCAGTGATGAGGGCATTCGTAATATTTGGAAGTCCTAGGAAAAAAATCACGAATGAATACACCATCGGTCAAAACGCGGCTGTTTAAGTATGAATCTCGGTCATTTACTAAGAAGTGCAAAGCAAAAAAAAACAAAACACTGCCGTGAAAAATTACAACTCGTAAAAAAGTGCTTTAAAAAAACAGACCTGCTTTTTTTATTCGTGATTGGATAGGCATGCACGGATCCATGAGATCCGTGCATGTATATCAGTGGGAAGGGGTGGGAAAGTGATTATTTTCTCAAAAAAAATTGCGTGGGGTCCCCCCTCCTAAGCATAACCAGCCTCGGGCTCTTTGAGCCGATCCTGATTGCAGAAATATGGGAAAAAAATTGACAGGGGTTCCCCCATATTTAAGCAACCAGCATCGGGCTCTGCGCCTGGTCCTGGTTCCAAAAATACGGGGGACAAAAAGAGTAGGGGTCCCCCGTATTTTTAAAACCAGCACCGGGCTCCACTAGCTGGACAGATAATGCCACAGCCGGGGGTCACTTTTATATAGTGCCCTGCGGCCGTGGCATCAAATATCCAACTAGTCACCCCTGGCCGGGGTACCCTGGGGGAGTGGGGACCCCTTCAATCAAGGGGTCCCCCCCCAGCCACCCAAGGGCCAGGGGTGAAGCCCGAGGCTGTCCCCCCCCCATCCAATGGGCTGCGGATGGGGGGGCTGATAGCCTTTTGTGATAATGAAAAGATATTGTTTTTAGTAGCAGTACTACAAGGCCCAGCAAGCCTCCCCCGCAAGCTGGTACTTGGAGAACCACAAGTACCAGCATGCGGCGAAAAAACGGGCCCGCTGGTACCTGTAGTACTATTACTAAAAAAATACCCAAAAAAAGACAAGACACACACACCGTGAAAGTAAAGATTTATTACATACATGCACACAAACATACATACATACTTACCTTATGTTCACACGCAGGTCGGTCCTCTTCTCCAGTAGAATCCAAGGGGTACCTGTTGAATAAATTCTACTCACCAGATCCAGGGTCCCAGGGTCCGCGGGGCAACCATTTGTAATCCAGGTACTTGAATAAAATAACAAAACGGAGAGCCGAGCCACGCACTGAATGGGGCCCCATGTTTTCACATGGGACTCCTTTCCCCGAATGCCAGAAACCCACTCTGACTGATGTCTAAGTGGGTTTCTTCAGCCAATCAGGGAGCGCTACGTTGTAGCACCCTCCTGATCGGCTGTGTGCTCCTGTACTGTATGACAGGCGGCACACGGCAGTGTTACAATGTAGCGCCTATGCGCTCCATTGTAACCAATGGTGGGAACTTTCTGCCCTGCGGTTGACCTAAAGTGACGTCACCGCTGAGCAGAAAGTTCCCACCATTGGTTACAATGGAGCGCATAGGCGCTACATTGTAACACTGCCGTGTGCCGCCTGTCACTCAGTACAGGAGCACACAGCCGATCAGGAGAGTGCTACAACGTGGCGCTCCCTGATTGGCTGAAGAAACCCACTTAGACAGAAGTCAGAGTGGGTTTCTGGCATTCAGGGAAAGGAGTCCCATGTGAAAACATGGGGCCCCTTTCAGTTCGTGGCTCGGGTATCCGTTTTGTTATTTTATTCAAGTACCTGGATTACAAATGGTTGCCCCGAGGACCCTGGGACCCGGGATCTGGTGAGTAGAATTTATTCAACAGGTACCCCTTGGATTCTACTGGAGAAGAGGACAGACCCTCGTGTGAACATAAGGTAAGTATGTATGTATGTTTGTGTGGATGTATGTAATAAATCTTTACTTTCACGGTGTGTGTCTTGTCTTTTTTTGGGTATTTTTTTAGTAATAGTACTACAGGTACCAGCGGGCCCGTTTTTCCGCCGCATGCTGGTACTTGTGGTTCTCCAAGTACCAGCATGCGGGGGAGGCTTGCTGGGCCTTGTAGTACTGCTACTAAAAACAATATCTTTTCATTATCACAAAAGACTATCAGCCTCCCCATCCGCAGCCCATTGGATGGGGGGGGACAGCCTCGGGCTTCACCCCTGGCCCTTGGGTGGCTGGGGGGGGGCCCCTTGATTGAAGGGGTCCCCACTCCCCCAGGGTACCCCGGCCAGGGGTGACTAGTTGGATTTTTGATGCCACGGCCGCAGGGCACTATATAAAAGTGACCCCCGGCTGTGGCATTATCTGTCCAGCTAGTGGAGCCCGGTGCTGGTTTTAAAAATACGGGGGACCCCTACTCTTTTTGTCCCCCGTATTTTTGGAACCAGGACCAGGCGCAGAGCCCGATGCTGGTTGCTTAAATATGGGGGAACCCCTGTCATTTTTTCCCCCATATTTCTGCAACCAGGATCGGCTCAAAGAGCCCGAGGCTGGTTATGCTTAGGAGGGGGGACCCCACGCAATTTTTTTTTTGATTTTACACTGTTTAATTTAAAAAAAAAAAAAAATGAACCCCAGCACGGATCACACAGATCCGGCCGAGATTCATTTTTAAAAAGTCGGCAGTGTTTTGCTAATCACTGCCGTTAAAAAAAAAAAAAAAAAACACGAATGACATCGACATCGGAACAAAAGAAAAACCCGAATACGACAGCTTAGTAAATTAGTCGTAATAAATTCAAAAAGTTGCAGTTTTACACTTTCGATGTCATTCGTGATTGAACTTTGACCTGAAACGGGAAAATACGAATGTTAGTAAATTTACCCCATTGTATGTGCAAAACATGGGACGTGCTGGAATTTGCCCACCACGCACAATATTGGTGGCGTTGTCCGATGTCACAAATCCCCAGGAGAGTCCAATTGGGGTAAGCCAATCTGCAATGATGTTACTCAGTTTCCGTAAGAGGTTGTCAGCTGTGTGCCTCTTATGGAAAGCGGTGATACAAAGCGTAGCCCGCCTAGGAACGAGTTGGCATTTGTGACTGGTGCCGCTGCTGCTGTTGTTGCTGCGGGAGGCAATACATCTACCCAGTGGGCTGTCACAGTCATATAGTCCTTAGTCTGCCCTGCTCCACTTGTCCACATGTCCATGGTTAAGTGGACAGTGGGTACAACTGCATTTTTTAGGACACTGGTGACTCTTTTTCTGACGTCTGTGTACATTATCGGTATCGCCTGCCTAGAGAAGTGGAACCTAGATGGTATTTGGTACCGGGGACACACTACCTCAAGCAATGCTCGCATTTCTGTTAAAATAATTCCACTTCGAAGAGGTGATTTTTTTTGTATTTTGACCAGGCATGTCAATGGCCTTATTCATCCCACGGACAACAGGTGTCTCCCCGGGTGCCTGACTTAAACAAACCACCTCACCATCAGAATCCTCCTTGTCAATTTCCTCCTCAGCGCCAGCAACACCCATATCCTCATCCTGGTGTACTTCAACAGTGACATCTTCAATTTGAATATCAGAAACTGGACTGTGGGTGCTCCTTCCAGCACTTGCAGGGGGCGTGCAAATGGTGGAAGGAGCCACCTCTTCCCGTCCAGTGTTGAGAAGGTCAGGCATCGCAACCGACACAATTGGACTCTCCTTGGAGATTTGTGATTAAGAAGAACGCACAGTTCTTTGCTGTGCTTTGGCCAGCTTAACTCTTTTCATTTTTCTAGCGAGAGGATGAGTGCTTCCATCCTCATGTGAAGCTGAACCACTAGCTATGAACATAGGCCAGGGCCTCAGACGTTCCTTGCCACTCCGTGTCGTAAATGGCATATTGGCAAGTTTACGCTTCTCCTCAGACGCTTTTAATTTAGATTTTTGGGTAATTTTACTGTACTTTTGTTTTTTGGATTTTACATGCTCTCTACTATGACATTGGCCATCGGCCTTGGCAGACGACGTTGATGGCATTTCAAAGTCTCTGCCATGACTAGTTTGCTGCAGCTTCAGCACTAGGTGGAAGTGGATCTTGATCTTTCCCTATTTTACACTCCAAATTTTTGTTCTCCATTTTTTAATGTGTGGAATTATATGCCAGTAATATATCTGTAATTAGACGGCAGTAATGTCTGGAATTAGATACCACTAGATAGATACCAGATGCCACTGTGACTGGAATGATGATGACCTATGCACAGTGACAGGACACTACCACAGCACACTACAGCAGCAAGATGCAGCACAAGACACTGGACTTTTAGTAATGTACTGTAGTATACTGGTCACCACAATGCAGCACAAGACAATGAGCACTGATACTGAGCACTGATGAGGATACTAGAACTGACACTGAGCAGCAAGATGCAGCACTGGACTATTGTACTATAGTATACTGGTCACCACAATGCAGCCCAAGACAATGAGCAGTGATACTGAGCACTGATGAGTATACTAGAACTGACACTGAGCAGCAAGATGCAGCACGATACTATTGTACTGTAGTATACTGGTCACCACAATGCAGCACAAGACAATTAACAGTGATCCTGAGCACTGATGAGGATACTAGAACTGACACTGAGCAGCAAGATGCAGCACTGGACTATTGTACTACAGTATACTGGTCACCACAATGCAGCCCAAGACAATGAGCACTTATACTGAGCACTGATGAGGATCAGTGGCGTGCGGTGAGGTCAGTGGCTGGTGAGGCACTACAGCCATAATGTATGCTGAGGCCCATCGATGACCCCTACCACCGCTGAGCTGATGTCTGGTACCGCCCCACAAGCCAATACCCACTGCTGCTGCTGCTAATGGCTGCTGCCAATGCCAATCTACTACAAAATCGCCACCATCAACGGTCCTGGCCCCCCTGCCGCTAATTTGCATCTCAGTCCGATGCAGCCACTGCTAAACTTGTGATGAGCAGGCGGCTAATATATTGTAAATGTTGTAAAATAAAAAATAAATATTAAGGGGGGAGGGTGATGCCGGGGAGAGGGTGACAGCAGTGGGTGACAGAGAGAAGGTGACACTGACAGCATTGGGAGACAGGGAGAGGGTGACGCCAGGGAGAGGATGACAGCAGTGAGTGATAGAGTGAAGGTGAAACTGACAGCATTGGGTGACAGGGAGAGGGTGACACCAGGGAGAGGGTGACAGAAGTGGGTGCCAGGGAGAGGGTGATGCTGTGGAGAGGATGACAGCAGTGGGTTACACGGAGAGGGTGACACTAGGTATAGCACAATGTAAAATTCAACATAAACAGTACAGCCTGGGGTCCGTGTAACAGCACGGGTGAGCTTACACAATGTCACACTGAAAATGTCCACAGGGATGTAAATGCACACATTTTTTTCTGGTCCCGCTCTTATCAGCGATCGTGGAGGGCACACGGCAATGCTTTTTAGTATCAGGGTGACCCGTTCCCCCTAACGCAGACAGCATAAGGGACCCTCTATCACTATATACTGTACTACACTCTCGGTAATTTACCTCACATATTAGCTCAGTATTTTTTCCTATTTTTCAGCACTCTCTCATTGGCGAATTTGTTGTAGTCTCCCTGCACTGTCCTTTGGCATCAGGGTTACGATCAGCATCTAACACCAACAGCAGAAGTGTTCTTTCTGTCTTATTTTTTTTATTTACAGTACATTATACAGTGCAGGTACACAATTATGTATTCCTGTTTTAACTGGAAATACCTGTGCAAATAACTATGTTACTGCACAATCTGCTGAATCAAATTGTATCAATCGCTTTCTTTAACAAAAAATTCTAACAATGTGGCAATCATAAAATAACAGCGTTGCTACCACTTACATTAGTTGGTGAATATAAACTTGTTTTATAGCAACAAAATATTCAGTTGCCGCTTTTGAACTTGTTCTAAAGCAACAAACGTTTTAGCAATGAGAACACATCAGTGTTTCTGTTATCTTTATCACAAGCTTACAGTATATTGTTGCTCCTGGGACCCTCATGCTTGATCAATTGAGGTGAATACTGTTCTCTCTAATACAAGCCTATACTGTTATTCTTAAGGACCTCGATACTTTACTAATTGAGGTGACAATTGTGTCTTTTCCATATTGGGTTACTCTAACTTTACATTATTTTATATTTATGTGATCTTTTTCAAATATCACAATAATTGGCGGTTAGGGAGCAATATGATTAAGGATCATTAATGCCAATTAACTTGTATTTTGTATTTATGCTTTTGACCGAGTGTTATGCGGATAATGAATGAGGTCCGCCGTTGGAATTGCTCCTATATTACATGTGCAATTTCAGTCGTTTGTAAACATTTCAGATCTTTTTGGTGTATAACATTAATTGGTATTGTCATTCATGACTAGAGTAGTGATTATAGGATTATGTGATCAACAAATTGTGTATACATTAAAGGTCACTTTTACGTTTGAATGAATTAAATGTTTGGTATGTCTAAGTATTTTGGGGAACTGTACTCTTTTTAAGATGGAATAATAAAAGTTATGTTTTAATTTTTTCTAAGTGTGCATTTACAACCCTGCGGACATTTTCAAGCGTGCCCCCCAAAAAAGAGCCTTCTTTTTTCTAAGTGTATTTTCTCTGTTTATTTGGCTCTGGGGAGCACCGCCAACCCGTATTATACATTTGCTCTGTAGGGCTTATAAATTAGGTAGTTGGCTTTGTATCAGTACTTCATGATATTTCCCATCTATTTGCATCTGTTTGAGACATTATCAGATGCCCAGGGTGGGGATCCTGTTGCAGACATTCAATTTGTATTTTTCTGTCCACAATGTCACACTGACAAGCACTCGCACTGTACTGAGGCACACACACTCATACTGAGACACACACTCATACTGAGACACGCACACTGACACTCATACTGAGGCGCACACACTCATACTGAGACACGCACACTGTCACTCACACTGAGGCACACACACTCATACTGAGACACACTCATACTGAGACACGCACACTGACACTCGCACTGAGGTGCACACACTCATACTGAGACACACACACTGACACTCACACTGAGGCGCACACACTCATACTGAGACACGCACACTGTCACTCACACTGAGGCACACACACTCATACTGAGACACACTCATACTGAGACACGCACACTGACACTCACACTGAGGTGCACACACTCATACTGAGACACACACACTGACACTCACACTGAGGCGCACAAACTCATACTGAGACACGCACACTGACACTTACACTGAGGCACACACACTCATACTGAGACACACACACTGTCACTCACACTGAGGCACTCACACTTTTACTGAGACACACAGACACACTGAGGCACACATTCATACCGAGGCACACACACATTACCACAGTAGCTACCTCCAGGCTGGTGACTCCAGCTCACACTGCAGGAGCCAGTGTCAGCAAAGTAGGCAAAGCAGCAGTCAGATCAGGAAACTTGGCATAATCGGGGGCGTGGCGTAGTCACGGATATGTGACCACGCCCCTTTTTATAAAAATAACCCCTCACCATCAAGCAGCAGGCTCCGGAGCCAGCCCAACACTAGCTGGTGTACAGTGCTCCCCCCCTCCCCCACCCCCTCCCCCCTTAACGCACCACTGCTGCTCCCTGCAGCCCTGTCACCCGGGGGAGTCTCTGGTGATCTGTGGGCGTGAGCTGCCCCCCTTCCCACGTTACTTTCATTCACTCACCCCCCCTCACCTGGGTCCTCGGCATATGTGCCTTCCGCAGAGGTGTCAGTGCTGCTCCCTGGGAGAGAGCAGTGGAGGAAGGGAGTTAGCGCCGCCCGCTGCATAAAGCACTCCCAGCTCTCTGCACTTGGCTCTCGCGGTGCTGTCTTCCGCTCTCCCCCCTTCCTCCATGTACCGCTGCTGCTGCACTGTGTCTTCCGGTTCTGCCTGTGTGTGACAAGCGCCGGACTGGCAGCGGCAGCAACAGCAAGGACAGTGCTGTGAGTAAGGAAGCAGGGAGGGGGGAGCTGCTCATAATGAAGTCAGCGCCGCATGCATCCCGGCGCGCTGCCGCTGGAGCAGTGCCTGACGTGTCCCGCCGCCGCTTCTCCCAGCTGCGTCTATGTGATTGGACCAGCGGATCCAACACTCGATCCGCTGTCCAATCACAGGTGCCTCGCTAGCAGGGGCGTGCTTTCCCTGCTAGCGAGGCACTTGTATAAGTGCCGCTTTCCACTCTTTTTGTGATGGGCTTTTACTGCCCAGCGCATGGCCCCGCCCCCCGCTTTGTCCCGTTCCCACTGGTTACGGGAGCCACTAGCTGTCAGTGCCTCCCAAACGTATTACAATGGACTACAATGATTATAATAATACAAAGAGGGTACATATGACACAGAATATGTGTCTTATGTATCTTCTTTGTATTATTTTAATCATTAGTGACTCCCCTGCCTCCCATGACTGCACGTCCCTGATGAGGATACTAGAACTGACACTGAGCAGCAAGATGCAGCACTGGACTATTGTACTGTAGTATACTGGTCACCACAATGCAGCCCAAGACAATGAGCACTGATACTGAGCACTGTTGAGGATACCAGAACTGACCCTGAGCAGCAAGATGCAGCACTGGACTATTGTACTGTAGTATACTGGTCACCACAATGCAGCACTGATACTGAGCACTGATATTGAGCTGATATTGAGCTTTCCACTGAGAGAACGTAGCCACGTCCTCTCCGCTCTCTCTACAATGCACAAGTGAAAATGGCGGCAACGCGCGGCTCTTTATATGGAATCCGAATCTCGCGAGAATCCGACAGCGGGATGATGACGTTTTGCTCGTTCGGGTTTTCCGAGTCAGGCGGGAAGAATGGAGTCTGCCTCGGACCCGTGTAAACCACGTGGAGTTCGGGGGGGTTTGGTTCTCTTTGGAGTGTGGACAACTCTAATGTAATAATGTAATTACTTATAGAGATTGATAGTCATTTATTTATATATTCATAACCCTGGTCCTGAGCGCTGCTACAGTCTATGGATATGTTACAAGTGTATTGGGATTGTTGCGGGCATGTCAGTGGAAGCAGGCTGCATTCTCAGATGCATAGCTGTTTCCACAGAGGCCATGTTCAGATGTAGACACTGCATTTGCAATTGATGGTTGCAATGGTGCACCGATGCAGGATTGTCTTGAACCTCTGGTGGTGCTATTGCATACATGGGCACAGAAAATGGATGTCTCAGGCTTTGCATTCTAGTGCACAAGGGGGAGGATTAAACTAGCATTGGCATATTATCTAACCCATGACTCCCCCAGTGGGTTCTAATGCAGACACAGCATCCATCTCTGAAACAGGCACCTTGGCTGGTGTATGGACCACTGTGTTGGGTTCATGCCCTCTTTTTCGGGATGAACGTGACTTGTGCTTCAAAAGATTGTCAGGCCAGGGGCAAGTGTCAGAAATTTGTTTCAGAGCCTATAATAAGAGTGGGGGCAGTTTTGTATTGCAATGCTTATGCAATAGTGAAGCCATCTGGTCCAGGATATTACAACAGGGAAGATGTAATAGCAGCCTCTAACTCAGTCAAAGTAAATGGGCTCTCTAAGGAAGCACCTGTCTCCTCTGGCAATCTGGGGAAATATGCAGATGTTAAGTAATCATCCACTTGGCAAACTCTCTGTAATGTGTTGGTAACTGACCTGTAAGAGTGCAGGTTATGCAATTGGGTATAGTAGGCATCAAAGATGTTAGCTATAGCTGCTGAAAGATAGTGAAGTGAACCTGCACTGTCTTTAGTCTTAGGAATAAAGATCAATGGTGGTCATTCCGAGTTGATCGCTCGCTAGCAGTTTTTAGCAGCCGTGCAAACGCTATGCCGCCGCCCACTGGGAGTGTATGTTAGCTTAGCAGAAGTGCGAACAAATGTATCGCAGAGCACATGCAAAAAAAATTTGTGTAGTTTCAGAGTAGCTCAAAACCTACTCTGCGCTTGCGATCACTTCAGCCTATTCAGTTCCGGATTTGACATCACACACCTGCCCAGCGTTCACCCAGCCACGCCTGCGTTTTTTCTGGCACGCCTGCTTTTTCCCAAACACTCCCTGAAAACGGTCAGTTGACACCCAGAAATGCCCACTTCATGTCAATCACTCTGCGGCAACCAGTGCAACTGAAATGCATCGCTAGACCCTATGCAAAACGACATCATTTGTTGTGGCCGTACGTCACGCGTGCGCATTGCGCCGCATACGCGTGCACAGAACTGCCATTTTTTAGCCTGATCGCTGCGCTTCGAACTAATGCAGCTAGCGATCAACTCAGAATGACCCCCAATATCCATTGTTGGCGGAGCATATGGACCAATAATTTGCCTGGTTTGTAACCCCATTTGAAGAACTTACAATATGCCTACATTTGACAAAGGCTAAGTTGGTTTTATGTAAAAAAGTTTATTGTGTGGTCATAGACAGGGTCCTCTTATGTTGGGCTTCTAGCAAGGCGGACAGTTTATTAGGGAACCGCGTTTGTGCTATTTTTTGCATTTTGATATGGGACGCCACCTGGATACATTTCCCTCTAATGAAACATTTATGTGCTTCCCATATTGTAACTGCAGAAATGTTGGTGGTGTCATTAATTCAGTGTAGACAGCCAATGTAGATTCTAGTTGGGATTTATAGATCAGATTCTGGAGGAGACTCCCATTCAACCACCATGTCCACTGTCTAGAAGTGGTATCTGGGATATGGACAGTGCAGGAAATAGGTGCATGGCCTAACTAGGTCATTTGTGCAATATCAGAGGCAGTGGCAAACGCAGGATTTGCATGGGGGGGGGGGGTTCCAGAACTGGGTGGAGCCAAGCACGGGGGTGGGGACTGAGGTGACCCAGTATATGCTGGGTGGTCCGTAAAACTAGTGTGTGTGTGTATATATACATATATATGTATACATATCTACACACACACACACACACACACACACACACACACACACACACACACACACACACACACACATACATATATATATATATATATATACACACATATATACACACACACATATATATATATATATATATACACACACACACACACACACACACACACACACCGTATATACACCTATATATATATATACATACATACATACACATACGTATACACATATACATATGCACATAGCATATTAAACATGCATACATATATATCAAATGTGTGTGTGTGTGTGTGTGTGTGTGTGTTTATATGTATGTATATACATGTGTATATATGTATGCACATGGATATATATGTACTATCATTAAAATAAAGTAAACTTTTATTAAGCACTTACAAGTGCCACCAGGAAGACAGCAGGCTACAGAGGACGCTAGACAGCCATTAATAATACTCATGCAGCAAAAAAAAATTAAAAAAAAATTCTTTTTTAGTGTAGGGGGTTTTCTGGGTGCTCGGAAACCCCCCTTGGTGCGCCACTAAGAGGGGTGTAAAAGGTGCAAGTATCCAATAAAAAGATAATCAATGCGTGTATATATTTGATGTGGGGAGGAAAATAAGGTATAGTTATGTACCGATTGACATTGTAAGCGTGTTAATCAGCTGGTGGAGGTGAAAAAAGTGTCTTACCTGGTGCTCCCGACTGAAAGAGAGCTAAGGAGCATTACTAGAGGTGTCAACTGCCAGATCAAATACCCAGTTAAGGTCTCTGCCTTACACCAGGATCCCTTGTTGTAGGCATTCAAATAATTCCAAGATCTTGCCATCTGACCCTGAATTGGGACATAAAGATTAACAAATGTAAAATATTGGTTATATAGTTTCATAGTGACTTAAAGGCATCTAAGGAATGGGAGGTGATCTCAGGGAAAGGGAGTATTGTGGAAAATAGAATCACTCTGTTTTCTCCACTGGATTGTCAAAGTGAATATGTACGGGTATGAAAATTTAGAGGATGCTCCTAATTTAAAGTGTGCTTCTTGTACAAACACCATGTCAGTCTGTGCAGCATAAAATTATTGCAGCATCTGGACCTTCGTTTCAGAGTTATTAAGATCATTTTCAGTTTATCAACTTGCATAAGCACAGTGGTGGAATGGCATTGTTATACCATGAGGAGCCTGCAAGTAATTAGTACAAACCCAAATCCAACCAGCAGAGTACAGGAAAGGCACATGCAAGGGGAGGAGGGGTACATAACAGGACATATAACAATTGTTGAAATGAAATAGAAGATGGTTACAATATTGAGGCTATAGTAAGAAAAGGGAAGTTTTAGGATTCTCTCAAAATGGCCACCCTGAGCAACATGGGTGGTTAAGCCATCCCATGGCCAGGCAAAACATTTGCAGCATGTAGGCATTAACCAGAAGTTAATGGTGACATCCAGGAACTCTTAACTCCAAGCTGTGTAAAATCGAAGAAAGTAGCATAATACAATGACACAACCCATTAAAAAACAGATAGCATAACAAACCCTAAATAGGTAAAATATTGCAATATAACCTATTTTAATAGTTGACTGTAAATTTACTTACATACCAAGCTCCAGGATGCAATACATTCCAGAGCTTGGAGCCTGTAGGCAATGCCATCTGTAGATGTGTGACACATTTAGCTAACTATCCTGTATGTTTTCAGGTAAGTAGAGATATGACATGTGTTGTACTTCTTACCAGAACTTGGTGAATGGATGTTCTGAGCGAAGGAGGTCATCCATCTGACACAGGTTTCACTATGGTTCCATAGAGGGGTAAATAGGTGGGAGTCAATCAGGTTGCTGGCTGCTGGGATCCGGCGGTCAGGATACCAACGCCAGAATCCCCAAAACCGGTGAAATATCGACGGTTGCAAGCCTGACAGCCACCCGGTATCCTCACTTGGGTGGTGGTCAACCCGAGGGGGAATATAACCCTGTGGTGACCGAAGTGGAGACGCTATGCTCGCCGCCGGTATTCCGGCTGTTAGCATCCCAGCATTGGTCTCCAGCAACATCAGACTGACACACCGGGGATCCGCTTTCGGTCCATTTATGCAATGTTTACAATATTTACAAGCACACCTTACACTCACTACCTGCATTGCTGTCATCACACAAGGTGACTGCAGGGCGAGTGCAGAGAACTGGGTGCACTTACATCACAAAGGACAGCTTTTATTGGGAGCGCTGTTTTTTGTTTAAATCTTCATGCATACAGCATAAATAAATGCCACTGCGTCCAACAGAAGAATGATTCCAATATTGTCATAAGATTATTTATGTTGCCGCAGAACCTTGAGATGGTGGCAAGGCTATGCAGACCAGGGAGGATTTGTCGACTATTTTCCAGCACTCTCATTGAAGAGATGAAGGAAGTACCAGTACGGAGCATGATTCTACCCAGCCCGAGAACTCGATTCCCCCTCTGGGAGCATTACAAACATGTAAGCAAAAGCAGTTCTGGCAGCCACTATAGCACCTTCCCCTGATCACTTAAATAATATTGCATTGCAGTATTTGTAGGTGTGGTTTCCTTGTATTAGGGCAGTGGTTTCCAAACTTTTTTGACTCACGGCGCCCTAGAATATCAGAATTTTTTTCACAGCACCCCAAGGCCAAAAATTTCTTATTGAGAAATTTAGAAAGAAATATTACATTAAGTAGATTGTGTTTATATGTCATCCTTAGGGTCAGTTGTGTGGTGAGGGACAAGATTTGCTTCTGTTTGGCCACATATTTTATGACTGGCAGCCACCAGCACTGGTTTTGCCTATTATATTGACCATGAATAATTTGAATTGGTCCTGGACCACCAACCCAGGGCACCCCTGCAAGTGTCACGAGGCACCCCAGGGAGCCACGGCACACAGTTTGGGAACCTCTGTATTAGGGTACAGATATATAACTCCATATAAGAAATGGCACTCAGAGTCAGCATTAGTAAGCAAAGGACGAATCTGTATTGAAGTAGAGTACTTTCGGGGACAGCACCCCATCCTCAGAACCTTACAGCAGATAAGACAGATCTGTCTTATCTGCTGTAAGGTTCTGAGGACGGGGTGCTGTCCCCGAAAGTACTCTACTTCAATACAGATTCGTCCTTTGCTTACTAATGCTGACTCTGAGTGCCATTTCTTATATGGAGTTGTGAATTCGATTATGCTGCACCAGGGCATGCTGTTTATCAAGTGAGTGCCGGCAATACATGGATGTATATATATATATATATATATATATATATATATATACACACTGTACTGTATATCAATGTACTGTATATCAATTTACTTAGAACTTTTTAATATCACCTCTCCATATAAGGAGGATTCATCCACTAGGTATTGATTATTCAAATTTTTTGTCAGCAAAACAGACTTTTCCACATACGTGTTACAATAAATTTTACATGGCATTATATATCACACAGCCAAACATAGTTTATGCCTAGCAAGGCTTGTTCTCATCCGGAATAGTTTCCAATAATATCCATCAATAGTAATATGTATCATCTGTTGCTGTTTCACAAATATATTTTCACAGTCCATAATCATGGTGTCTTTAGGCTTAAACACCAAACGGTGTGTGTGTCGGTCGACTTCGGCTGCCCTCCGCGCCATTCAAGACATAATACCTGTCTAACTTGAACGCTGGCGTGCGTTCCACACCACCGCAAACACATACATTACATAGAACACATACACGTACATACACGCACACTTACTTTGGGAACCTGATATCCCGCAGGAGGTCATTGATGGGGTGGAGTCAAGCACCTTCCATCATTAGGTCGCACCCCTGTGTATAATGCCGTAATACACGCATCTATGTGGAGGGGGCCAAAATTATGTGAGTGTCATAGAATTGCAAAAATGGACTCTGCCCACTTCCCCACAGGCCCACAAATTGCGGCATAATGCCTAAAATACCTATTTGATCCATCGGAGAGGGGGTTAATAATTTTCTCAGTGTGCATGTGAACATGCAAACATGCCCATACTGAACTTGGCCTATGTTAAAACACGCCATCCCAAGTGGTAGAATTACTGAAATCTACATGGACACATACTGTATGTGTGCACACCCTGTTCTGGGTATGTACAGTGTGAATGTATGTAAGATACCCTGCGCCAACTGATGTAGTACTCATTTAGCCTCAGCCCCATTGGCGTTTCTATAATGGGTGCAAGGTGTGCGGTGAAATTAGTCTCCGGAACATGGTGGCACAATACCAGAGCCTACTGCACCATGGAGAGGAGGAGGAGGCCACCCGGAGTCTGCACATGGTCCCCCTCCTCTGTTAAAATGCCCCTGCTCAGACCCATGATTTAGGAGCATAAAATGATTACTATTTGGTAATTGATATTATATTTATTTTATTTTATATTTATTTTATTTATTTTCTTAAATGGCATGTTTTTCATCAGTGTTAGTATGTGTGGATGTTTAGTTGGGAGTATACAACAACCTGCCTTTATATTACAGCTAATGAAGATCCTCCATAATAAACAGGACAATGGTTTTGTTTAGCAGTTTCAAGCAAGGCTCTTTATTGCTCAGGCTCGAACTGGCCCACAGGGGTACAGGGGAAACCACCGGTAGGCCTCACTGCCTGGGGGGCCCTCCTCCTCTAGGGATCAGGTTCTAGACTGTGCACTTGAATTATATATTATACGTATGTTACCTTATACTGCACAGGATTATGATGTATTCTCTACAGTACATTGCTGTCATTAATCTGGCACATTATCATGCATGCACTAGCATTAATTACTGTATAAATTATCAAGGAGTCCAGACCAGGTACTATATAATTGTTGCCAACCCCCTTTGGAGGATGGCCACACCCCCTTTCGAGGCTGACCACACCTCTAATCATGGGCCCCTACCACGGCATACCCCGGTTGGCCCTTCATGCGCCAGTCCGACACTGTTATTGCTTAAATGAAAAATGTAGATCTGATTGTTATAACCTTAACTATACACGGCTTTAAACACACTGTACTTGTACAGGTCCAAACTAAAATTAATAATTGCAATGACAAAACCACCAGCTGTGTTTATCATATATTCAACTCTGCAAAACATTTCCGGAATATATGGATACAGGTGGAAAACAGTGGTGAGTGCTGCCAATGTTTTTTCATATTGACTTTGCATATGTCATATAAAATGTAGGGTAAAGCATTGCCTTTTAAAATGTGAAGTATAAAATCGTTTTTGTCGACAAAGTTTCTAACATTTTGAACCAGTAGAAATCTGTCTCACCTTAAAGACATGAGCCACAAATGTTTCACCTCCTGATCTCAGTAGTGTTGATCACCTTAGTTTTGTTTTAGTGATTATCTGTATTTAAATGCAGCATTAGGAAATGTATCACACCCAATATTTGGTATAAAAAAGGGATGTGGTTGTTTTAAATATTACAGACCTTGCCTCAATGATGTTTTAGCATTCTAAATCAACTACTGTATGCTTATGAAACATGTGTTATGCCTTATTTTATCTTACATATGTAGAGTAATTGTACAGATATTGCAGGGCAATGAGCATTAAGATTTTATATAGACCAGAAAAGCAAACAAACCACATACTGTAAATTTCTACAACCAAGAAATATAACATTCAACATATAGATTTTTTGTTTTATACCACTGTAATTCTGAATTACATATTGTGGGTATATACATATTGATTTATGCTCTCCAATATTCCTAATGTCACCAATTAATTAGATATGAGCATCTACAACGTTTAGCTAGGAGTAGCGCTGGAATCAACCCTAATTCTATCCAATACTACAGACACTGATGCCAAGAGAGGAAGTGGGGGGCTACTAATTACCTAGACTCAGGCTTGCTGGAAAGTACTGGTGGGGGCTCAGGTCCGCTGCCAAGCTCCCCTCCCGAATATACTTACCTTCATCCGGGAAGTGTGTTCCTCCACCATGGCTGCTGCCATCTTCATGGTGACATCATCAAGATGGCGTCACACATTGAGAGCAAAGACATCTTTCCAAATATCACTGGGAAGTTGGCACCAGTCAAGGTGTGGGGAACCGCTTCCGGGACCAAGCAAGGTAGAGAGTGGTTGCCTCCGACAATCCTGTCTCGGAGGCCTACAGACAATTCCTTTGACTTCGTGCTTGGTTTGTGCTCAGACATGCACTGTCAAGTGTGGGACCTTCTATAGACAGGTGTATGCCTTTCCAAACCATGTCCAATCAACTGAATTTGCCACAGGTGGACTCCAATTAAGCTGTAGGAACAAGGATGATCAGTGGAAACAGGATGCACCTGAGGTCAATTTTGAGCTTCATGTCAAAGGCTATGAATACTTACTGTATGTCATGACTGAGGTTTTGTGAACCCGGTGTTAGTGAAGTCTGTGCGGGCGACTGGAGAATTATATGAATACTACCACTGACCTGGTTTGGGAGTGTTGTGGACTCGGGGCTTCTTCCGGTGACTGGGAAGAGGAACCGCAGCAGAGATGGCCGAATCTAGGTTCTCCCCATGCAGGATTAGGTCGGCAGACAGGGGGCACGTGTGAACGCTGAAGGTCTCCTGAAAGACAGAACTGGAAAGGCGCTGATGAATCAGTGAAGAATACCAGGTACAACTGCGCTAAAGTGCACTGGATGCTTGGAGACACTGAGGTGCTAGGAGGCACGGAAGTGCTTGGAGACACTGGGGTGCGTAGAGACACTGGGGTGCGTAGAGACACTGGGGTGCGTAGAGACACTGGGGAGCGTAGAGACACTGGGGAGCATAGAGACACTGGGGTGCGTGGAGACACTGGGGTGCGTGGAGACACTGAGGTGCTTGGAGACACTGAGGTGCTTGGAGGCACTGAGGTGCTTGGAGGCACTGAGATGCTGAAGCACGGAGACGCTGGAGGCACGAGGTGCTGAGGCACAGGGGTGCTGAGGCACAGGGGTGCTGAGGCACGAGGTGCTGGAAGCACGGAGGCGCTGAGGCATGGAGGTACTGGACGCACGAGGTGCTGAGACACGGAGATGCTGGAAGCACGGAGATGCTGGAGGCACGAGGTGCTGAGGCACGGAGGTGCTGAAGCACGGAGGTGCTGGGAGGCACGGAGATACTGAGGCACGGAGGTGCTGAGGCACGGAGATGCTGAGGCACGGAGATGCTGCAGGGATACGGGAGCTCTGGAGATCACAACTACAACAGCAGTAAAGATGAACCACGGCAGCTGTGGTTTTCAGTTGAGACTATGGAATATAATACTGTGCCTTTAAGATGAACCACTGCAGCTGTGCCAACACAAAAGTAAACCAAACAGGGTAACAAGGAACAGAGTTTTCACAGGAACTAGAGTATAAAGGTTACCTTTAGGGAGCTCAGCTTGAAGACTCACACATAGCTGTGAGTGTGACACAAGGAACTGGCCCAGTTTCTAACACAGTCTCCCAACTTATACTTCCTGGTCCTTGGTGATTGGAGAGCAGGATTAGGTGATGCAGAGAGTCTCAGACTGGCAGAGGATTGGACAACTCTGGTTCAGGTGAACAGTCACTGTCATGTGACTACTCTAGACTAGGCTGTGATGTAGAATGAGGCCTAGTAGGCCGAGAGAACACTGAAGCCTGAACTTCAGATTACTGAATTCAGCCTCACACAGGAGATCACCACAGGTGGAGCTAATTAACTATTACCTTTCAGGGAACTCAGGAAAACTCATAGTGCTGACAAGCTGTTTAACTCAGTGAGTAAAAGACACAGGATCCGGGACAGATGGCAGGGGTAAGTCACCAAATATGAAACCTACAGTCAGGATTGTGACACTGTATATACATTTGATTTCTTAGTTTTTTATTTTTAATAAATTTGCAAAAATCTCAAGAAACACTTTTTTCACGTTGTCATTATGGGGTATTGTGTGTAGAATTCTGAGGGAAAAAATAATTTATGCCATTTTGGAATAAAGCCGTAACATAACAAAATGTGGAAAAAGTGAAGCGCTGTGAACACTTACTTTCCGGATGGACTGTATATATATATATATATATATATATATATACTGTATAGATATATATTTAGATATATATGTATAAATAATCAACAGAATGGCGCAGTACTCGGAGACTTGTGATGTGTAAAAAGAATAATGGTTTATTATATCAACATTTCTGTCCTCCCCTTCTTCCATATATCACCAGTCTCCAAGTGCTGCCCCATTCTATTGCTGTACTTTGGGGATGCTGTTCCCTGGAGGAAGTCACCGGAGCAAGTACTTGTCCCGAGTGGACTACCTGTGTGATGGATCCTGCCTTGGACTGTATATATATATATATATATATACAGTATATATATATATATATATATATATATACACACAGTATATATTAGAGATGAGCGGGTTCGGTTCCCAGAGAACCGAATCCCCCAACTTCCCCCCCGCACTTCAGTACCCGAGCCCGGATCCGAGTCAGGCTCAGGTTTTCCCACCTGACTCAGAAACCAAAACGAGGCAAACTGTCATCATCCCGTTGTCGGATTCTCGCGGGTTTTGGATTCCATATAAGGATCCACGCATCGCAGCCATTTTCACTCCGGCATTGGAGAGTGTAGAGAGAGGACCTGTCTCCGTCCTCAGTGTCCTGCATCAGTTCAGTGTCCGTGTCTTGTGCTGCATCAGTCCAGTCACAGTGGTGGTGTCCTCTGCTGCCATAAGTCCAGTGCTGCTGTATAAGTCCAGTCCAGTGGTGCTGTGTTGTGCTGCATCAGTCCAGTGGTGGTGCCTTGTGTTGCATCAGTCCAGTCACAGTGGTGGTGTCCTCTGCTGCCATATGTCCAGTGCTGCTGTATAACTCCAGTCCAGTGGTGCTTTGTTGTGCTGCATCAGTTCAGTGGTGATGTATTGTGCTGCATCAATCCAGTCACAGTGGTGGTGTCCTATGCTGCCATATGTCCAGTGCTGCTGTATAAGTCCAGTTTATTGGAGTGGTTCTGTGTTATCCTGCATCAGTCCAGGGGTGGTGTCCCTGTGCTGCTATATATATCCAGTGGTACTGCCATATATGTCCAGTGATTCTGCTGTATATGTCCAGTTATACTGCTGTATATGTCCAGCGGAACTGCCGTATAAATCCAGTGATACAGCCGTATAAGTCCAGTGGTACTGCCATATAATTCCAGTGCTACTGGTGTATAAATTCAGTCCAGTGATACTGCCGTTTATGTCCAGTGATACTGCCGTAATCGTATATGTCCAGTGGTACTGCCGTATAATTCCAATGGTACTGCCGTATAATTCCAGTGATACTGCCGTATAATTCCAGTGGTACTGGTGTATAATTCCAGCGGTACTGGCGTATAAACTAGTCCAGTGAAACTGCCATATATGTCCAGTGGTACTGCCGTATAAGTCGAGTGGTACAGCTGTAAAAATCCAGTGATACTGCCGTATAATTCCAGTGGTACTGGCATAGAATTCCAGCGGTACTGGCGTATTAAATCAAGTCCAGTGATACTGCCTTATATGTCCAGTGGTACTGTCATATAATTCCAGTGATACTGCCGTATATGTCCAGTGGTAACGGCGTATAAATCCAGTCCAGTGATACTGCTGTATATGTCCAGTGGTACTGCTGTATAAATCCAGTGATGTTGTGATGTCTGGGTGTCGTGATTGTTAACAGGGGGTAATGCTTGGTGCTAGGGGTGTACCCCCAGTGCCAGATACTCCCCCACATGCCCCCACAGTACCAGGTACACATATGCTCCCAGTGCCCCATATGCCCCCAGTGCCAGCTACACATATGCCCCCAGTGCTAAATATGCCCCCCCAGTGACAGGTACACACCCTCCACCCGCTCACCGCTGCTGCGCTGTCTGGGAAGGAGGGAACAGCACGTGCCTCTCCTGTGTCCGTCCTGTGTATCCGGCGTCGTGTCTGTCAAATGAAGCGCTGGTTCATGAGCCAATCAGAGCTTGCAGACAGGCAGCTGCAGCTCCTGATTGCTCATGAGCCAGCACTTTATTTGACAGACACGCCGCCACCGGAGACACAGAAGTCAGGACGGACACAGGAGAGGCGCGCGTTGTGCCCTCCTTCCCGGACTCCCTCAGACGCAGCACAGCAGCAATCAGTGGCGGTGCCCCCGCAGCCCTGCACTTCCAAGCCTCTGCAGTGGCTGTGGGGGTGGTAGTTACGCCACTGTGGGTTCCGTCATCTGTAGGGAGAATAGCTATATGTGTATACACATATAGTGCTTCTCAGTCAGGATGGATCGGGATTGTGGTTTATTTTTTAAAATCACGGGTGCCTACTGGAGAAGAGGATCAACTTGTGTCTAGAACGCCTATGCGAGAAAGAGACCAACCGGTGCCAGGGACAAGCTAAATATGTACAGTGAGTGTGTGCATGCATGCAGGGGAGTGTGTATTAAAGAACTTTGCAATTCAGTGTATGTGTACTGTCTTTATTTTAATATTAAAACATGCCGAGAAAGCAAACTCGATCAAACACGATTGTTAGTAAATTTATTTCAAGAAGTGCAGAAATGTAAACATCAATAAAAATGTATAGACAATTAATATTTGTTAAAGTAAAAATAAATATACCATAGCCACTATACAATCAATAAACACATATTAAAAAATACAGTATAAAAAAAATCATACATAAAAATATAAAAAATATATAAATATATAGACTTAGTTAATATTACAGCACGGATGGTGTAATGGTTAGCATTACTGCTTCACTGCACTGAGATCATGGGTTAAATTTCCACCATGGCCCTTACTGTGTGGAGTTTGTATATTCTCCCCGTACTTGCCTGGGTTTCCTCTGGGTACTCTGGCTTCCTCCCACAGTAAAAAAATATATTGGTAGGTTACTTGGCTCCCAACACTAAATATGCCTAGCGTGAATGTGTGTGTGTGTGTGTGTGTGTGTGTGTGTGTGTGTGTGTGTGTACATGTAGTAGGGAATATAGATTGTAAGCTCCACTGGGGCAAATTCTCTGTAAAGCGCAGCGGAATATGTGTGCGCTATATAAATAACTGGTAATAAATAATAAATAAATGTTACCCAATTAATAAAATGCAACCTTCTTATCACTGGTATAAAACAGCAAGCTGACCCTCATTGATTTCATCCAAGGCAAAATGTGTTAATCCTGGAGGAATCCTGGTAATATCTATGTGCATCTCAAATCCTTGTAGAAATCATCAGATAATAGTTGATAAGCAGAGCCTTTAAAAATAATAATAAAATTAGTTAACCAGCGAAGTGACCACTGCTCAGTGGTATACATAGGTATTGTATTGTAACTGTAGTTAATGAAGTGGGTTTGATGTGCAAATGTCAGCTCATTAAGACCAATATCGTTCCAGTTCGGTACGGGATCCCGCTGAGAATGTTGGCGGCCAGAAGACTGACTTGTCATCCCAACAGCCACAATTCTGACAGTTGTAGGGTAAATATTCTAACCTTCTGCCCTCCCTCTCCCTAACCCTAACCCTCCTTTTTTGCAGCCTAACCCTAACCCCCCCCCCCCCCCCCACACACACACACACACACACACACACACACACAGCTTACACATAACCCTCCCTTCCAAGAGCCTAAAGGCCCATATAGACGGGCCGATGCGGGAGAGATGTGTGCTGAGCGAACCGCTCAGCACACATCTCTCCAGCCGCTCAGCACTGCGCGATCTGTGCTGAGCATGCGGGGGGTGATGGGGGGCCGCTCATTTTACCCAGCAGGTGAAATGAGCGACCCGCTAGATTGGCCTGCACTGCAGGCCAATCTAGCAGCAGCGATAGCGATGCGCGGGGCTGCGCATTGCTATCGCTGTAGGGGGTACACACGGAGCGATAATGCTCAAATTCTAAGCAATCTGGTCAGATTGCTTAGAATATCGCTCCGTGAGTACCCCCCTTAACTCTAACCTCCCCTCCCACAGCCTAGCCCAAACCCCCCTTACAGCAGCGTAGCGCAAACTCCCCTACTGCAGCCTAAACCTAACCTAAGCAGTTCCAGTTTGTTTACTATAACCATAATTAATACACAGAGATGCAATATTTTGTTGATTGCTAAAGGGGAAATTACAGCTGATCCATCCAATCTATCCAATGGAGCAGCGCTAATAACAATCCAAAAAAAAAAATGTGTAGGCCGCAGATATGGACTGTAAACCAAAATATAATTAATAAATATGTTTAATTTATTAACTAAAGAATCAGCATAGAATATATTTCTCTATTCATATAAAAAATATAAGCACTGAATAAATCGCTTGTCTATAATTCAGGTTAGAGGATTTATATAGATCATTCTTCAATGCCTTATTGAACATATACATTATCAAAACTGAATAATAGACAAGTGAATAATTCAGCACCCATATATATCACCAAATTCAATAAAGTCTTATAGAATACGACAGATACTTTCCAACAATTTCCGTATATTTAAGGAATATGAAATTCATAGTTCTGCTATCACTACTACTTCCAAATTGATTTTTAAAAAGAACATTAATCTTTAAAAATATTAGCTCCAAGCATGCTGAAAAAGGATGTCAGGAAATTCCAGTCCATTAACAGATAGAGAACGGAGGAAATTTTATATGGCTGTAGTGACATAAAATTCTGAATAGCAGGCTGAATGAAGCAGCTGTGATAAGTGGAGGTATCCATGGTAACAGTGGGCCTATGAGTTGACTGAGGAGTCTGGTGATGGGAGGGGCTTAGCCCTTATAAGGATAAGACTGAATAGGTTCTCCCTCTTTTCCTCAGAGAAAATTGACCCACCCACCCGCCCTGGATGAGTTTATTATTGGTGTCGGCTTGGTGGGTTGGGACGGCCTGAAATTGTGGCTGTAATTTAAAGAGTTTTATGGGTGCTCAGGAGATGTGAAGGTGGTGGAGTTTGATACATTATGGGGCTGGAGTTTCATAGGACCAGGTGGGCTTCGGTCTCCGGTGGAGTTGGTACACACCTGAGCACCTTTTGGTTGGGAGTTGGGGAATACCTTGAGTGGAGAGTTGGCCACGGTATTCCCGATAAAGCGCAAGTAACACAAGGAGTGGCAGATGGCCCATTATGGCTTCTTGTGATGTGTGGGGGGCTGGGCTGAAATTGGGCCCTTTAAAGCCTCCCCTTGTGATGTGATGGGGGCTGGGCTGAAATTGGGCCCTTAAAGTCCCCTTGTTATGCGATGGAGGCCGGGCTGAAGTTGGGCCCTTGCCTCCTCTTGTGTTTTGGTCAGCCACAGTTAAAAGGTTTAAAGGGTTAGAATAAATAGGGACTTTATTTAAAAAGGCCGTCCCTCCTTGCCACCATACCTTTTGTTTATTAAAAGCTGACAATTCTATTGGCAAACATTATTCTGGTGTCAGTGTCAGTTATTTCTTTTATGGATGTTGGTGTATGCGCATGAATGAAGAACAGTCTATGATAGACATTTTAATTAGGTCCTTATCACCACAAGTTGGGGATTTCAAATGTGGGAATAATAGGTGTTTAACCTATCATTTCATAGTTAATAAATGTACTTTGGTTAGTTTGTTTGTAGCTGGTCAAACCTTTAGTGTAAAACAATTTATTAATTGTAATACGACTTATTGCATCTATGTGCTGCAGTGCCCATGTAGCCCGTAGAATATAGGCCACACCATTAGGACACTAAATGAAAGATTTAGGGAACACCGCAACAATATTATTAGGAAATTTGCCAGCCATAGTGTTTCCAAACATTTTCTGTAACAGCACGATGGCAATCCAGGGGATCTTAAGTTGCAAGGTGTTCAACACATATGTCCATCCTTAGAGGTGGAAATAGGTTTAAAACTCTATGAGGGGAATTCAGTTACCTGTGGTCAGTGACCGCGTGTAATTGTCACGTCTGGGGCTATTCAGTTATCCCTGATAAACCAGTATGTGCCACGGTTTATCAGGGATTATGTTTCTTCTGCCTCAGGCAGGAGAAACAAACCCCGAAAACAGCCCAGTTTTAAGCCGAAAACTAGACTTTTTCCTCACGAAAATACACAGGTTTCACCAAACCTGTGTGTTTTCAGAAGAAAGGGTTTATTTTGGGCTGCCAAATTGGATTGGTCGAAAAAAAAAAATTACAGGAAACACCGGGAATCATTGCGATAAATGTCTGTTTTTCGCTCCTGATGTTTAATCGACTTTAATTGAATTAGCCCTTTTGTAAGAAGAAGGCTCTCTAAATGTTTAGATTACATACTTTACCCCTGTGCCTCATTCCTTGCTCCCATTCCCAGATTACAAGGCTATTTATGGGCTGCACCAACTCTAGAATTTCCTCCAGCCTCAAACCTTTAGTTATTCCCTGAAAACTTTAGGCAAATGTATCATTTTACTGAGTCACTTTCTTAAGATCCATAAGTTTTTCACTTGACTACTTTTCCTCTGAGCGGTTCGCTACAAAAATTCCATTTATTCTCCTCAATACTCAAAATACCTTATGAAACTAAACATTGCTGTGTGACTGAATAACATTACCCCATTCAGCACTTTTGCCTAATGCTATCTATCTGGATCAATATATATGGGGCACTTAACCTCATGCATCAAACTGTCATTTTCAAATGTATTGTGTGCTTGCAAGCAGGGCCCTCGGCCGCTTGTCTCTTCTGTCTGCTGGTAATATTCATACAAAAACACAACAGCGCTTAGAGATCAGTCTTTGTCAGCCATATAACACCAAGAAACAGCAGATTAAATTGCTAATAATAATAACAACACAATTTCATGTAAAAAATAATCTGCATCCAAGGTTAGCATCACACAGAACAAATACTTACCGTAGTTAAAATTGCACCATATACAATTTCAAATCGATCCAAATCCTTAAAGGAGCTAATAATTAAAATACTAATGTGTTCAGTAATAAGAGCCGTCACAGCTGTTTCTTCATCTAAATAAGGCTCTGTGTCCCACTTTCACTTTGTGGAAGTGCAGGAGACAGCTGACCGCAGCGAACACTCTACTAAAACATAGTGCAATATGAGTAATATGATATCTTTTAGCTCATTAGAATGCAGAAAATATGGCATAATGCAACATTCAGATAAGTAAGTAATTCTATGTAGTCGCAGTATCTCAGGATGGCGTTATGCTTACTTGAAGGGCTGCCACTGTCTCCTGAGGATGTGCTGTGCATGAGACTGGTGCATGTACAATACAGAAAAAACATTGCTCTCCACACATGTGTGGCCTTACCAGTTTATGAATGCATTGACACACAGGAACACAGTGAGTAACCATTGATAGAACTGACAGCATTCATAGCCAGTATACCCTGTGCCATAAGAGACAAGCCTGTAGAGACGAAGGGAACACATAGAGACATAAACTCAGGAATTGCTTCTGCAATGAGAACAGCCCAAGTACTAATGAGTGCAGGACAGGATCATATCAGAGCATCGTAGCATACTTGATGCAACGGTGATAGTTACCCAGGTACCACAGCAATATATATTGTACCTCAATATACTGTAGTCAGAGGCATAGCATGTAGCCATGGCACCCAGAGAAAGCTCATGTCACCCCCCCTATATATGCACAAACACCATCCTCAGCCCCCAGACCCATCACCATCCTCAGCCCCTCACCTTCCTCAGCCTCCAGCTCCATCACCTTCTTCAGCTCCCAGCTCCATCACCTTCCTCAGCCCCCAGCTCCATCACCTTCCTCAGCCCCCAGCTCCATCACCTTCCTCAGCCCCCAGCCCATCACCCCCCTCAGCTCTCAGCCCCCTCACCATCCTCAGCCACAGCCCCCTCACCATCCCCAGCCCCATCACTATCCTTACCCCTCACCTTCCTCAGTGCACAGCTCCATCACCTTCCCTGCAGCGGCACCCTGAATTGTGCCATGGTAGAGCCCCTTACACACATTATACCTCAGAAGAGCCCCTTAGTCCAGGTAGCCCATTATACAACTAAGGCCAGGTAGCCCATTATACAAATTAGGCCAGGTAGCCCATCATAGACATTACACCATGTAGCCCCATATACACATTACATCATGTAGCCAGTAGAGAGTGAGAGCGTGTGTGTCTCACACTCCCTGCAGCTCAGGGACCTATCACCTGCCGATCTGCTACTCACCCTCCCTGCAACTCTCTGACCTGCCGCTCCACTACTCGTCCTCCATGCAGCTCCAGGACCCATTACTCCGCTACTTGCCCTCCCTGCACCCCTGGGACCCACCGCTCTGCTACTCGCCCTCCCTGCAGCTCAAGGACCCGCCGCTCCACTACATTTCCTTCCTGCAGCTCCGGGACCCACCCTACACCCCTGAGTATAGTCAGAAAGACAGCACCGCATTGCTAGCACCAGTGTACATTAGTAAATGTTATAAGTGGCCCCAGTTACCGGGATAGCAATGCCACTCCTGAATCTCAGTATACAGCAATATTCAGTACTACTGTATCTCTATATTTAGGTGGACCAACAAAGCTGTACAGGGGAGAGTAAAGAACAAAAGCCCAAGGGCACTCTGAGTGGGATATTGTACTTCATGTTGGTTATTTCTAAGAGTGCCTTATACCAGAAAAGCCAGTTATAAATACTTGGAGATATTGTATTGCATCTAGTGTTATTGATAGTTAAAGCAAAGGTAGCTCTGCCAGTTAGGAATAGTAAAAGTAAAACACGCATTGGGAATTAATATTGTGCCAGTATTAGTATACACTATAAAGTAATTGCAAGTCAATTTATGTAACTGCATATACTGTATATTTTGTATTGCCCTATTATCGCATACTTTAACCTTTTATTCGAAGTGATACAAGAGTGATGAAGTGTTTTAAGCCAATAAACTCTCCATCCATGTTGTCACTGTGCTGGGTTCTGGAGGTTTTCTATCTCTCTGCCATTGTGGGAGGAGCCCAGAAGAAAAACAGGTACAATACAATCAGCAGCACACAAAGACACTCATTGACAACCACCAACGCAGGGTTTTACACTAGTAAGGTAAGTTTACATAGGAGTTCTTTGATGAGTACACATTTGTTAAATGCCATTGCTACCACACTCTATATTGTTGCAATAGATGGCAATACTGAATTTGTTGCAATGCAGAGTAAAAGGAGACATTGATCGATATACATCTGTAACAGCAGTCTTTCGGCTCATACTGTATTTGCCTAGTGTAAGCAGTGTAATTAGTTGTATAAAGACATGTTAAAAGGATCTAATATCTTAATACAATAATAAATGGAAGTAGGTTCATCCAAACAAGAGTCAAAAAAGTAGAACAACCTATTATACATTAAATGGCAGTTATTTCAACTCACATACCCAGCTGTGTGATCAACAATGCTAATTGTGCATGGCCATATTATGCAGTGATCAAGGAAATATAATAAACGACAATCCTTTAGCTCCCAAAAAGAACAATCAAATACAAATTGAACAACTGTCTTACTGCAGTGCTGACACATAGGGGGTAATTCCAAGGTGATCGCAGCAGGAAATTTTTTAGCAGTTGGGCAAAACCATGTGCACTGCAGGGGGGGCAGATATAACATTTGCAGAGAGAGTTAGATTTGGGTGGGGTTTTTTTTTCTGTGCAGGGTAATACTGGCTGCTTTATTTTTACACTGCAAATTAGATTGCAGATTGAACACACCACACCCAAATCTAACTCTCTCTGCACATGTTATATCTGCCCCCCCTGCAGTGCACATGGTTTTGCCCAGTTGCTAACAGAATTCCTGCTGCGATCAACTTGGAATTACCCCCATAGAACAGTATGGAGCAAATAGCAGTGCTAGTCAGCAATGCCATTTAGTATGAATCTTATGTCGAAAATGATAATAATTAGCAGCAAACTCATAAAGTCAGCAATCAGCAACAACTACGCATCAATAAAGTTACCCATCAGTGGCCACTTAAATGAGAATTATATCCTTTGTCAAGTGGCTTAAATTACTTTTTCCCATTGTTAAACAATTGGCCAATATTAGAAGCTCTGTATGCAGAAAATCATTCCAATTACATGTTTCATTTCAGTTCAAACTTTCCCAAAGCTAGCTGACACATGTCCTCTGTCAAGTATACATACCCCTTATATTATCTTAACCTTGTCTAGTTCATTAATTAGTATACATCAACACGTGTATTGACTCAACTCTTTTATGCAAAAAATGAACCTACCTACTGCATATTTAACAATCAAAACACATAACTACATAAGATGTATTAATGGTGGCACTTCTCCTGGTTTTTGTATGGACCTGCATTGCTCATTTAGCATGTCAAAGCAGGTTCATACACAGGGCCGGTGCAAGGTTTCTCGACACCCTAGGCAAAACTTTAGCCTGCTCCCCCCCCCCCTTCCCCTTCCCCATGCTTACACAGTGGTACGTGGTGGATGCCGTACATACAAGAGTCTGCAAATGTGGGGGTGGGGGCTAGCGGGCAACTTGCACGAGTCTGCAATCGCAGGGGGGGGCAACATGTGGGAGTCTGCAATCGCGGGGGGTGGGGGTGGGGGAGAGGGGATGCGGACAACATGCCAGAGTCTGCGAATGGGCGAGGTGCGGACACTATGTCCGATTCTGCAATCGCTTGGGCGGGGGCTGCGGGCAACAGGTGGGAATTTGCAATCGCGAGGGGGGGGGGATTTGTGTTTTGCGGGCATCATACCCAATTCTACAATCGCAGTATGTTGGGAGGGGGGGTGCGGGCAACAAGCGGGAGTTTGCAATTGCGAGGGAGGGAAAAGGAAACATCACAGAGTCTGCAATAGAAGGGAGGGTTGCGAGCAACATGCCTGATTCTACAATCGCGGTGTGGGGAGGGGGGGGGGGGCATTTGTGGGCAACATGTGGGAGTCTGCAATCACGGGGGAGGGGTACCTGAGTCTGCCATCCAGGGGTGGGGGGAGACTGAAACATCCCAGAATCTGCAGTCGCGCCGGGGTGTGGGGGGCGGATTTGGTGGTGCATGCTACATGCCCCCAACTCTGCAATCATGGGGGTGTTGCGGGCAACAAGCTGGAGTCTGCAATCGGGGGCGGAGGATTATTGCCGATTGGACATCATGTCCGAGAACTCAATTCGCAGGGGGGGTGAGGGAGAGAATCATGCCCGAGTCCGCAATTCGCGCAGTGGGGGGTGTGTGTGTTGTGCGGGTATCATGCCCGTTTTCACAATCATGGGGGATGCAGGCATCATGGCCAAGTCTGCAATTCGTGAGGAGGCAGGTGCAGGCATCATGCCTGAGCCTGCAATTCGTGGAGGGGTCTGGGCATCATGCCCGAGTGTCCGCAATTCGTGTGGGGTGGGGGGGGGGGTTGCATGGGCATCCAGGGGCAAAGACAGGATTTGTGTGGAAGGGTTTCCGTGGGATATAGATATAATATACATCATGTATATGGTAGTCGTTGTGCGGGCATCATTACCGAGTCCACAATTGCGAGGGAGAAGGGGTGTGGGCATCATGCCTGAGTCCGCAATTTGCAGGGCAGGGGTGCGGGCATCATGCGGGGGTTGCAGGCAGGGCCGGTGCTAGGGTGTTCAGAGCCCTCCTGCAAACTATACATTTTGCGCCCTCCTACAAATACAGATGTGGCCACTCTCATCCTACCAGCAAGCAGCCACATTGCGCTGATGACTAGCCACGGCAAGCTGCGTCCCATTCGCAGGAGTGTACACACCATGCGATCCTAATGATCGCGCGTGCATGCACACCCACAGGCACGCTTATTGTGGAAAACAAGTTGCATTTGCCACAATTAGCCTTTAAGCTGAGGCGGGACACATCTGTATGTCTGCTTCACATGTCCCTTTACTATGTTTCATAGGGGTCTATTCATGATGCAGTGTAAACAGTGGAGAAGTGAGCCAGTGGAGAAGTTGCCTATGGCAACCAATCAGTGTTGAGGTAACATTTATAAAGTGTATTCTATAAAATTTTATAAGCTGATTGATTGCCTTGGGCAACTTCTTCACTGACTTAGTTCTCCACACTTTTCACTGCTTCATGAATAGACCCACAGAAATGTGAAAAGAGAGAGAGGGTGATCGGGAGAGGGTTAGAGTCGGTGGGTGACAGGAAAGTCAGTAGGTAACAGGGAGAGGGTGACAGGAGAGAGAGCGGACGGGAAAAGGGTAACGGCAGGGAGAGGCAGTGGGAGAAGGGCAGAGAGTGAAGCTAGGGACAGGCAGTGACCAGTGAGTGGAGGAAGGTGACAAGCAGAGGGTGAAAACAGAGGGTGACATGGAGAGGGTGAGAGTCACTGGGTGATATGGAGAGGGTGGGAGTCACTGGGTAACAAGCGAGAGAGGTGATGGGGAAATGGTGAGAATCAGCTGCCAACAGAAAGAGTGTAACAGAAGAGAGGTGACGGGGTGAGGGTAATACCCCTTTTACACCGCCAGCATATAACACGGGTTATTGCACATGAAGGTGCATAGCCCGTGTTGCTGGCTGGTCTAAAAGGTTCGAGTTGGAATAATCCAGGTCGAGTGACCCAGTATTCCAA
The DNA here is from genome assembly GCF_028390025.1 of Pseudophryne corroboree. Taxonomy (NCBI): domain Eukaryota; kingdom Metazoa; phylum Chordata; class Amphibia; order Anura; family Myobatrachidae; genus Pseudophryne; species Pseudophryne corroboree. Next base: position 393,236,414 of record NC_086449.1, read on the forward strand.
CTCGTGTGGTTTGCAGGGTTGAACACGTGTTCAACCCGGCAAACTGTGCAGTGTAAACGGGAGCCGGGTCGCATCGCCCCGGCTTCCCGTTTACAGTGAATGCGCGACCCCTGCCGAGTCACTGGCAACGTCACCAACCCGGCAAATTTTTATTATACCCCCCTCCCCTGCACACATTAATATAACGTCCCCCCCCTCCCCTGCACACATTAATATACTGTCCCCCCCTCCCCTGCACACATTAATATACCATCCCCCTCCCCTGCACACATTAATATACCATCCCCCCCTCCCCTGCACACATTAATATACCGTCCCCCCTCCCCTGCACACATTAATATACCATCCCCCCCTTTCCTGCACACATTAATATACTATCCCCCTCCCCATGCACACATTAATATACCATCCCCCTCCCCTGCACACATTAATATACCGTCCACTCCTCCCCTGCACACATTAATATACCCCCCTCCCCAGCACACATTAATATACCCCCCTCCCCAGCACACATTAATATACCCCCCCTCCCCAGCACACATTAATATACCACCCATTCTCTCTTGCACATATTAATATACCACCCACCCTCCCCTGCACACATTAATATACCACCCTCCCCTGCACACATTAATATACCCCCCCTCCCCAGCACACATTAATATACCACCCACCCTCCCATGCACACATTAATAAACCCCCCCTCCCCTGCACACATTAATAAACCCCCCCTCCCCTGCACACATTAATAACCCCCCCTCCCCTGCACACATTAATAACCACCCCCTCCCCTGCACACATTAATATACCACCCACCCTCCCCTGCACACATTAATACACCACCCACCCTCCCCTGCACACATTAATATACCCTCCCCCCTGCACACATTAATATACCCCCCCCTCCACTGCACACATTAATATACCCCCCCCCCTCCACTGCACACATTAATATACCCCCCTCCCCTGCACACATTAATATACCACCCCCCCTCCACTGCACACATTAATATACTCCCCCCTCCCCTGCACACATTAATATACCTCCAAACCCCCCCCTCCCCAGCACACAGCTGCCTAAAGCTGCCTATTGGTAGCGCCGGCCCTGTCCTTACATCTATAACAGGCATGTGTGGTGAGGTAAATGGCTGAGGAGGCACTGGCTAGTACAAGAGCCAGATTTACACACAGTATATGAGCCAAAGGGTTCATGTGGGCATTATACACAGGTGCAGCTGGAAAGTTGGTGAATTTTGATCAGAAATGGGCAGACAAGGTAGGCAGGGGTGGCACTGCCTCACCTGTTAATGACTTTTTACTCCAGAGTTTTAACTATAAACCTGATTAGAATAATACAAAGAATATGTTTCTAATATATTCTTTGTATTTTTTATATACTTTATACAGTCAAAACTCTGACGCATACGTTAGTATGACAGGAAAGGCTCTGCCTCACCTCTCCGCACGTAACTGTTCTGCAGCATGTATTACTGGCAACTTTGCCAAAGAGGGAGAATCCAAACTGACCTCCTTTCTGAAATGCACTCTCCCTCCTGGCTGCACTGACTGGTGCTTGCATAGATTGTGCGCATGCGACGGTCAGAAATCCACTAGCTGCACCAACGTCCATATTGAAAAAACAAAATAAAATCTTTATTGTTGTAAGCACAGTCTTTGGCTGTCAGAGCTGACAGCCAGGGACAGTGGTGTGCACTGGGCAACAACAGCTGCAGTTGTTCGAACAGTCAGTGCCACTTATGGTTCATACATTGCAGGGCCGTATCTACCTGTGTGCCAGGTGTGCCTAGCACACAGCGCAGTTGCCCTGAGGGCGCAACGGCCAGCGGCATGTAATGAGTCAAATTGACTCATTACATGCCGCCTCTGCTGTGTGCGCCGCGCTGTGGAGGAGAGAGCAGCGCCAGAGGCAGCGTAGAAGGAGGAGGAGGGAGGGGGACTGGTTTCTTCATCCCAGCATCCACAGCAGCTCCGGGCAGCCAATACGGAAGGAGAGGGGACAGCTGCAGCGGCGCTTACTACCAATGACATAGCGCTGCTGCGGCTCCAGTCCCCCTCCCTCCTCCTCCTTCTCACCTACCTCCGGAGCTGCCAGCACGAGGAGCCCGACTGCCATCGGGAGAGATGGTAAGTATCTCTCTCTCTCTCTCTCTCTCTCTCTCTCTCTCTCTGTCTCTCTCTGTCTTTCTCTATCTTGTCTGCCGCACTGTGTAAAAAGGGGGACTGGCTGCCGTTATGTGTAAAAAGGGGGGCGCTGTCTGCCGCAATGTGTAAAAAGGGGGACTGGCTGACGTTATGTGTAAAAAAAGGGACTGTGCCTGCCGCAATGTGTAAAAAGGGGGACTGGCTGCCATTATGTGTAAAAAGGGGGACGCTGTCTGCCGCAATGTGTAAAAAGGGGGACTGGCTGACGTTATGTGTAAAAAAAGGGACTGTGCCTGCCGCAATGTGTAAAAAGGGGGACTGTCTGCCATAATGTGTAAAAAGGGGGACGCTGTCTGCCGTAATGTGTAAAAAAGGGGACGCTGTCTGCCGTAATGTGTAAAAAGGGGGACTGTCTGCTGTAATGTGTAAAAAGGGGGACTGTCTGCTGTAATGTGTAAAAGGGGCTCTACCTGGTGTAGTAGCGCTACTGTGCAGCGTAATTTGAACAATGGAGACTACTGTGCACCATAGTATGGATTGGTATTATTTTGTGGCCACGCCCCTATATATTTTTCGCGCCTGTGCCGCGCACTGCCCCTAACTTGCGTGGGGGGGGGGGCGCCAATGCCGTTTCTTGCACACTGCGCTAAAATGCCTAGTTACGGCACTAATATATTGGCCAGCATATTGCTACACTATCTGAAAGATAGAAGTGCTGATAAAGCCTGTATTGAACAGACAATGCAGGATTCTTACATCAGGGTATGTGGTATCTGCGGCACATAACATCCGCAGAGACCGCTATACTGTATCAGCAGGTAATAATACATCTAGCCCTCAATCTGCTGTGTATTCATTAAATAAGACTGATTTTTCATCAATGTTGTCCTTTTCTGTAGTGGAATAAATATTGTGAAGGCGTAATTTTCTCTTCATCTGGCAGTAAGGAGATCTACTTTCCAACATACTGTATTAATAATATTATTAATTTTGATAATCTACAAATAGGTTATTTTTAGTGATGAGCGGGTTCGGTTTCCGAGAAACCGAACCCCCCCGAACTTTACCCTTTTTACACGGGTCCGAGCCATACTCGGATTCTCCCGTATGGCTCGGCTAACCCGAGCGCGCCCGAACGTCATCATCCCGCTGTCGGATTCTCGCGAGATTTGGATTCTATATAAGCAGCCGCGCGTCGCCGCCATTTTCACTCGTGCATTGGAGATGATAGGGAGAGGACGTGGCTGGCGTCCTCTCCATTTATTGTAGAAGACAGTTGATTCTTGTTTGTTTTTTATTGCTTAATTGTGGGGAGGATTGGGGAGCAGCTGTTAGGAGTACAGTGCAGAGTTTTGCTGATAAGTGACCACCAGTTTTTTTATCCGTTCTCTGCCTGAAAAAAACGCTCCATACCATATCTGTGCTCAGTGTGCTGCATGATATATCTGTGCTGAGTGCTCACACTGCTTAATTGTGGGGACTGGGGAGCAGCTATAGCAGGAGTACAGTGCAGAGTTTTGCTGACAGTGACCACCAGTATACGTTGTCTGCCTGAAAAACACTCCATATCTGTGCTCACAGTGTGCTGCTTTATTGTGGGGACTGGGGACCACCAGTATAATTAATATTATATAGGAGTAGTACAGTGCAGAGTGCACTGCTGTACCTACCTCTGTGTCGTCACTCGTCATCCATTAAGTATACTATCCATCTGCATTGTATACCTGTGGTGCATTTTAGACTAGTTTAGCAGTTTGCTGACAGTGTCCACCAGTATACTATATATAGCAGTACGGTAGGCCACTGCTGTACCTACCTCTGTGTCGTCACTCGTCATCCATTAAGTATACTATCCATCTACATTGTATACCTGTGGTGCATTTTTTTAGACTAGTTTAGCAGTTTGCTGACAGTGTCCACCAGTATACTATATATAGCAGTACGGTAGGCCACTGCTGTACCTACCTCTGTGTCGTCACTCGTCATCCATTAAGTATACTATCCATCTACATTGTATACCTGTGGTGCATTTTTTTAGACTAGTTTAGCAGTTTGCTGACAGTGTCCACCAGTATACTATATATAGCAGTACGGTAGGCCACTGCTGTACCTACCTCTGTGTCATCACTCGTCATCCATTAAGTATACTATCCATCTACATTGTATACCTGTGGTGCATTTTTTTAGACTAGTTTAGCAGTTTGCTGACAGTGTCCACCAGTATACTATATATAGCAGTACGGTAGGCCACTGCTGTGTACCTACCTCTGTGTCGTCACTCGTCATCCATTAAGTATACTATCCATCTACATTGTATACCTGTGGTGCATTTTAGACAGTTTTGCAGTTTGCTGACAGTGTCCACCAGTATACTATATATAGCAGTATGGTAGGCCACTGCTGTGTACCTACCTCTGTGTCATCACTCGTCATCCATTAAGTACACTATCCATCTACATTCTATACCTGTGGTGCATTTTAGACAGTTTTGCAGTTTGCTGACAGTGTCCACCAGTATACTATATATAGCAGTACGGTAGGCCACTGCTGTGTACCTACCTCTGTGTCGTCACTCGTCATCCATTCAGTATACTATCCATCTACATTCTATACCTGTGGTGCATTTTAGACAGTTTTGCAGTTTGCTGACAGTGTCCACCAGTATACTATATATATACTTATAGCAGTACGGTAGGCCACTGCTGTACCTACCTCTGTGTCGTCACTCGTCATCCATTAAGTATACTATCCATCTACATTCTATACCTGTGGTGCATTTTAGACAGTTTTGCAGTTTGCTGACAGTGTCCACCAGTATACTATATATAGCAGTACGGTAGGCCACTGCTGTGTACCTACCTCTGTGTCGTCACTCGTCATCCATTAAGTATACTATCCATCTACATTCTATACCTGTGGTGCATTTTAGTTTTGCAGTTTGCTGACAGTGTCCACCAGTATACTATATATAGCAGTACGGTAGGCCACTGCTGTACCTACCTCTGTGTCGTCACTCGTCATCCATTAAGTATACTATCCATCTACATTGTATACCTGTGGTGCATTTTAGTTTTGCGCAGTAAATATAGTAGTAGGCCATTGCTATTGATACTGGCATATAATTCCACACATTAAAAAATGGAGAACAAAAATGTGGAGGTTAAAGGGAAAGATCAAGATCCACTTCCACCTCGTGCTGAAGCTGCTGCCACTAGTCATGGCCGAGACGATGAAATGCCATCAACGTCGTCTGCCAAGGCCGATGCCCAATGTCATAGTAGAGAGCATGTAAAATCCAAAACACAAAAGTTCAGTAAAATGACCCAAAAATCAAAATAAAAAGCGTCTGAGGAGAAGCGTAAACTTGCCAATATGCCATTTACGACACGGAGTGGCAAGGAACGGCTGAGGCCCTGGCCTATGTTCATGGCTAGTGGTTCAGCTTCAAATGAGGATGGAAGCACTCATCCTCTCGCTAGAAAAAAGAAAAGACTTAAGCTGGCAAAAGCACAGCAAAGAACTGTGCGTTCTTCAAAATCACAAATCCCCAAGGAGAGTCCAATTGTGTCGGTTGCGATGCCTGACCTTCCCAACACTGGACGGGAAGAGCTTGCGCCTTCCACCATTTGCATGCCCCCTGCAAGTGCTGGAAGGAGCACCCGCAGTCCAGTTCCTGATAGTCAAATTGAAGATGTCACTGTTGAAGTACACCAGGATGAGGATATGGGTGTTGCTGGCGCTGGGAAGGAAATTGACAAGGAGGATTCTGATGGTGAGGTGGTTTGTTTAAGTCAGGCACCCGGGGAGACACCTGTTGTCCGTGGGAGGAATATGGCCCTTGACATGCCTAGTCAAAATACAAAAAAAATCAGCTCTTCGGTGTGGAATTATTTCAACACAAATGCGGACAACAGGTGTCAAGCCGTGTGTTGCCTTTGTCAAGCTGTAATAAGTAGGGGTAAGGACGTTAACCACCTCGGAACATCCTCCCTTATACGTCAACTGCAGTGCATTCATCATAAGTCAGTGACAAGTTCAAAAACTTTGGGTAACAGCGGAAGCAGTCCACTGACCACTAAATCCCTTCCTCTTGTAACCAAGCTCCTGCAAACCACACCACCAACTCCCTCAGTGTCAATTTCCTCCTTACCCAGGAAAGCCAATAGTCCTGCAGGCCATGTCACTGTCAAGTCTGATGAGTCCTCTCCTGCCTGGGATTCCTCCGATGCATCCTTGAGTGTAACGCCCACTGCTGCTGGCGCTGCTGTTGTTGCTGCTGGGAGTCGATCGTCATCCCATAGGGGAAGTCGGAAGACCACTTGTACTACTTCCAGTAAGCAATTGACTGTCCAACAGTCCTTTGCGAGGAAGATGAAATATCACAGCAGTCATCCTGCTGCAAAGCGGATAACTGAGGCCTTGGCAGCCTGGGCGGTGAGACATGTGGTTCCGGTATCCATCGTTAATTCAGAGCCAACTAGAGACTTGATTGAGGTACTGTGTCCCCGGTACCAAATACCATCTAGGTTCCATTTCTCTAGGCAGGCGATACCGAAAATGTACACAGACCTCAGAAAAAGACTCACCAGTGTCCTAAAAAATGCAGTTGTACCCAATGTCCACTACACCACGGACATGTGGACAAGTGGAGCAGGGCAGACTCAGGACTATATGACTGTGACAGCCCACTGGGTAGATGTATTGCCTCCCGCAGCAAGAACAGCAGCGGCGGCACCAGTAGCAGCATCTCGCAAACGCCAACTCGTTCCTAGGCAGGCTACGCTTTGTATCACCGCTTTCCAGAATAGGCACACAGCTGAAAACCTCTTACGGCAACTGAGGAAGATCATCGCAGAATGGCTTACCCCAATTGGACTCTCCTGGGGATTTGTGACATCGGACAACGCCAGCAATATTGTGCGTGCATTACATCTGGGCAAATTCCATCACGTCCCATGTTTTGCACATACCTTGAATTTGGTGGTGCAGAATTATTTAAAAAACGACAGGGGCGTGCAAGAGATGCTGTCGGTGGCCCGAAGAATTGCGGGCCACTTTCGGCATTCAGGCACCACGTACAGAAGACTGGAGCACCACCAAACATTCCTGACCCTGCCCTGCCATCATCTGAAGCAAGAGGTGGTAACGAGGTGGAATTCAACCCTCTATATGCTTCAGAGGATGGAGGAGCAGCAAAAGGCCATTCAAGCCTATACATCTGGCCACGATATAGGCAAAGGAGGTGGAATGCACCTGACTCAAGCGCAGTGGAGAATGATTTCAACGTTGTGAAAGGTTCTGCAACCCTTTGAACTTGCCACACGTGAAGTCAGTTCAGACACTGCCAGCCTGAGTCAGGTCATTCCCCTCATCAGGCTTTTGCAGAAGAATCTGGAGACATTGAAGGAGGAGCTAAAACAGAGCGATTCCGCTAGGCATGTGGGACTTGTGGATGGAGCCCTTAATTCGCTAAACCAGGATTCACGGGTGGTCAATCTGTTGAAATCAGAGCACTACATTTTGGCCACCGTGCTCGATCCTAGATTTAAAACCTACGTTGTATCTCTCTTTCCAGCAGACACAAGTCTGCAGAGGTTCAAAGACCTGCTGGTGAGAAAATTGTCAAGTCAAGCGGAACGTGACCCGTCACCATCTCCTCCTTCACATTCTCCCGCAACTGGGGGTGCGAGGAAAAGGCTAAGAATTCCGAGCCCACCCGCTGGCGGTGATGCAGGGCAGTCTGGAGCGAGTGCTGACATCTGGTCCGGACTGAAGGACCTGCCAACGATTACTGACATGTCGTCTACTGTCACTGCATATGATTCTCTCACCATTGAAAGAATGGTGGAGGATTATATGAGTGACCGCATCCAAGTAGGCACGTCAGACAGTCCGTACGTATACTGGCAGGAAAAAGAGGCAATTTGGAGGCCCTTGCAGAAACTGCCTTTATTCTACCTAAGTTGCCCTCCCTCCAGTGTGTACTCCGAAAGAGTGTTTAGTGCAGCCGCTCACATTGTCAGCAATCGGCGTACAAGGTTACTTCCAGAAAATGTGGAGAAGATGATGTTCATTAAAATGAATTATAATCAATTCCTCCGTGGAGACATTCACCAGCAGCAATTGCCTCCAGAAAGTACATGGGGACCTGAGATGGTGGATTCCAGTGGGGACGAATTAATAATCTGTGAGGATGGGGATGTACACAGTGAAAGGGGTGAGGAATCGGAGGATGATGATGAGGTGGACATCTTGCCTCTGTAGAGCCAGTTTGTGCAAGGAGAGATTGATTGCTTCTTTTTTGGTGGGGGCCCAAACCAACCAGTCATTTCAGTCACAGTCGTGTGGCAGACCCTGTCACTGAAATGATGGGTTCGTTAAAGTGTGCATGTCCTGTTTATACAACATAAGGGTGGGTGGGAGGGCCCAAGGACAATTCCATCTTGCACCTCTTTTTTCTTTCATTTTTCTTTGCATCATGTGCTGTTTGGGGACAATTTTTTTGAAGGGCCATCCTGCCTGACACTGCAGTGCCACTCCTAGATGGGCCAGGTGTTTGTGTCGGCCACTTGTGTCGCTTAGCTTAGTCACACAGCCACCTTGGTGCGCCTCTTTTTTTCTTTGCATCATGTGCTGTTTGGGGAGTATTTTTTTTGAAGGGCCATCCTGCCTGACACTGCAGTGCCACTCCTAGATGGGCCAGGTGTTTGTGTCGGCCACTTGTGTCGCTTAGCTTAGTCACACAGCCACCTTGGTGCGCCTCTTTTTTTCTTTGCATCATGTGCTGTTTGGGGACAATATTTTTGAAGGGCCATCCTGCCTGAGACTGCAGAGCCACTCCTAGATGGGCCAGGTGTTTGTGTCGGCCACTTGTGTCGCATAGCTTAGTCACACAGCCACCTTGGTGCGCCTCTTTTTTTCTTTGCATCATGTGCTGTTTGGGGACAATTTTTTGGAAGGGCCATCCTGTCTTGATTGACACTACAGTGCCACTCCTAGATGGGCCAGGTGTTTGTGTCGGCCACTTGTGTCGCTTAGCTTAGTCACACAGCGACCTTGGTTTGCCTCTTTTTTTCTTTGCATCATGTGCTGTTTGGGGACAATTTTTTGGAAGGGCCATCCTGTCTTGATTGACACTGCAGTGCCACTCCTAGATGGGCCAGGTGTTTGTGTCGGCCACTTGTGTCGCTTAGCTTAGTCACACAGCCACCTTGGTGCGCCTCTTTTTTTCTTTGCATCATGTGCTATTTGGGGAGTATTTTTTTGAAGGGCCATCCTGTCTGACACTGCAGTGCCACTCCTAGATGGGCCAGGTGTTTGTGTCGGCCACTTGTGTCGCTTAGCTTAGTCACACAGCCACCTTGGTGCGCCTCTTTTTTTCTTTGCATCATGTGCTGTTTGGGGAGTATTTTTTTGAAGGGCCATCCTGCCTGACACTGCAGTGCCACTCCTAGATGGGCCAGGTGTTTGTGTCAGCCACTTGTGTCGCTTAGCTTAGCCATCCAGCGACCTCGGTGCAAATTTTAGGACTAAAAATAATATTGTGAGGTGTGAGGTGTTCAGAATAGACTGGAAATGAGTGGAAATTATGGTTATTGAGGTTAATAATACTATGGGATCAAAATGACCCCCAAATTCTATGATTTAAGCTGTTTTTTAGGGTTTTTTGAAAAAAACACCCGAATCCAAAACACACCCGAATCCGACAAAAAATTTTCGATGAGGTTTTGCCAAAACGCGTCCGAATCCAAAACACGGCCGCGGAACCGAACCCAAAACCAAAACACAAAACGCGAAAAATTTCCGGTGCACATCACTAGTTATTTTAGAGCGAATTTGCTTTGGCCGCTGTTAATAGTCAGTCTTGTTTTATTACTGTGTTTGTTAGCAATTGTAAAGCACTGTGAAATATGCTGGCGCTATATAAATAAACATAAATGAATATATAAACTCATTATAAAATTGTTACAGTGGGATTTTGTTTTGTACAATTAAACCACTGTTTTTTAACATAAAGTCATGAATGTGCATAACATTTGGTGGGCATTTAGTGGGAGAAGGACATACAGTATTTCACATACTTGCAGAAGAGCACATGTGGGTTTAGTCTTTATATACATGTGGCTGAATCCAGGTCAAATATATATTTCCTTTTTGCAAGTGATCTAACAACGTTCACTGAATGCTCTCCAAGGTGCTACAGACCATTGCAGTTTGATGTTTCACACATACTGTGCCGTTACATCTTAAACATATCCTAAGCTAACAATAGGAATCGTTTGAAATTCTACATGTAGAGCCAAAGCCTTATACAAACAGATTTATCAGCATAGACTTGAGGTGAACAATTAGTTCTGGAGTTGTTTCTTAAAGGTCAACCAAGGTCATAAGTATTTATTAACACTTTCTTCCCTTCACTTTGACCTCATTATCAATTGTTCCTTGTGCAGCACAGCCCATGGGGGTCATTCCGAGTTGATCGCTAGCTGCCGTTGTTCACAGCGCAGCGATCAGGATAAAAATCTGCATTTCTGCGCAATGCGCACACGCGACGTACGGGTACAAAGCCCGTTGTGGTTGTGCACTGGTTCTACCGAAGTTTTCAGTCGCACTGGCGACCTTAGGAAGATTGACAGGAAGGAGGCGTTTCTGGGTGTCAACTGAACGTTTTCAGGGAGTGTTTGCAAAAACGCAGGCGTGGCTGAAAAAACGCAGGCATGGCTGGGCATTTGCTGGGTGGGTGTATGCAGAGGCGTAACTAGGGTCTTTGGAGCCCAGGGCAAGATCAAAAATGCCCCCCCCCCAAAAAAAAATAAAAAATACAAAGGAAAGTATGTGCGCACGCCACTGGCGCACTCTTGAAAAAATGGCCATGTCCACACGCCAGAAGGGGGGGCGTGGACACTGAAAATAGGATGTGCCAACATGACACGCCAGCTGTTTCATGTCATGCTGGGAACATTCTTTTTAATTCCACATGCACCTTACCATCATCGTCTCCTACACAAATAGGTGTCACTGTGTATAAAGATGTCAGGGTGTGTATGTATAGATGTAGGTGCAGTGGTCGAAGTGGAAGCTTTGAAGTGAGGGTATGGAAAAGTGAAGAGTGTAATTATGCGCGCGCCGAAGGCGAGCGCGCGCTCCAAAAAAGGGGGCGTGGGCACTCAAAAGGGTGTGTGTCCTTCAGTGTAGTAGGACCCCTTATTCTATCTAGTACTGGTTATACTAGTACTAGACCTTATACTATCCTTATACTACCCCTTATACTATTTAGTACTAGACCTTTCACATTTTAGCACACAGTATGAGCCGAAATTCACATTATAGCACAGGGTATGAGCCGAAATTCACATTATAGCACACAGAATGAGCCGAATATCACATTATAGCACAAAGAATGAGCCAAAATTCACATTATAGCACACTGAATGAGCCGAAATTCACATTATAGCACACAGAATGAGCCGAAATTCACATTATAGCACGCTGAATGAGCCGAAATGCACATTATAGCACGCTGAATGAGCCGAAATTCACATTAAAGCACACAGAATGAGCCAAAATTCACATTAAAGCACACAGAATGAGCCAAAATTCACATTATACCACACAGAATGAGCCAAAATTCACACATATGTATATATATATACACACACACAAATTAAATATATACTCACAATTGCGGTGGCACTCGGATATAAACACAGTCGATGCAGAGTATTACTACAACAATAGTAGCAGGGGTGACTTGCCTCTGCTTTGTAAATACCCCCCCTATTCTATGCCTCTCTTTGTGTATAGTATACCCCCCCTCTCCCCCTATTCTATGCCTCTTTGTGTATAGTATACCTCCCTCCCTCTCCCCCTATTCTATGACTCTGTGTATAGTATACCTCTCCCCAGGGCCGGTGCAAGGTTTCTCGGCACCCTAGGCAAAACTTTTGCCTTCTGCCCCTTCCCCCTACCCACCCTTCAGATGAAAGGCATGCTGCTCTCACCCCCTCCCCCCTACTCTGTTAAATGTCTGCTGTTCTATCCCCCCAAAATCTGTGTGCATGCTGCTGCTCATCCCCCCAGACTGTGTACATGCCTGCTCCTTATCTCCTCCCCCCCACCCCCTCACCACATCGCTGCTCTCTCCTTATCAATGCAGAGTATGCACTGTGCAGCCACCTTACCTGCAGACTGCAGTGCAGAGTTGGAACTGAGTAGTCTGTGAAAGAGCCTGGAATGAAGAGCTGTGCTGCATGTCACCCCTAGCCAGGACTCCAGGAGCTGCCAAAGTTACTGCCGGTGCCGGGTGGAGGTGGAGCTGGAAGCTGCAATACGGGAGCTTAGCAGTCACGGCTACTGTAATATACGCATTCTGGGGGATTGCAGTGGCTGTGAAAGGTAGGACTATGCTACCTTATTTAGACAGCTGTAGCAGGCCGCCCCCTCAGGTCCCGGCGCCCCTAGGCAGCTGCCTAAAGCTGCCTAGTGGAAGCTCCGGCCCTGCCTCTCCCCCTATTCTATGCCTCTGTGTATAGTATACCTCCCCCCTCTCACCCTATTCTATGCCTCTGTGTATAGTATATCTCCCCCCTCTCCCCCTATTCTATGCCTCTGTGTATAGTATACCTCCCCCCTCTCCCCCTATTCTACGCCTCTCTTAGGCATAGGGGAGGGGGGGGGGGGGTATACTATACTATACTATACACAAAGAGAGGCATAGAATAGGGGGAGAGGGGGGAGGTATACTATACACAGAGGCATAGAATAGGGGGAGGGGGTATACTATACACAGAGGCATAGAATAGGGGGAGAGGGGGGAGGTATACTATACACAGAGGCATAGAATAGGGGGAGAGGGGGGAGGTATACTATACACAGAGGCATAGAATAGGGGGAGGGGGGTATACTATACACAGAGGCATAGAATAGGGGGAGAGGGGGGAGGTATACTATACACAGAGTCATAGAATAGGGGGAGGGGGGTATACTATACACAGAGGCAAAGAATAGAGGGAGAGGGGGGAGGTATACTATACACAGAGGCATAGAATAGGGGGAGGGGGGTATACTATACACAGAGGCATAGAATAGGGGGAGGGGGGTATACTATACACAGAGGCATAGAATAGGGGGAGAGGGGGGAGGTATACTATACACAGAGGCGTAGAATAGGGGGAGGGGGGTATACTATACACAGAGGCATAGAATAGGGGGAGAGGGGTATACTATATACAGAGTCATAGAATAGGGGGAGAGGGGGGAGGTATACTATACACAGAGGCATAGAATAGGGGGAGGGGGGTATACTATACACAGAGGCATAGAATAGGGGGAGAGGGGGAGTAGTCTCTTTGTGTGTCACTACAGTGTCTCCCCCCGTCCTCCTCCTCACCTCTCAGCGACGGTGAGGGCTGGCGGCAGGCAGAAGCTCAGGGAGCATGACGCTGGCATCGTGGTCACGCTCCCGACAGGAGGGAGGCTAGGAGCTGTTGTAGTAACGCTGCCGAGCACCACAGCGTGACTTGCTCGGTGGCGCCGGCGAAACAGGTGGCGGCGGCTGCGGGCGGGGGCTGCGGGCGGTCAGGCGGTGGCGGCTGTGGGTGCGTGGGTGGGAGCGAGGTCCTGGACGCCGGCGTGGGCGCCCCCTCAGCTGTGCCTGCCACGTGCCCCACTCACCCTACCCTAGTAACGCCTCTAGGTGTATGACGTCAAATCTGGACACGAATAGGCTGAAGTGATCACAAGCGCTGAGTAGGTTCAGAGCTACTCAGAAACTGTACAAACTTTTTGCAGAGCTCGGCTGCACATGCGTTCGCACTTCTGCTAAGCTAAAATACACTCCCCAGTGGGCGGCGGCATAGCGTTTGCACGGCTGCTAAAACTAGCTAGCGACCGATCAACTTGGAATGACCCCCCATGTTTTTATAAGCAATTCCCTTTCCCATGTAGGCTTCTAAATAGTGTACTGTACTTCTGCACAGAGCATATTGTACAATTTACAAAAACGCAGTGGAAAGCTTGAATGCAAAAGCTATGATATTATTAATATTTGCATACTGAAAAAAATACATGAGTTTGAATGGGATTCTATAATAGCCATAAAATGCACACCCGAACAGATGCTAATCAGAGTAAAAGACCCAGATGTTATGTGAATCGAGTTAAGAGTCAGGAATTTCTATACTAGATGGTAAATCATTGTGGGAAAAGCACAACATTCTTATTTGCTTCCTGTGATCTCAACCATAGCTTGTTCTTCACCTGCTGGCAGTTTATTTAAAACAGGGCAGTATACTACAATGATATATAGAAGGAAGGGAGCAATGTTATTAAGTAATGAAGCTAAAATAATCTCTTCTTGTCTGCAAATAAATATACAATATAATATATTGCACTACAGAGCAGCCCTACAATAGATCGTTCAATAGTGGTACTGCCATAAAATGTTTTGTTTGCCCATGTTAAAAATGAACACTAATATATATAATATAATATTATATAATAACATATAATTCCTAATTTCGATTGTTTATAAAAAGAAATTTAATGAGAAAACCCATACAATAGGGGAGTTTCCCCATAACCACAATCGGTATACGTTCAGAATCCCAGCTGTTGAGATTCCGGCAGCTGTAATATGGACACCAGAATCCTGACAGCCGCCAGAACACTGACGACGGCATCTCAAAGGGAACAGGATCCCGATAGCTGAATCCCGACAGCCAGGATCCCGAAGGTAAGTATAAATGGGCGGGTTAGGTTTAGGCTGCGGGAGGGGGGGTTAGGTTTAGGCACACTCCAGGGGGGGAGGGAGGGGGTTAGGTTTAGGCTGCGGGAAGGAAGTTAGGTTTATGCACCACCGGGGAGAGGTTAGGCACCACTAGTGGAGGTTAGGGTTAGGCTGCGGACAGGGAGGGTTAGGGTTAGGTGGAAGGGAAGGTAGGTTAGGATACTTACCTCACACGTGCCAATATTGGGATGTCGGAGTTGGAATACTGACCACTGGCATCCCAAGCACCAGATTTTCATACTGAATCCCCACAATCTGCCAGCTGTGTTTTTATAGGACAGAAAGAGCTAGACTCTAATTAGCTGACATCTTAGTAGGGATCAAAGGAAAAAGAGGACGAGAGATTCCACATTGAAATTTACTCAATTACTTGCATTAATAATAATCAACAATAGGGGCTTATGTGATAGCCTGCGAGCTATATAATTGTCTCTGCCTTCTGTCTGATTTCCTGTGTACATTGCAATGTTACCAGCAATTGTCAGCATTCTAATAAGTCACTAACCACCAGCAGCTGTGACACAATATTGTAAATTCCCATTCTTCTATCAGAAGCAAATGCAATAGCAATATGTGCTATTATATCATATGATGTAGATTTTACATTGCGAGGGTCGGGATCCAAATTATGGGGTTTGTTTTGTTAGTTTGACATTTATCATGTCAACATTCATAATAGTGACATGAGAATGTCAACACAGTCATTATGCTAACAGTGAATAAGTGCACATTCAGCATATTGACACTGATAAAATATCATAATGTCACATGTGTATGTATTAGGTAAGCCTATCCCTAATGCTAACCTAAGAATACCCTATCCTTTAACATGTTAAAGTCAACATTTCCTATGTTAACATTCAATCAATGTAGACATTTTCCAGGGCTCTACCTTTCTGATGCCATCATTTTATCCGTATTGACTACATAAGTGCAAACATTGTGGTATCAACTTTGTCAATGTCAAAAATGTGACTGTGTACTCAATTGATGTACACTGGCATAAAACAGAACTACAGTAGTTACCAATATTACAGCAGCCATTACAGACCCTCCAACATGCCCCGCCCCACTAGGTACAAAATGCTCTGTTTCTGGACTTCCCTCTTAATGTATGATTTCCATCACCTGCGTTGAACTACTTAAATGATAAGAAAGCTGTTTCTTCACAGGTGATGGCAATAATAAGAATTTACTTACCGATAATTCTATTTCTCGTAGTCCGTAGTGGATGCTGGGGACTCCGTAAGGACCATGGGGAATAGCGGCTCCGCAGGAGACAGGGCACAAAAGTAAAAGCTTTAGGATCAGGTGGTGTGCACTGGCTCCTCCCCCTATGACCCTCCTCCAAGCCTCAGTTAGGATACTGTGCCCGGACGAGCGTACACAATAAGGAAGGATTTTGAATCCCGGGTAAGACTCATACCAGCCACACCAATCACACTGTACAACCTGTGATCTGAACCCAGTTAACAGCATGATAACAGCGGAGCCTCTGAAAAGATGGCTCACAACAATAATAACCCGATTTTTGTAACAATAACTATGTACAAGTATTGCAGACAATCCACACTTGGGATGGGCGCCCAGCATCCACTACGGACTACGAGAAATAGAATTATCGGTAAGTAAATTCTTATTTTCTCTGACGTCCTAAGTGGATGCTGGGGACTCCATAAGGACCATGGGGATTATACCAAAGCTCCCAAACGGGCGGGAGAGTGTGGATGACTCTGCAGCACCGAATGAGAGAACTCCAGGTCCTCCTCAGCCAGGGTATCAAATTTGTAGAATTTTGCAAACGTGTTTGCCCCTGACCAAGTAGCAGCTCGGCAAAGTTGTAAAGCCGAGACCCCTCGGGCAGCCGCCCAAGATGAGCCCACCTTCCTTGTGGAATGGGCATTTACATATTTTGGCTGTGGCAGGCCTGCCACAGAATGTGCAAGCTGAATTGTACTACACATCCAACTAGCAACCGTCTGCTTAGAAGCAAGAGCACCCAGTTTGTTGGGTGCATACAGGATAACAGCAAGTCAGTTTTCCTGACTCCAGCCGTCCTGGAAACCTATATTTTCAGGGCCCTGACAACATCTAGCAACTTGGAGTCCTCCAAGTCCCTAGTAGCCGCAGGTACCACAATAAGCTGGTTCAGGTGAAACGCTGACACCACCTTAGGGAGAAACTGGGGACGAGTCCGCAGCTCTGCCCTGTCCGAATGGACAATCAGATATGGGCTTTTGTGAGACAAAGCCGCCAATTCTGACACTCGCCTGGCCGAGGCCAGGGTCAACATCATGGTCACTTTCCATGTGAGATATTTCAAATCCACAGATTTGAGCGGTTTAAACCAATGTGATTTGAGGAATCCCAGAACTACGTTGAGATCCCACAGTGCCACTGGAGGCACAAAAGGGGGTTGAATATGCAGTACTCCCTTGACAAACTTCTGGACTTCAGGAACTGAAGCCAATTCTTTCTGGAAGAAAATCGACAGGGCCGAAATTTGAACCTTAATGGACCCCAATTTGAGGCCCATAGACACTCCTGTTTGCAGGAAATGCAGGAATCGACCGAGTTGAAATTTCTTCGTGGGGCCTTCCTGGCCTCACACCACGCAACATATTTTCGCCACATGTGGTGATAATGTTGTGCGGTCACCTCCTTCCTGGCTTTGACCAGGGTAGGAATGACCTCTTCCGGAATGCCTTTTTCCCTTAGGATCCGGCGTTCAACCGCCATGCCGTCAAACGCAGCCGCGGTAAGTCTTGGAATAGACATGGTACTTGCTGAAGAAAGTCCCTTCTTAGCGGCAGAGGCCATGAGTCCTCTGTGAGCATCTCTTGAAGTTCCGGGTACCAAGTCCTTCTTGGCCAATCCGGAGCCACGAGTATAGTTCTTACTCCTCTACGTCTTATAATTCTCAGTACCTTAGGTATGAGAAGCAGAGGAGGGAACACATACACCGACTGGTACACCCACGGTGTTACCAGAACGTCCACAGCTATTGCCTGAGGGTCTCTTGACCTGGCGCAATACCTGTCCAGTTTTTTGTTCAGGCGGGACGCCATCATGTCCACCTTTGGTCTTTCCCAACGGTTCACAATCATGTGGAAGACTTCCCGATGAAGTCCCCACTCTCCCGGGTGGAGGTCGTGCTGAGGAAGTCTGCTTCCCAGTTGTCCACTCCCGGAATGAACACTGCTGACAGTGCTATCACATGATTTTCCGCCCAGCGAAGAATCCTTGCAGTTTCTGCCATTGCCCTCCTGCTTCTTGTGCCGCCCTGTCTGTTTACGTGGGCGACTGCCGTGATGTTGTCCCACTGGATCAATACCGGCTGACCTTGAAGCAGAGGTCTTGCTAAGCTTAGAGCATTGTAAATTGCTCTTAGCTCCAGTATATTTATGTGGAGAGAAGTCTCCAGACTTGACCACACTCCCTGGAAATTTTTTCCTTGTGTGACTGCTCCCCAGCCTTTCAGGCTGGCATCCGTGGTCACCAGGACCCAGTCCTGAATGCCGAATCTGCTGCCCTCTAGTAGATGAGCACTCTGCAGCCACCACAGAAGAGACACCCTTGTCCTTGGAGACAGGATTATCCGCTGATGCATCTAAAGATGCGATCCGGACCATTCGTCCAGCAGATCCCACTGAAAAATTCTTGCGTGAAATCTGCCGAATGGAATCGCTTCGTAAGAAGCCACCATTTTTCCCAGGACTCTTGTGCATTGATGCACTGACACTTGGCCTGGTTCTAGGAGGTTCCTAACTAGCTCGGATAACTCCCTGGCTTTCTCCTCCGGGAGAAACACCTTTTTCTGGACTGTGTCCAGAATCATCCCTAGGAACAGCAGACGTGTCGTCGGAATCAGCTGCGATTTTGGAATATTTAGAATCCATCCGTGCTGTCGTAGAACTACTTGAGATAGTGCTACTCCGACCTCCAACTGTTCTCTGGACCTTGCCCTTATCAGGAGATCGTCCAAGTAAGGGATAATTAAGACGCCTTTTCTTTGAAGAAGAATCATCATTTCGGCCATTACCTTGGTAAAGACCCGGTGTGCCGTGGACAATCCAAACGGCAGCGTCTGAAACTGATAGTGACAGTTCCGTACCACGAACCTGAGGTACCCTTGGTGAGAAGGGCAATTTGGGACATGGAGGTAAGCATCCTTGATGTCCAGGGACACCATATAGTCCTCTTCTTCCTGGTTCGCTATCACTGCTCTGAGTGACTCCATCTTGATTTGAACCTTTGTATGTAAGTGTTCAAAGATTTCAGATTTAGAATAGATCTCACCGAGCCGTCTGGCTTCAGTACCACAATAGTGTGGAATAATACCCCTTTCCTTGTTGTAGGAGGGGTACTTTGATTATCACCTGCTGGGAATACAGCTTGTGAATTGTTTCCAATACTGCCTCCCTGTCGGAGGGAGACGTTGGTAAAGCAGACTTCAGGAACCTGCGAGGGGGAGACGTCTCGAATTTCCAATCTGTACCCCTGGGATACTACTTGTAGGATCCAGGGGTCCACTTGCGAGTGAGCCCACTGCGCGCTGAAACTCTTGAGACGACCCCCCCACCGCCTTTGAGTCCGCTTGTACGGCCCCAGCGTCATGCTGAGGACTTGGCAGAAGCGGTGGAGGGCTTCTGTTCCTGGGAAGGGGCTGCCTGCTGCAGTCTTCTTCCCTTTCCTCTACCCCTGGGCAGATATGACTGGCCTTTTGCCCGCTTGCCCTTATGGGGACGAAAGGACTGAGGCTGAAAGACGGTGTCTTTTTCTTTATACGGCAATACTTCCATGTGCCGTTTGGAATCTGCATGACCTGACCACTGTCGTGTCCATAAACATCTTCTGGCAGACATGGACATCGCATTTACTCTTGATGCCAGAGTGCAAATATCCCTCTGTGCATCTCTCATATATAGTAATGCATCCTTTAAATGCTCTATAGTCAATAAAATACTGTCCCTGTCAAGGGTATCAATATTTTCAGTCAGGGAATCCGACCAAGCCACCCCAGCGCTGCACATCCAGGCTGAGGCGATCGCTGGTCGCAGTATAACACCAGTATGTGTGTATATACTTTTTAGGATATTTTCCAGCCTCCTATTAGCTGGCTCCTTGAGGGCGGCCGTATCTGGAGACGGTAACGCCACTTGTTTTGATAAGCGTGTGAGCGCCTTATCCACCCTAGGGGGTGTTTCCCAACGCGCCCTAACTTCTGGCGGAAAATGGTGTAACGCCAATAATTTTCTATCGGGGGAAACCCACGCATCATCACACACTTCATTTAATTTATCTGATTCAGGAAAAACTACAGGTAGTTTTTTCACACCCCACATAATACCCTTTTTTGTGGTACTTGTAGTATCAGAAATATGTAACACCTCCTTCATTGCCCTTAACATGTAACGTGTGGCCCTAATGGAAAATACGTTTGTTTCTTCACTGTCGACACTGGAGTCAGTGTCTGTGTCTGTGTCGACCGACTGAGGTAATGGGCGTTTTAAAGCCCCTGACGGTGTTTTAGACGCCTGGACAGGTACTAATTGGTTTGCCGGCCGTCTCATGTCGTCAACCGACCTTGCAGCGTGTTGACATTATCACGTAATTCCCTAAATAAGCCATCCATTCCGGTGTCGACTCCCTAGAGAGTGACATCACCATTACAGGCAATTGCTCCGCCTCCTCACCAACATCGTCCTCATACATGTCGACACACACGTACCGACACACAGCACACACACAGGGAATGCTCTGATAGAGGACAGGACCCCACTAGCCCTTTGGGGAGACAGAGGGAGAGTTTGCCAGCACACACCAAAACGCTATAATTTTACAGGGACAACCGGGTGGTCTTCTGTTTGCCGGCGGTCGGGCTCCCGGCGCTCAGTATACCGGCGCCGGGAGCCCGACAGCCGGAATACCGACAATTATTTTCCCTCGTGGGGGTCCACGACCCCCATAGAGGGAGAATAAAATAGTGTGGCGCGCGTAGCGCGCCACCGTGCCCGTAGCGTGGCGAGCGCAGCGAGCCCGCAAGGGGCTCATTTGCGCTCGCCAAGCTGTCGGTAAGCCGGCGGTCGGGCTCCCGGCGCCGGGATGCTGGTCGCCAGGAGCCCGACCGCCGGCCAGCCGTAGTGAACCCGGACAACCTTATATAAGTGTTTTCCCTTATAGCATCTTAATATGTAATAATATCGCCACAAAAATGCCCCCCCTCTCTGTTTTAACCCTGTTTCTGTAGTGCAGTGCAGGGGAGAGCCTGGGAGCCTTCCCACCAGCAGTTCTGTGAGGGAAAATGGCGCTGTGTGCTGAGGAGAATAGGCCCCGCCCCCTTTTCGGCGGGCTTCTTCTCCCGTTTTTCTGACAACCTGGCAGGGGTTAAATACATCCATATAGCCCCAGAGGCTATATGTGATGTATATTTAGCCAGCATAGGTACTTTCATTGCTGCCCAGGGCGCCCCCCCCAGCGCCCTGCACCCTCAGTGACCGTTGGTGTGAAGTGTGCTGAGAGCAATGGCGCACAGCTGCAGTGCTGTGCGCTACCTTAAGAAGACTGGGAAGTCTTCAGCCGCCGATTTCTGGACCTCTTCATTCTTCAGCATCTGCAAGGGGGTCGGCGGCGCGGCTCCGGTGACCCATCCAGGCTGTACCTGTGATCGTCCCTCTGGAGCTAGTATCCAGTAGCCTAAGAAGCCAATCCATCCTGCACGCAGGTGAGTTCACTTCTTCTCCCCTAAGTCCCTCGTTGCAGTGAGCCTGTTGCCAGCAGGACTCACTGAAAATAAAAAACCTAATAAAACTTTTACTCTAAGCAGCTCTTTAGGAGAGCCACCTAGATTGCACCCTTCTCGGCCGGGCACAAAAACCTAACTGAGGCTTGGAGGAGGGTCATAGGGGGAGGAGCCAGTGCACACCACCTGATCCTAAAGCTTTTACTTTTGTGCCCTGTCTCCTGCGGAGCCGCTATTCCCCATGGTCCTTACGGAGTCCCCAGCATCCACTTAGGACGTCAGAGAAAATAAATTAAGAGGGAAGTTCAGAGACAGAGCATTTTGTACCTAGTGGGGCGGGTCATGTTGGAGGGTATGCCATTAGTGACTGCCATTTTACTGCAGCATCCTGTTGTGGGGTATGGTTGGAAAGAGACAATACAGTAGAAGTAAGTGAACATTGTGGTGGCAGCTGAAGGGATCTCCTCTGAATGAGCTTGGCCACCATGGGTGTGCTGGTATAGGGCGGGGGCTGGAAGGGGGAGCCGGGTGGCATGTGACCCCAGGCAGCACCAGCTTTAACTCTTTTAAAATCTGGCTCATTACTGATTGATGCGGATGTTCCACTGGCCACTGTGAGGAGGAAAGCAGATTCTGGGGCCAGTCAGGAGCATTGCTGATCTGATAGGGGGAGGCGAACCCATGCTGTGCTGACTTGGAACAGCCACTGTATGCATCAGTGCAGCTCTACCCATAAGCTAGGGCTGTGTGAGACGGCTGACACTTCCTGTCTTACTCTCTGCTTCCCCTTCTCCACACTTGGCGCCACATTACAGGTTTGCATTGGGATTGCAGTGATAATAAAGGTAAATGTTCACTAGATTGGATTTGCCTGTGGTGTTATCTGAATCCACTTCTAGGGTTTGTGTCTTCTTTCACTGAAGTACCATGTTTTCCTTTGCTGCCCTAAAATCCAGTTTAATTTATAAAACCGTAAGGCACAAAAATGATAATATTACATCAAGTACAATAATAATTCTATGGGTGGAGCTACCATCAAAGACTCTAGAAGAGTTCTTTACTAACAGGACCAAATGTGACTCCTGCCAGATATATTTTGCATCTGATTTGAAAATACAAATAGGCCTTATTGAAATTCTATAACAGTCAGAAAAGTAGGTACTGTATTATCTTTATCCTTGTCTTGAGGCTTCTTGTCATGTACAGGACAGTATTTGATCACCAGTTGCTGTAATACCTCTATTCTCTATCCTGTAGGTTAAATATAGAATCTCTATGATGAACTGGTTAATCCACGGGTTATAGTTGATGACAACATTGGTAGTGTAAGCACATTATTGTGACTGGTTATTGGTAGAGTGCGAGTGCTCAGAAGCAATGACCAGTGGGACAAACAGGAATTCAGATGTGGGGTCTGATTTTGTGACATGTGTCATAAAAGAAAATAATTGGGAAATGTATTTACAGTTTATTGAACAATATAGAGTGATCTCTATATTGCTTTAAAAGTTTTGGGTGTATATGTAGTAGATTTTGGAAGTAAACTTATGTTTTTTTATGACATTAGTGACATATTTTTAATTGTATGGTGTGACTTTACTAACCACATCTATTAATCATATTACTTTTTATTTATCATGATCATTAGAACGACCCTTAAATTGCATCTTGAGATGGGTACACACTTGGCGATGCTGATATTCTGGCGATTAATGGCTATATCGTTGAACAATATAGCGCTCAACGATATAGCGCAAACACACTGAACGTTATCAGTGACGTCACCGCCGGCATTCCCGGACATGCAGCTCAGCCCGACATTGACAGGTTGACCTGAATAAAGAAAGGAAAAATACTCTGCGCTTGAAACAATGTATCTAAAGATATATGTGCAGTCTGACACAGGAGAAAGATTGACTCAGTGAGGCTTGGATATATTATAAAACAATTTATATAGTATCTCTTAAGAAAAACATTTATAACACACAATTCAACAGACAATTAATACGTTCTCTCACATATATTATAATGAATGAGAATTTCAAATTAATTACTATAAACTCTTTCAAATGGTGATAATGACAGTCCAAATACTGGCGTCCCAGTATGTTATTATAAATTTGTAGCTCCCGCAATGAAATTTTCACAGTCTCAATTTATTTATATAGATAACTGAAGAAAGGATGCAGCCTATAATCAATGCTCCCGTGTTGGTTCCTGTATTAATATGCGGACAGGGTCCTTTATAAGAGTAGAATACACATGGAGCGGAGGTATACCATTCAGTCACTGTTTAAATAACAACAGATGACTGTCGCCTTTCCCAGAGTAACCCAGAGTAACATTCGTTGGTTTGAAATGTAAGTGACACTGTTCATAGACGGTGGGTCTAGCCGCCGTAAGAGTGGCTCCTGGTGACAGGTGTTAGGCCCCACAGCGGGGGTCAAACGGAACTCACCCGACCAATATTGGAGAGACGTGCGGCAAAGGTGGATCCAACGTGCGGCAAAGGGCTGCGGCTGAGGCTGTCACGGCTGTACTGAGCCGGCTGTGCTGAGCCGTGGACTGTGTTCGTGCGGCGGGTATCACCAAATGGAGAGCGTAACAGAGAGTGGGCGTCCACTCTCTGTTACGCTCTCCATTTGGTGATACCCGCCGCACGAACACAGTCCACGGCTCAGCACAGCCGGCTCAGTACAGCCGTGACAGCCTCAGCCGCAGCCCTTTGCCGCACGTTGGATCCACCTTTGCCGCACGTCTCTCCAATATTGGTCGGGTGAGTTCCGTTTGACCCCCGCTGTGGGGCCTAACACCTGTCACCAGGAGCCACTCTTACGGCGGCTAGACCCACCGTCTATGAACAGTGTCACTTACATTTCAAACCAACGAATGTTACTCTGGGTTACTCTGGGAAAGGCGACAGTCATCTGTTGTTATTTAAACAGTGACTGAATGGTATACCTCCGCTCCATGTGTATTCTACTCTTATAAAGGACCCTGTCCGCATATTAATACAGGAACCAACACGGGAGCATTGATTATAGGCAGGGCCGGCGCTACCATTAGGCAGCTTTAGGCAGCTGCCTATGAGCGCCGACCACTGGGGGGCGGCACCGCACACTGCCGATGAAAGAATAACTTCTTTATTATTCCCTTAACTCACCCGAGCCCCTCCTCTTCCATAAGAGACGAGGAGCAGAGATGCCGCAGGTCCTCAACTGCTATCAGGCGACTTCTGTGGGTAAGTCTAGCTGGGTACCGCATGTTAGACACCCACCGCCCCCCTACGCGATTGCAGACTCCCGCAGTTTATGCCCCCGCCGCCAGCGTGTTACTCCCGGCCACTGAGGCCACCCCATGACAGACTCCAGCGTGTTATTAACACAACACCCCCCCCCCTGCTCTAGCATGTTATTAACACCCCCCGCTCCAGCGTGTAATCAACTCCCCCCCCCCCCTCCAGCGTGTAATTAACTCCCCCCCCCTCCAGCGTGGTATTAACTCCCCCCCCCCTCCAGCGTGTAATTAATTCCCCCCCCCTCCAGCGTGGTATTAATCCCCCCCCCTCCAGCGTGTAATTAACTCTCCCCCCTCCAGCGTGGTATTAACTCCCCCCCTCCAGCATGTAATTAACTCCCCCCCTCCAGCGTGTAATTAACTCCCCCCCCTCCAGCATGTAATTAACTCCCCCCCCTCCAGCGTGTAATTAACTCCCCCCCTCCAGCATGTAATTAACTCCCCCCGTTCCAGCGTGTAATTAACTCCCCCCCCTCCAGCGTGTAATTAACTCCCCTTCTCCAGCATGTAATTAACTCCCCCCCCCCTCCAGCAGTTATTAACTCCTCCCCCCCTCCAGCGTGTTATTATCTCCCCCGTTCCAGCGTGTAATTAACTCGCCCCCCCCTCCAGCGTGTAATTAACTCTCCCCCCTCCAGCATGTAATTAACCCCCCCCCCTCCAGCGTGTTATTAACTCCCCCCCCCTTTCCAGCGTGTTATTAACTCCCCCCCCCTCCAGCGTGTTATTAACTCCCCCCCGCCAGCATGTTATTCACTGTTCCTTCCAAATGTCCTCCCTAATTGCTTCACACACCTGTTTGTTCAATTATTTTCCATCATACAGTATTAATCCTGTTCAGGTTATATAGAGAGAATACTGCATGGAGTTTGAAGCAAGGGGAGAAGGTTCTCATCTGTTACTTTATTGTTACGTTCTAAATCTTTTCTGTGAATGTTGGATAGCAGTGAATAACACTGTAGCAATACATCTTATTTGTTTATACCACGTATTGATTTGACCATACATAGACTGTGGAAAGGGGATGATGGCCCTCATTCCGAGTTGATCGGTCGCAAGGCGAATTTAGCAGAGTTACACACGCTAAGCCTACGCCTACTGGGAGTGTATCTTAGCATCTTAAAATTGCGACCGAAGTATTCGCAATATTGCGATCACAAACTACTTAGCAGTTTTAGAGTAGCTCCACACTTACTCTGCCTGTGCGATCAGTTCAGTGCTTGTCGTTCCAGGTTTGACGTCACAAACACACCCAGCGTTCGCTCAGACACTCCCCCGTTTCTCCGGCCACTCCTGTGTTTTTTCCGGAAACGGTAGCGTTTTTATCCACACGCCCCTAAAACGCCGTGTTTCCGCCCAGTAACACCCATTTCCTGTCAATCACACTACGATCGCCGGAGCGATGAAAAAGCCGTGAGTAAAAATACTATCTTCATTGTTAAATTACTTGGCGCAGTCGCAGTGCGAATATTGCGCATGCGTACTAACCGGATTTTCATTGCGATGCGATGAAAAATACCGAGCGAACGACTCGGAATGAGGGCCGATATCTTTATCCTATTGCCACTCAATTATCTCTGTGCCTCTGTTCAAATACCCACTATTATACAGGATAAATTCTTCTTATATTAGGTACAGAGTAGATCGTTTGTGGCCCACAGTAAGGGGATAACATCCTTACTTGTCATTTCATTGTTGCCCTTATGTATTTTTGAGGAAAATAGCAAGATATCATGTTATTCTCCCTGCTTGCATTATGTATTGATCTGATTATATACAGATAGGGGAAAGGGGGTGAGATTCTTACCGGCCATATTGTTATTTATTTTCCGTGAAATTTGGTCAGTATAAAAATAACATCACGTGCAGACTGTCATTTGTGTTTCTCCTCCTCACTCAGGAGTGTACCGCATAGGAGACAGGAATGCAATCTAACCCTTTGCGCTACCTGATATCAGACATCAAAGGGTAGTTGCCTCAGTCTCATTGCTGGATACCTCCTCTTTCTTTCTCCTGGCTAGGTTGGGGGAACCCATCCTCTCTCATTCCTCATCCTATACCACTTAGGTAAGACGGGAGAACAGCAGAAGGGGGGTTACACCTGCATCCTAGCCACCATTATTCCCTGCTATACTTTTTCATTAGGATCATGTTAAAATAATTACAACTATTTATAAGTGACTAAAAGAGGTAGGGAACCCAGAAATTGGGCACTTAAACTGTACCCCTAGATAAGAGTATCTACTATTTAAGAGCTATACTTGTATCTATTGCTATTTTGATATAACATTCATCGTTTGGTTAGGAGGAATGTGTACATAAGGCATATATTGCTATTTTGAGGCACTGGTGCCTCATACCTCCATTGCATGATTTAAATTATTCAATTTGTTTTGGATGTAATTATATTTACTACATGACTACCTGATATAGATGTTTTCTGCTCATTTGGGAGAAAGCAGCATCTAAGGCACAAGTGCCTCATACCTCCTTTTAGGGGATTTTACCAAAACTAACAATCTATATTTTTGAACTCGTGATCTACGATTCAAACATTTTGCCCTGGGACATCAGATATGGGCTACAATATCAACAAGATGATGGTCACTTTAGAATAGAATAATTTATTTTTCTAAGGGATCACACATTCCATATATAGGGGGGTGATTGCGCTGACGGACCCTAACATATTCCTGAATAGTTAAAATCAGGTAACACTATAACTACTATTATTACATATTTTCACACATGATCACAATTTTTTCTTTTTAAATATACATGTGTTATGTTAACTGAAAAATCTTTTTTAAGGCATACCTAATAAAAAATAAAATTTTATCTAAGATAATTAGACATTGTCAATCAATTTCAGCTTCAGATAAGAGTGCTCCCTACCAGGGGTGTCTTGTTTCTTTCAGTACATTTTGTATAACTTATTCCCAAAACAACACAGATGTGTGCTTTGGAGCACTCATCTGTGTTGTTTTGGGAAAAATGCTGCTTGGAGCAGTTTAAACCGTGCGGGTGTTATAACTTCTAACATGGCTACACCTGAATACAAAGGCTCTTAGAGGAAATCATGGTCCCATAAAATATGAACTAAGCATCTATAAGTTATATGTAAAGTTAAATTGTTGCTGGAGTAAAAGGAGTTTAATTTATTGCTAAGTTCCAGATCCTCCTTGAAACCTGAACTTATAATGAAAATTCTATAGTATTGTATTGAATAACTTATTCCTATTGTGGCATTTATTTATTATTAGAGATACATGGGCACTGTTATTTAGGTTATTTGCCTGGTACCCATTTGATCTTTTTTTTTTTTATCTTACTGCATTTCATCCAGTATTAATTTTAGATAATGGTTGTTAAGTATTACATCTTATACTCAGTTCCGACGCCACCCCCACCATGAGTGCAGACTCCGGCACATTACTATCCCCCCCCCCCCTTCAAGATTGCAGGCTCTCCTATGTTAACAAACCCCCCCCACCTAGATTGCAGGCTATGTTTTGCAGCATATTGGCAGATCAGAGTGATAATTTACCTGTGTACATAAATAAATTAGACTCCATACATCATATATATATATATATATATATATATATATATATATATATGGAGCCGCATGTCCGGTGCCTGCCTGCCCCCCCCCCCCCCCCCCCCATTCCCACCTCCTCCTGCGATGCTCTTTCCCTCCTTCCTTCAACCCATTGACTGGAAAGAAGATCCACTCCCTCAGCCTTGTGGGGAGTTGTTGGACTCCGAGGAGGAGGCCACGACTGCACCCAGGGTGGCAAGGGCTTTGTCAAACACCAGATGATCTGCTTCCCCCTCCCAGCCGGACCTGACAGGCACCAGCGACAGGGAGTCCAAGCCTGGCAATCTCTACCCCGTGCATGAGTGCATTTTAAAGGGCAATATCCGCCTGCTTTCCACCCTCACCAGAACCACAGCATCAGCCAGAAGGACAACCACAGTCAGTGCCTCGCACCTCAGCTGGCTGTCATTCATGTGACCGGCAGTAGATTTGCAGCAACAGCGCCTCGCTAGTGCCTGAGAGGTGTCGGCCGGCTGTAGATGGCCAAAACAGCATGGCAAAACAGTAGTGTGTGTGTGTGTGTATATATGTGTATGTATATATATATATATATATATATATATTGTAAGTGACACTTATAAGATGCCGACTTTGCAATCTTTTATCTGAGGGTCTGGGTATTGGGGGGGGGGGGGGGGGGGGGGAGTCAGCTGAAGATTTGCCTAGGGTGCTGAGAGACCTTGCACCGGCCCTGATTATAGGCTGCATCCTTTCTTCAGTTATCTATATAAATAAATTGAGACTGTGAAAATTTCATTGCGGGAGCTACAAATTTATAATAACATACTGGGACGCCAGTATTTGGACTGTCATTATCACCATTTGAAAGAGTTTATAGTAATTAATTTGAAATTCTCATTCATTATAATATATGTGAGAGAACGTATTAATTGTCTGTTGAATTGTGTGTTATAAATGTTTTTCTTAAGAGATACTATATAAATTGTTTTATAATATATCCAAGCCTCACTGAGTCAATCTTTCTCCTGTGTCAGACTGCACATATATCTTTAGATACATTGTTTCAAGCGCAGAGTATTTTTCCTTTCTTTATAGTTTCCAATTGTTGCAACCTGGCAAATTGTTTTTACTCAGCTGCTGAAACAATCTCCTCTTTAAACAAATAGTATACTAACTAAGCGCCGATTATCACAATTGGTAACTCCTTGTACCGATTTGTGATTTTTGTTTTTGCAAGGTTGACCTGAATGTCAGCTCAATATTGGTGATTGCTAAACGACATGTGGGAGGGCACATCGTTCATTATTCACCAATATTACACCCATACACACTGGACGATATAAGCCTAAAATTAAACAGTAACATCATTTACGTTGTAATTTATTTTTTAGGCTGAATTCGCCCAGTGTGTATGGGTGTAATATTGGTGAATAATGAACGATGTGCTCTCACGCACGTTGTTCGGCGATCACCAATATTGAGCTGGCATGCAGGTCAACCCATCAATGAGAATATATAAAAAAGATTTTATAAAGGAGCGCTTGAAACAAAGATATACAATCAAATAAATTTATAGTCAGTTTATTTAAATCTACTCCACATAGAGCATAAAGATAAAATACATAACTTCATAAAATGTGCAAATATTACAATCCCATGCCTTTAAATTAACCGTCCATTAGTAAACATCCATAAATCTGTTTGTGACCAATTTATAACGTCTGTGCAGTTTTCGGACTCAATGGTCCCTTTAGAAAAGATTTTCACAGTCTCTGTGGTACCACATAACTTATATGTCCAAAGTGGGGGAGAGAGGGGGAGAGCGCTGTGTGAGATGGTGACCACAGCGGTATGCTACGACCCCTCCTACGAACTCCTTCCCAGCCGTAGTATAGATTGCTGGATACTCACGGCAGCCGCAGTGCTCGGCTTCACGGGGTGCGGACCTCTTTAGCCAGGTCCCGCTTTTGCTGTATCCCCTGTGACAAGAACACTGGGATAGTGTTTGAGGGCAGGTATGTTTGTCCCAGGTTCTTGTCTTACATGTTTTAAAAAGTGTTAACTTCTAGGAAAAATGCTTTTGGTTTTGTCAGAACCTTTTCAGTTTGCTGTAAAAGCTGGGTATAGGCTCTAAGAGAGAGATAAGGAGAGTTCTAGACATTGGGCCCAGTTCGGGTCTTTGGCCTCACAGAGGGCTAATCAGGGTTTCAGCTGTGTAAGTGTGTTATAGGGCTGCTAGCCTGATTAGTAGGAGCAGACTGCCTGGGAAGGCTGCAGGATCTGTGTGTGAGAGACACGCTTTCTGATGCAAGTAAGCTATACAGTATGTACTAAAGAACTCTGTTTTGTTTAGTGACAGTTAGGAATATCTTATGTTTAGTTAGTGCCGGACAGGCAAGGTATTTTTATTTTGGGGTTTGTTTTATTTTCTGTTTCAATAAAACTGGCCGGGGTCAGTTGTACCAGAAACTGGACTTGTGTTGTTCCTCAGCTGCTGCGTGCTGCCATATTCCCCAGGAAAAGGCGCCTTGCACCCCTACAGTGTTACAACTTGGTGGAGAATGCGAGCACACCGTTCTGCGCATAAGTGAAAGCAGCAGCTTTGTGAGGCCTGCAGAAAACGATGGTTTATGCAGATACAGCCCAGTGTGAAGTTACTGAGACTCACCCCTGAGGGTTTGATATATGTCCTGGGTGAAAGCAGCTACAAAGCCGCCTGAAAAATCTGTCGACATGGAGGAAAATAGGAGACAACAGCAGGTGGCAATGGAGGAAATTTGGAGACTACAGCAGGAGGCCAACAGACAGCAGCAGGTGGCAATGGAGGAAAATATAAGACAGCAGCAGGTGGCAATGGAGGAAAATAAGAGACAACAGCAGGCAGTTGTTGATGAACTTTACAGGCAACAGCGTCAGGATAGAGAGGCCTTAGCAGAAGTGGTGCAGAGACTTGCAGCTCGGGTTGGAGATGTGGCCGTCAGTGCTCCAACCAGCTCTAGTTCTATACGGGCCAGTCACTTCCTGCAGAAAATGACAGAGGCTGATGATGTGGAGGCCTATCTGACCACGTTTGAAAGGACTGCCGAGCGTGAGAACTGGCCGAAAGCACAGTGGGCCAGTCTGCTGGCACCTTTCCTGTCAGGTGAGCCCCAAAAAGCTTACTTTGATTTAAGCCCTGCTGAGGCTCGGGACTATGATAAACTAAAGACTGAGATCCTGACCCGCCTGGGAGTCACGCTGTCAGTACGAGCACAACGGGTGCACTGTTGGCTGTACGCCATGGAGAAGCCTCCGCGCTCCCAGATGCACGACCTTATTCAGCTAACAAAAAAATGGCTACAGCCAGAGACATTAACTGGTCCCCAGATGGTGGAAAGAGTCGTCATGGACCGCTACTTGAGATCTTTGCCCATGGTCCTGCGCAAGTGGGTGAGCCATGGAAACCCGGGTACTGCTGACCAATTAGTGGACATGGTAGAGAGGTATTTGGCAGCAGAGGAACTACTGATGACCACCCAGCAACCCATAGATCCTCGACAGCGCCCTTCAGTAAAGACTGGTAAGACTGTTCCGTGGGAAAACGTTGCTGGGCGGTTAAGAGAACGCAAGGCTGGAGAGACTGTAAACACTGGCCCTGGAAACAGGCCAATGGGGCTAGAACGGTCTATGCTGCCCAAACGGGTTGATAATCGTGTGGTTAAATGTTTTAGGTGTGGTATGCCAGGTCATGTTATTGCCAGTTGCCCAGTCACGCAAGAACCCATGCAATGTGATGCTGCCTTTGAATGTCGCAGAATGTCTTTCTTTGCTAGGTTAGCCTGTACTGTGGTACCTTCACCTGAGCTGGAAAAACAAATGTGTGATGTGTTCTTAGAGGGTAACCGGGTAGAGGCCTTGCTAGATTCAGGAAGTTTATTTACCCTCGTGAAAGCTGGGTTAGTGAACCCCTTAAAGGTCCAGCAAATACCTATTGGGGTAACTTGCATACATGGGGATACCCAACATTATGCCACTGCTGAGGTGAATATAGAAACTTGTTGTGGGTCAGCAATGGTTAAAGTGGGACTGGTCCCTACCTTGGTGCATGAGGCCATAATAGGGAGGGATTTTCCTCATTTTTGGAAACTGTGGGAATCACGGTTATCTACAGATGTGAGAAGTAAAAAGCCAGTTGATAATACCGGTGATTTTATGGATGTACGTGGGTCTTCTGAACTTTCTGGCCCTTTGCCTTTTGCTAGTTTGGCTGGGGAAGTGACAGATGGGGAGTCCAGTGAGGACCCTCTTGCTGGGAACAGAGACATAGTAGTTAGAACTGAAAGCGTGCCTGACCTGGAGGTAAAGAAGGATCTGTTTGCGTCTGAACAGTTAAAGGATCCTACCTTAATAAAGGCTAGAGAGAATGTTAAGATTGTTAATGGGGAACCTGTGGTACCAGGTGACAGGGTTACGTATCCCCACATGGCCATCTGTAATGAGCTCTTGTACCACATTGTCAAAAGGGGTGAGGATGTGGTGGAACAGTTGGTAGTTCCCCAGCCTTATCGGAGAACGGTACTAGATTTAGCTCATAGTCACGTTACCGCAGGACATTTAGGGGCAGAAAAAAACACTGAAAGAGTTTTACAAAGGTTCTTTTGGCCAGGGGTTTATAAAGAAGTGTCTGAATATTGTTCTTCCTGTCCTGAATGCCAGTATCATGCCCCTAGACCCCATTTCAGGAGCCCACTAGTTCCCATGCCTATTATAGAGGTCCCGTTTGACAGAATAGCCATGGATCTCGTGGGGCCCTTGTTAAAGTCTGCTCGGGGCCATCAGTATATCCTGGTAATTATGGATTATGCCACTCGATATCCTGAGGCTGTCCCTTTACGCACTATCACAACCAAGGCGATAGCTAGGGAGCTGGTGCAGGTATTTAGTAGAGTGGGAATACCAAAAGAAATTTTGACTGACCAAGGTACTCCATTTATGTCAAGGATCATGAAAGAATTGTGCAAGTTATTTAAGGTCACTCACCTCAGGACGTCCATCTACCATCCCCAAACTGACGGGTTGGTGGAAAGGTTTAATAAAACATTAAAAAGTATGTTAAAAAAGGTTGTTGAGAGAGATGGGAAAAACTGGGATTGTTTGTTGCCCTACTTGTTAATGGCCATCAGAGAAGTTCCTCAGTCCTCTACGGGGTTTTCTCCATTTGATTTGTTGTATGGTAGACACCCCAGAGGGCTGTTGGATATTGCCAAAGAGACGTGGGAAGGACAGCCCACTCCTTATAGAAGCGTTATTGAGCATGTAACACAAATGCAGGATAGGATTGCAGCCGTGGTACCTGTTGTCAGAGAGCACATGGAACAGGCCCAAAGTGCTCAACAGAGGGTCTATAACCGGAGTGCCAAGATACGGGAATTTGCTCCTGGAGATAGAGTTCTTGTTTTGGTTCCCACTGTGGAAAGCAAATTCCTAGCTAAATGGCAGGGTCCATTTGAGATTAGGGAAAAAGTGAATGAGGTTAATTACAAAGTATACCAGCCAGGAAAGAGAAAACCCGAACAGATCTACCATGTTAACTTAATCAAACCCTGGAAAGATAGGTTGTCTCTGTCAGCGGAGCCTTGCCCTTCGGTGTCTTCACCCCGGTTGCTTCCCGCAGTGAAGGTGTCAGAGACATTATCAGCTGATCAGAACAATCAGGTTAAAGAATTTCTCATCCAAAATAGGGAGGTATTTTCAGAGCTGCCTGGCCGAACGACCATAATAAAACATGACATTGTCACAGAACCAGGGGTCAGGGTTCATTTAAAGCCATATAGGATTCCTGAAGCTCAGCGAGAAGCTATTTCTAAAGAAGTTAAAACCATGTTAGAACTTGGAGTCATAGAGGAGTCTAACAGTGAGTGGTCCAGTCCCATAGTGCTCATCCCGAAGCCCGACGGTAGCATACGCTTCTGTAATGACTTTCGTAAGTTAAATGAGGTGTCCAAGTTTGACGCATACCCCATGCCCCGTGTGGATGAGCTTGTAGAAAGGCTGGGAACAGCCAGGTTTCTCACCACATTGGACCTGACCAAAGGTTACTGGCAAATACCTTTATCTGATAGCGCCAAAGAAAAAACAGCCTTTTCGGTTCCGGAGGGGCTGTACCAGTATAAGATGTTACCCTTTGGGTTGCATGGGGCTCCAGCAACCTTTCAACGGGCGATGGATAAAATTTTGAGGCCCCATAGAAAATATGCAGCTGCCTATTTGGATGATGTGGTAATTCACAGTAAAGACTGGGGGTCCCATTTGGTTAAAGTACAAGCAGTACTGGACTCAATCAGAGAGGCAGGGTTAACTGCTAACCCAAAGAAGTGCTGCCTCGCAATGGAGGAGGTCAAATACTTGGGCTTCACCATAGGCAGAGGTCTGATTAGGCCCCAATTGAATAAAGTTGATGCTATTCAAAACTGGCCTCGTCCAGTGAATAAAAAACAGGTAAGGGCTTTTTTGGGAATTACTGGGTACTATAGACGGTTTATTCCCAATTTTGCGACCACAGCGGTGCCGTTGTCAGACCTTACCAAAGGGAAGCAGTCAAATGTGGTGAAATGGAACCCTGATGCAGAAAAGACGTTCCAAGCGTTAAAAGTGGCTTTGTGTTCACAACCGGTGTTGATAACACCAGATTTTTCAAAAGAATTTGTGGTACAGACAGATGCCTCAGAGGTAGGGATAGGTGCTGTGCTGTCCCAAACCAGAGATGGGGACGAACACCCTATCATTTATTTGAGTAGGAAACTCAATGAGCATGAAAAAAGGTATGCCATTGTGGAAAAGGAGGCTTTGGCCATTAAGTGGGCACTAGATACCTTGAGATATTACCTCTTGGGTAGACAATTCAGACTAGTGACGGATCATGCCCCTTTAAAATGGATGTATGTAAATAGAGGCAAGAATGCTCGGGTAACTAGATGGTTTCTAGCGTTGCAGGATTTTAAGTTTACTGTTGAACATAGACCGGGAACACAATTGGCCAACGCAGATGCATTGTCTCGCATCTTCTGTTTGGGGGCTACAAGTGTTCCGGCCCCTAGGTCGAAACAGGGGAGGGGGATATGTGACAAGAACACTGGGATAGTGTTTGAGGGCAGGTATGTTTGTCCCAGGTTCTTGTCTTACATGTTTTAAAAAGTGTTAACTTCTAGGAAAAATGCTTTTGGTTTTGTCAGAACCTTTTCAGTTTGCTGTAAAAGCTGGGTATAGGCTCTAAGAGAGAGATAAGGAGAGTTCTAGACATTGGGCCCAGTTCGGGTCTTTGGCCTCACAGAGGGCTAATCAGGGTTTCAGCTGTGTAAGTGTGTTATAGGGCTGCTAGCCTGATTAGTAGGAGCAGACTGCCTGGGAAGGCTGCAGGATCTGTGTGTGAGAGACACGCTTTCTGATGCAAGTAAGCTATACAGTATGTACTAAAGAACTCTGTTTTGTTTAGTGACAGTTAGGAATATCTTATGTTTAGTTAGTGCCGGACAGGCAAGGTATTTTTATTTTGGGGTTTGTTTTATTTTCTGTTTCAATAAAACTGGCCGGGGTCAGTTGTACCAGAAACTGGACTTGTGTTGTTCCTCAGCTGCTGCGTGCTGCCATATTCCCCAGGAAAAGGCGCCTTGCACCCCTACAGTGTTACACCCCGGAAAAACGGCTCATCAGTCTGCCACAGGTCACAGGATATAATGTAGTGGCTAAGGCAACAGGATCAATCAAAGAAGTGCCCTCCTTACGCGTTTCTCCGCAGATAGGGCAAGCGGTTTCGTCAGAAACTTGGAAGCGTCATAATTGTTAGATGCGCACCAAAGTATGAATGCCAGACCCTATGGTAAATCCGAGCAGAAGCCGGTTTCCAGGCCCGTAACATAGTTTTAATGACCTCTTCAGAAAAACCCTTAGCCCTCAAGACGGAAGCTTCAAGAGCCACGCCATCAAAGATAGCCGGACTAAGTCCTGGTAGACACAAGGGCCCTGAACGAGGAGGTCTGGGCGTTGTGGAAGTAGAAGTGGACGCTCTGACGACAGGCTTTGCAGGTCTGAGAACCAGTGCCGTCTGGGCCACACCGGAGCTATGAGAAGCAGATTTCCTTTTTCTTGCTTGAACTTCCGAACTACCCTGGGCAGGAGTGACACCGGAGGGAACACGTATGGCTGCCGAAACCTCCACGGCACCGCCAGCGCATTCACGAATGCTGCTTGAGGATCCCTAGTCCTTGCTCCAAAGACCGGAACCTTGTGATTGTGTCGAGACGACATCAGATCCACATCTGGAAGACCCCACCTTTCCACGAGGAGTTGAAACACATCTGGATGGAGGCCCCACTCGCCGGCATGCACGTCCTGATGACTGAGAAAGTCCGCTTCCCAATTCAAGACTCCCGGAATGAATATTTCCGATATTGCCGGTAGATGGCGTTCTGCCCACTGTAGAATCCGTGAGGCTTCCTTCATTGCCAAACGGCCTTGAGTGCCGCCTTGATGATTTACGTAAGACACTGTGGTGGCGTTGTCCGACTGTACTTGAACAGGATGATTCTGAATTAAATGCTGGGCCAGGTTCAACGCATTGAAGACCGCCCGCAACTCCAGAATGTTGATCGAGAGGAGAGATTCCTCCTCGGTCCACCGACCCTGTAAGGAGTGCTGCTCCATCACCGCGCCCCAACCTCTTAAACTGGCATCTGTCGTCAACAGGACCCAGTTGGATATCCAGAAGGTCCTGGAGCCACCAGAGCAGCTACAGACGGACCTCCGGAGTCAATGAGATCATTTGAGACCTGATTAGGTGAGGCAGGCCGACCCACTTGGCTAGAATCAACTTCTGGAGGGGGCGAGAATGGAATTGAGCATACTCCACCATGTCGAATGCTGAGGCCCAGCACCTGCATTGCCGAATGTATCGACACTTGCGGACGAGAAAGGAAGCAACGAATCCTGTCCTGAAGCTTCAGGACTTTCTCCTGAGACAAGAACAACCTCTGGTTGTGAGTGTCTAACAGCGCTCCCAGGTGCACCATGCTCTGAGCAGGGACCAGGGAGGATTTCTTCCAGTTGATGAGCCACCCTTGGGCTTGTAGAAACCGGACCGTCATTTCCAGATGACAAAGGAGAAGATCTGGGGAATTTACCATGATTAACAAGTCGTCCATATACGGCAGTATCCTGACCCCTTGACGGCGGAGTACCACCGTCACCACCACCATAACTTTGGTAGAGACTCGCGGAGCCGTTGTTAAACCCAAAGGTAACGCCCGAAACTGGTAATGGATGTTGCCAATAGCAAACCTCAGGTATTGTTGATGTGACACTGCTATAGGAATATGCAGGTAAGCATCCTGTATGTCCAGGGAGACCATGTAGTCCCCAGGTTCCAAGGCCAGAACTATAGAGCGAAGAGTTTCCATACGGAACTTGGAAATCTTCACAAACCTGTTCAATGCCTTGAGGTTGAGAATGGGCCGGGAGGACCCATTCGGTTTCGGGACTAGAAACAGCAGAGAATAGTACCCCCGGCCCCTCTGAGCAAGAGGCACATGTACTACGACTCCTGTATCCAGGAGGGTCTGTACCCCCGAGTGTAGAGTTTTTGCCTTTGTTCGGTCCAAAGGGACGTCTGTCTGGCAAAATCGATGAGGGGGTCGGTTTTTGAAGGCTATGGCGTAACCTCGAGTGACGACTTCCCGTACCCAGGCATCTGAAGTGGTCTTCAACCATTCCTGGGTATACCCTAGAAGCTGGCCCCCCACCCTGGGATCCCCCAGGGGGAGGCCCGCCCCGTCATGCGGCAGGCTTATCGGTCTTGGCAGCTGGCTGACGGGCAGCCCAGGCTCTTTTGGGCTTCGGCTTACCAGGTTTGGAAGTGCGGGCCCGCTTAAGGTACGCCTGACCTTTTGCTTTACCTGAAGGACGAAAGGGGCAAAAGGACGTACCTTTAGCCTTCGACACAGAAGGAGCGGTATTAGATAGACAGGCAGTTTTGGCAGTAGCCAAGTCAGCCACTATCTTATTTAAGTCCTCCCCAAACAGAATATCTCCCTTGAAAGGGAGTACCTCCAGGGTTTTTCTAGAGTCCAGATTCACAGACCAGGATCTCAGCCACAATATCCGGCGAGCCAGGACTGACGTAGTAGAGGCCTTGGCTGCCAGGATACCGGCATCAGAAGCCGCCTCTTTAATATATCGAGAAGCTGTGACAATATATGCCAAGCATTGTCTAGCATGGTCAGAGTAGATTTCAGCTTCTAACTCCAAGGCCCATGAAGCTGCAATAGTAGGCCTTTGTGCAGCACCCGTGAGGGTGTAAATCGCTTTTAGACAACCCTCCACACATTTATCCGTAGGCTCTTTCAGAGATGTGACGGTAGTGACAGGTAGAGCTGAGGAAACCACCATCCTAGCCACATGCAGGTCCACTGGAGGAGGTGTTTCCCAATTCTTAGACATCTCTGGCGCGAGGGGATAGCGAGCCAGCATCTTCTTTTGAGGCACAAACATCGTACCCAGATTTTCCCAGGGTTCCTGACGTATATCCACTAGGTGAACAGAGTGAGGTAAAACCTGTTTAACCACCTTCTGATGCTTGAACCTATCTGGTTTCTTAGGAGGCACAGATGGCTCGGGATCATCCGTAATCTGCAGAATTAACTTAATAGCCTCCACAAGTTCAGGAACATCCACATGTGAACTACCCTCCCCATCAGCCGTATCTGAGTCAGAACCTGTGGGGTCAGTGTAAGTGCCGTCCTCATCAGACGAGGTGTCAGTGACAGCAGTGGATTGTGAGGAGACGAGCGCTTGCTTAGAGGACCTCTTGGACTTAGGCGAGCGTTGGTCAGACTTTTTAGTAGTCAAGGACTGGTTCAACTTCTTCAATTGAGCAGATAAATCATTCGCCCACGGTGGGTTAGCTGCAGGGACCACATACGGTTGTACCGGCATTGGGGGCCCCATAGTTTATGAACTAGCGTATGCAGAAGCGTGGAAAAAGCGGCCCACGGTGGGTCAGTATGTGCCCCCGTTGCCACAGTCCCACTGGGGGGCAAGGAGCCCCCAGAACCAGAGCCCACAGCTGCTATAATCTCCTCATATGTGCCTGTGGCTTCAGCAACACCAGCAGTGTGCTCCGCCCCAGAATCGTTGCCCTCAGAAGCAGACATGATATAACTTGCAGTATGAGGTAACACAGTACAATTAACAGCAGCACAATATCCCAAACCCAAACCCCTGCGTAGTGTAGTCAGCACTAGCAGAGATAAAGGAAAGATATGGTGACCAAATCACAGAGAAAAATACGTAATACAGTATATCTTTGTGAAAATCCTATATTAGATAACACCTAACGCACCAAGCCCCCTCAGGTTATAGAATATAGGCATAGCAAGTTGAGTGAAAGACACGAGATGGACAACACTCAGCTATCAAATGCACACACAGAAGGTCACAGTTTGTACAATGCAGAGGTTATTTTACTGACAATAATACTGCACTGGACTAGCTTACACAGCTATATAACAGTAGATATAACAGTACACAGTAAGAACTGGATGTATATCACAGGGTAATTGTACTATAAAACCCTGACTAAATGCACTCTTTCTTAACTATCACTGACTAAAAAGGCAGGTAGAATACTTAAGTGTCATGTAAAGGCACAGTGCTGACAACCAGGCGGCTTTACATAGGAGGATTTGCCCAAGCAGTCCCAGAAACAGTGAGCTGAGGAATAATGGCGCCGCAGACACTGACTGGGAGTGAGGAAAAGACAGATATGCAGCTCCAGAGCGGGAACATTTGCGGGAAATGGCACCCTGGGGCTGGGGGAGGGGCTTCAGGTCTAAGCCTTATCCCCCTTGCTGGCAAAACCACCGGGTACTGTGGGCAATATAAGAAGTGGTTTAGAGAGAAAACCATGCCCTGGTGATCTAGTGGGATCGCCTGTATCCACAGTGTCCACCGCCAGCGCGCGCGGCCCGCCTCCCACTGACCGCGCCGGATCACGATAAAGACTGGGTCCCGCGAGCGGGACCCACTTACCACCTCCCGAAGCGGAGCCACGCGATCCTGGAGAGCCCCAGCCGTGTGTGCCTAACATGTAGAAAACTGGAGCCTCCGCTGTAGGTACCCGGTAACCAGGGCTCGGGAGTGTACAGCGCCGCTGGGGAGAGCTGGAGCTGCAGCAGAGAATGTCACAAGACATTTACCACCGCTGCTGCCCATGAAGTCTTCGCTTTTTACCTCATAAAAAGCTTTTCTCAGGGCTGCTTGGAGCAGCCCCTCTGTTAAGTGCCTGCTTACTGCAGCACCAACTGACAAACTGAGCTCCTGTGCTGGGAGGCGGGGTGATATAGGAGGCGGCGCTGTGCATTCTGGGAACAGTCAAAGATTTGAGTCTGTTGGTGCCTCAGATCAAGATCCTACTCTACACCCATTGTCCAGACTTGTGGAGCCCAGTGTACCCCGCAGCAGAAAACTGGCTTTCAGGTATAATAAAAATAGTGACTTTTGTCTAAGAAACAATTTTTTTTGTCTTTATTGCACATGTTGTATATATGTTTAATATAATTGCATGCTAGCTAACAGGCTTATATATAAAGTAGCTGAGACATTACATAGAACATAGAATATTGATGGCAGATAGAACCACTTGGCGGTCAGGTCTGAACTGCGCATGCGCAGGCGCCACAGTGCACCATCACATGCCAGAGATACGATCGGCATCTCAGCCCAGCGATCGCCTCTGCCTGATTGACAAGCAGAGGCTTTCGCTGGGCGGGAGGGGGCAGGCCATTTTGGGGGAGCGGTCTGGGCAACGTAGGTGTGCCCAGACCATGTGGGGGGGAGTTTGCAGCGGCTGCGCGACGTCACACGCAGCCGCTGCGACCCGGAGAGCGACGGGTAGCTCCCTGCCAGCTTGCAGGAGCTGCGCTCAGGGCTGGCGACATGGGGGGTCAAATGGGACACCTGTACCGGGCCCCAAGGATCAGAGGGGCCCCAAGGATATGCCACTTACTGCCCAGAAGGTATGTGAGCCATCTTGTCCAAATAGGGCAGTGAGTTTTAGGCGGTGTGGGCGCAGTCTCAGAGTGATAGGAGCCTCTCACACACAGTGACTGTGCAGCGCCAGTGTGCGCTTACTCTTCTGGGTCCAGCTCTGTTGCAGGCAGTTACAGGACATCTGAAGGGGCCCTATAGATATCACTGTATGGGGCCCCAAGATCTCTGCTGCCGGCCCTTGCTACGCTGGTAGGGAGCTACTCTTCAGGTACATAAGCATTGCTGCCATGCAATGCTTTTGTACCTGTGCAGGGGAGGGGGGCAGACATGCGGGGCGGACTAGCCCTATGCTGGGCGCCCACCCGCATGTCTGTGAAAGTGATCGTAGACGTGCTAAATTTGGCACATCTACA
Organism: Pseudophryne corroboree; assembly: GCF_028390025.1. NCBI lineage: Eukaryota > Metazoa > Chordata > Amphibia > Anura > Myobatrachidae > Pseudophryne > Pseudophryne corroboree. Next base: position 393,278,398 of record NC_086449.1, read on the forward strand.
ATCAAGTCTGAATTACCCCCAATAAAGCTACAGCTGCTATAGTGCCTGCCATAAAGCTACAGCCAGAAATTGCTAATTAAAATGTAGATGTCCAGCCTTTATAGATGCCCCTAGACTTTTTAGATACCCATGTGCATTTGCCTATACTGCCTATGCCTAGGGCTGGCTCCTCTGAATAAATCCAATGACCTATCATAAATAGATCATCTGCTTTTAAAGTAAATAATGCTCTAAGTGGTCTATTTACTAAGTCTTGGATGGAGATAAAGTCGACAGAGATAAAGAACCAGTCAATCAGCTCCTAACTGTCATGTCACAGGCTGGGTTTGAAAAATGACAGTTAGGAGCTGATTGGCTGGTACTTCATCTCCAGCGACTTTATCTCCATCCAAGGCTTAGTAAATAGGGCCCCTTAGACTGGTAGGTGAGCCATATGCATTAGAAAGCATTGTTTGCCGTGTACTTTACGACAACATTGGTGTAAAACAATCTGTTTAATTAAGACTGGCTAGATATATTATGTTTCAGTTGGGATGTCGACATTTATCACATAAACATGAGTTTATTGACATAGGCATTACGTCGACAAATAACATGGAGACTCGTTCATGATGTCAACAATGACCACGTAGACATTCAGCATGTGGTCACTGATGCAATGTCGACAATGTGGAATTAGGGATACCTCACTGAAAGTGGGTAACCACGCGCTTAGTGTGAGTCGGTTCTCAAAGCAGCTATATCAACAAATGGATAGTAAATCCAACTAAAAACATATATATATATAGATAGAATATATAGCGCTATAAATGGTATAAGCAGACAGGTGTAAAAGACAATAAAATTTATTGGACATAAACTATTCAATAAGTCAAAAGTAAAACACAATGTTAAAAAAAGGGACTATTCATAAAAAGTTCATAGAAACCAGTCCCTGGTAAATTAGGACCTGTGTAGTATTGTCCAGTGGTCAATGGACCTGGAAGATGTTAAAGCCTTTTTACATGGGATAAGATGTTCCACAATAATTACCACTCTTTAAAGATGGATGGTTCCCTTAGCGGTGGTTCAGATGGCACAGACTCCAACGCCAAAAAGTGAAGGGAATTGAAGAGGTGGATGATCAACAGCAGGATAGCACACCATAAGTTGAATCCCAGGCTTAGAGTTCACTGTCCGATGTTCTGGATGTCCCAGGTCAAGTCCTTTTGGAGGTCACTAATATCAGTCTTGACGCGTTTCGCTGTCACCAGGGACAGCTTTATCAAAGGTATATCAAAGCTTTATCAAAGCTTTATCAAAGGTAGCTCCTAGCTCCATAGTCCCCTTTTTATAGGGATGTCCATTATGCATAATCATCACACCTGTCTGCAATCACTTTAATTTCATATATATATAATTTAATCAAAACACATAAATCTCAACATTTCATAATGTATGAGGCAAAAGTATCTGTTTCTAATTATTTATCTTAAAAAACGAGTGAAAGAAACATTTATAATCAATAAAATTTTCAGCACACAGTAATTTCTCTCAACACTAGATGGCATACTGAGTTCAAACATAATGGGCTTCTCTGTCTCTAAGGTATTTCTCACTCTAGTGATTACTAGTCATCCGGTCATGTGACGGACTTGTCACTAGTCACATGATCGGCATTTGTCTCTATACATAAACACAATGTGCTCTAGTCATGTGACATCTTCTAAGCCACATGACTGCAGTTAGAAGCCTCCCCCAATGGCGCCGTTCATCGTGACCACACTAGCGCTGTCACGTGACACACGCGTCATCATTTAGGTCCGTGGTCGCGGTCACATGATTCTATACATCACGTGGTTCGATTCTCCAGTCGCGGCCACGTGATTTGCGCGTCACTGACCGCACACCTAACCAATCTCCTAAATTTCAACATTAATCCAATATACACACACAAGTTAAGGGCTCACAAAATCAGGAGAAATATACTATTTATCTCATTATAAGTAATGATATTTATGTTTTTATTTATATCTATTATTTCTCTGATCATGTGGCCATGCTCCGGTCACATGATCCAAACTAAGCCAATCAAATAGTTGCTTGTCACACAAGCTAGACAAAATCCCCTGTTTATTTTGGAGCCATTGGAATTGACCCTATTCACGTCCCATACTTCCTTAGGCATAGTGTTCCCATTGTCATGGTAACCCACAACAATAACAACACCTCAATTACCATCATCTTAACTTAAAAAATATATATGCATCCATATACACCCCTATTCCTTATTGTTATCATCCGGAGTCCAGATATGTTCAGTCGGTATATAGCAATATGGATCCTGTCTTTTATAATAATAATAACCTATTTTCTTTTTTCGATTACATCATTATAAAAAACAGGTGTACTATCTTTTAAAGAATCATATACATCATTTATTCCTTATAAAAAACAAAGATTGAATAATTGTTTATAGTACAGCATTTAGTTCCATACCCTCATTTAGTCCATGCGGGTGGAAAGCATTCATTTTAAAAATCCAATACAGTTCTTGTTTCTGTAATCTTTTGAATCTATCTCCTCCTCGTTTTGTAATAGCAATATGTTCTAAACAGGTGAGTTTTAATGTGCTCGCATCACTATAATGATAGTTTGCATAGTGTCTTGAAACACTATGATCTAATTTTTTATTTATAATATTCCGTCTATGTTCCAGAAATCTTAGTTTTATTTTTCGTGTTGTTCTTCCTATGTAAAATAAATTACACGGACATTGTAGTGAATAAATTACCCAACTAGTCTCACAATTCATGAAAGATCTCAGTAAATATTCTGTTCCGTCAAATATGCACTTTGTACTTTTAGTTTTATTCAAAACGTATCCGCAGGTTGTGCATTTGGCTCTATTACATTTATAGAATCCGTGTGGTTTTGTAGGTAACCATGTATTTAGACTAATAGATTTTTCTTCTGTTATCTCTCTTAATAGGCTTGGTGCCAGTTTATCTTTCATGGTACTATTTTTCTTAAAGACAATCCGTGGATTCTCTGGGATTATATCCCTAAGGATGGGGTCTTATTGTAATATGGAGTAATTTCGTTTCACAATTCTCTTAATTTCAGTAGATCTATTGTTATATTTAGAGATAAAGAGTACTTCTTTTAGCCCTACATCTTCATCATCCTTAGTTTTTATTTTGGGTTGCAGTAATTCTTCTCTATTCATTTTTTCAACTGCTCCTATTGCCTCATCTAAAAGTTCTTATGGATAGTCCCTTAATTTAAAGGAATCTACCATCTCTGTTGCCTGTTTGATGAAAACATTCTGCGCTGAACAATTTCGTTTCAGGCGTTGTAATTGTCCCTTGGGGATATTCCTCTTCCAGGGGGCGTAATGGGCGCTTTTATAATTTAAATAAGCATTACTTCCTACCTCTTTAGTGTAGTTAGATGTATGTATTTCTTCATTTTTAATTTGTAATGTTATATCCAAATAATTAATTGTAGTGGGGTGAAAAGTATAAGTGAACTGAAAATTAAAATTATTATTGTTAAGGTGAGAGACAAATCTTGTGACTGATTCAAAGTCTCCATCCCAGATAAAAAAGAGGTCGTCTATGTAACGGCCATAGAGGACCAGATTCACGCCAAATGGCCCCCCCCCCCCACACGAGTTGGTCTTCGACCACACCCATGTAGAGGTTCGCATAGCTCGGCGCGAATCTGGTCCCCATGGCCGTCCCCATTGTTTGTAAATAAAAAGAATCAGAAAAAAGAAAATAATTATGTTCTAAAATAAATGAGATACAGGAAAGTAAAAATTGTACGTGTGCCTCAGAGAGATCTCCATCCGAAATCAATTGATCATTTATTGCCTGTATTCCTAAATTATGGGGGATATTGGAGTACAGGCTCTGTACGTCTAAAGTTAGAAAAGAATATGACGGCTTCCACACAACTTGTTGGATCAGTTGGAGGAAGTGTGATGTATCCCGAATATGAGATCTCAAATATGGCACATGTGGTTGTAAAAAGCTATCCGCATAAAAAGATAAATTTGAGGTAAGGGACTGTATTCCCGCTATGATGGGGCGGCCTGGGGGTGAAATTAGAGATTTATGCAGTTTTGGAAGATGATAATATATGGGGATCACTGGAAAAGGGGGGCAAAGAAACCGGAATTCTTCTTTTGAAATGACACCTACATATTGTGCTTCTTTCAGTAGATTCTGTAGCTCAGTCTGGAATTCAGAAGTGGGGTCCTTAGTTAATTTAGTATAGAAATTAGTGTCATCTGAAAGCCTCAATGCTTCTTTTATATAATCACATCTGTCTTGGATAACCAAATCCCCCCCCCCCCTTATCAGCCTGTTTAATAACTAGTGTGGTATCCTTTGTTAATTTTGTAAGTGCCTTTCTTTCCCATTTATTCAGATTTCCTTTTGACATGGGTTTCTTACTATCTACTACACAAAGAGAGCGAAAACTCTCCAACGTAGTCTTGTAAAAGCTTTCAATGTGACCACTTTTCAATGAGATGGGGAAAAAGTCCGATTTAAGTTTAAATTTACTTCTATCAACATTAATATCAAATATTTTTCGTGTTTTGTCATTATTCCCCTCTTCCTGTAAATCCTCGAGTATCTGTATGAAGGGTTTATCTTCTAAGTCTAGAATGATGGGCATCGCCTCATCACCCGTTTTAATAAGTTTTTTCTTTGCAAAATACTTCTTCCTACAAATGGAACGTATAAATCTGTTCAATTCAATAAATAAATCGAACAGATTGGGACCCACTGAAGGCGAAAATTTAAGGCCCTTAGTTAATAATGACATTTCAGTTTTTGATAAAGTTTTAGAGGATAAGTTATATATAGATGATGCTAATTTCTCAATTTTTTGTAAATTTAATCTCTTATATTTCTCCTTTTTCCCTCCTCTCTTTCCTCTGCACTTGTAGTGCGACGTCTTTTTGGTGTATAGTGTTGTTGTTCGTCTATTTTTCTCCCCCACTCTTGTCGTCTGTTTGCTCTCTGTTCTAAAAAAGACATTTGTCTTTCTTCTTTTCTTAAAGGATCTAATTTAGACATGGTTTTTGGCCTTGCTCTAGTTTTATATTGTTCTTCTCTCTCATGGTAGTTATCATCATAGCTATCATGATAGGGTTTCTCCAAGGTTTCTGAGATAGCTCGTGAATCACGAGTTGGGTTATTTATGTTCTTTTTATTTTGTTTACTCATCTGTTGTGGGGATTCCTGATATCTATTTTGTCTATTAAATCTAGAGGAATCATTTAGAGGCCGGTGAGAAACTCGACTGACATGAGATTGTATATTTTCTCCATTTGTGTATTTCTTCTTATTATAGGTGTATATCTCCCCATTCTTATAATCTTGTAGATCTCTTCTAAAAAAATTTGACTTAAAGTCTGTGATTTCTCTTTCAAATTTAAGGATCCTTTCCGTAATATGTTGATCTCTAGTTTTGAATTCAGCAGTCACATTGAAAGGTTCTATTTTATTCTTAATCACCTCAATTTCTCTCTCTAATTGTTTCACTTTCTCATCTCTGAATTTAATGACTAACTCTATTAGTGATAAAGAGCAGTCATTAAGAATAGACTCCCACTTATCTTGGTAGTCTTTGTTCTCTCTAAATATGGATGATTTTGTGATACGTAGACCTCTTGGAACCATTTTAGTGTCTATATATTTCCGTAAATTAATTAACTGCATCTAACCAATTCTTAGTTTCTAATTTGATCAGCTCTTCTAATTTATAAAAGTCATCCTTCAATCCTGGATTTTCACTTTTATTGGTATCAGACATATCTTTTTCTAGTCCTCCCCATTTAGACAGATAGTTTTGCCTTCTAACATTTCTATTCTCAAAGTTAGAGAAACAACTCATAGCAGCTGCGTGGTGAGACTATGTGTAGAAAGGAGAATTAGGGATACCTCACTGAAAGTGGGTAACCACGCGCTTAGTGTGAGTCGGTTCTCTGAGCAGCTATATCAACAAATGGATAGTCAATCCAACTAAAAACATATATATACATAGAATATATAGCGCTATAAATGGTATAAGCAGACAGGTGTAAATGACAATAAAATTTATTGGACATAAACTATTCAATAAGTCAAAAGTAAAACACAATGTTAAAAAAGGGACTATTCATAAAAAGTTCATAGAAACCAGTCTCTGGTAAATTAGGACTTGTGGGACTGTGTAGTATTGTCCAGTGGTCAATGGACCTGGAAGATGTTAAAGCCTTTTTACCATATTGCTATATACCGACTGAACATATCTGGACTCCGGATGATAACAATAAGGAATAGGGGTGTATATAATGTCGACAATGTGTTCTTTCTGTGATTCTATCCCTAACCCTAAAGCTAACCCTAACCTTAATGTGAATGTCGACATTTCATATGTCTAAATTCTGTCATTGTCGACATTTCTTTTGTGTTGACATTAATAATATTGACATTTTAACCAAGTTGACATCATCTTACGGTGTCAAGATTATGAATTGTCACTGTGGAGTTGATAACTGTGTCCCATAAGACATATTAGTATTTCCATAGGCACCTTAGACAGCTGTATTGCTGTGTCTATATTCTCTCATGCACTTTGTATCACACATATGTTTGCAGTGTTTATACAAGAAGCTGAAGTAATGCAAGGTTACTTTATAAAAGCTGTTTCGCTGCCAACTACCAATTGTGAATAAGAAATTTGTAATCAATATAATGCTAAATATGAGTTATAAAGTGCTAGGGTTAGTTAAAAGTCTCATAAAATCAGCTCAGACATTTATGAAGTGACACTTGGGAACATTGATTCGACAATTAAATTGTTTTGCAGGTAAAGCACTAAATATAGCTGGCACAGCTTGTTCTACTATTTCAAACAACACATTTAGAAAGATCATCTAAACATAATGATGCAATGCAATGATATGGGATCTGACATGGACTATGGGAGAGCACACAGGAGCCCTTGCACATCTGTTTTAGGGTAATGATACACAACTGTCCAGTGGCGGATCTACAGTTTTGGGGAACTGAAGCTTGAACTGTTATGGGGGCCCCTTTGCTACCAGCACCAATAGAGCAACATCCAACAAGGTCCTAAGGGCCTTGCTTCCCTTGCAAGGACAGTACACACCGCTCAGCGTCAGATAAATTACCTTATTAGATGCCTCCTTGTCCTGGGCTCCTGCTAACCTTTCATTGCTTCCAGCCTCCTTCCTAGGACAGGCCCTCTCAGGCTCTGCCATTCCAGGTAAAGTCACAAAGAGAAGTTCTGCAGGCTGTTGGGAATTGTAGTTTGAAACAGATACACGTTTCACACTATTTACAGAGTGCAAGTCACAACTCCCAGCAGGCAGGACCTGCAACGCGCATCCAAGCTGTAATAGCAGCTATGCTGTACTAGGAGCCTGGTTGTCATGGTGTTATTGGTGACGAGCTATAACCATACAGTATATAAAAGCAAGCAGTAAATATCTTCTTTTTTTTTTTAGGTGTTAAAATGCACAAACCAGACAAGTGATGATTCTAACACTAAAATAACCTTATTTTAATAATAGAAAACTCACTCATTAAAAAAAAAAGTTGCTTCAGGGCACAACTGTGACTAGGGGCCCTGAAGCGTAAACTTCATTAGTTTCACAGTAGATCTGCCACTGCAACTGTTACAGAGGTGGTTTGGTAAATACATATAGCCTGTAGCAAACGTCCAGCCTCCTCACCCAGGAGAGGCTCTTCTCATTATTAGCATAATCAGGCTGTTTAGCATTTTAAAAATCCTACCCAGTGCGCAAGACATGTTGGGTTGTATCAGACGTGGAGGAGGAGTACTGTTTATTATGCGATTAGTACAGTATACTGAATGCGTTCTTACACGTCCCTTTGTCAGATGAACCTTAGGGAGAGGCAGAGAGTTTCTGCAGCAGGCATACCATAGCCTGAAGGTAACTTAGGGGACAGGTTCTCTTGGAGGTCAGCATTTAATTTCTAAAGCACTGACCCATACTATTGAAAGTAGACTAGAGCTTATATACTCTACAGCGCCTATTTTTGATTCTAGATTTATTATTATGGGTTGGTGTTTTACTAATCAGTCATTGTGCTTAAAAGATAGCAAACAAATTGCTCAATTTCAAAACAACTAGATCATCAGTTAGGACAAAAGTGTAAAGAATATGTATTTATGGTGTTATGTTAACTATACAGGGTCTATTTATTAATCTACAGTACATTAGTGGTCAATCCTCTGCAAGCCAATGTTTTTGGAGGCTTGCCGCATTCTTTAAGTAGATTGGTCACTCTGCAATCATTTGCGAAAGATGCCCCCTTAGTGTATGGGGAATGTGCTGATGGCCAATTTACCAAGCTTCAGCTTTACGCAATTGTAACGTATACGTTACAGTATCACAATACTTTGGATCCCTCCCCATCAGAATGTACTGTACTCGCGCATGCGTGGACCAATGGTCAATTTTCTAAATAACAATAAATCCTCCCCAAAGTGTAAGCTTACTTTTATTATTATTTTTAGTGTACATCTCCTTATGGATGACTATGCCACAATATCTCAGAAATGTGGTCATAATAGGCCTGATTTCAAGTCCCAGTCCAGTTGTGATTTTGCAGATACTGGTAGAGAACAGTGGCCCTCATTCCGAGTTGTTTGCTTGCTAGCTGCTTTTAGCAGCATTGCAAATGCTAGACCGCCGCCCTCTGGGAGTGTAACTTAGCTTAGCAGAATAGCGAATGAAAGAGTAGCAGAATTGCTACTAAATATTTTCTTGCAGTTTCTGAGTAGCTCCAGACCTACTCCTAGATTGCGATGAGCTCGGTCCGTTTAGTTCCTAGTTTGACGTCACAAACATGCCCTGCATTCGGCCAGCCACTTCCCCGTTTCTCCAGACACTCCCGCGTTTTTCCATGACACGCCTGCGTTTTTTAGCACACTCCTGGAAAACGCTCAGTTACCACCCAGAAACGCCCCTTTCCTGTCAATCACTCACCGATCAGCAGTGCGACTGAAAAGCGCCGCAAAGACAACAGCAAAACTGCTAAGTTTTTAGTTAAATAACTAAGCGCATGCGCGCTGCGTACCATGCGCATGCGCATTTAGCAACAAATCGCAGCATAGCGAAAATCGGCAACGAGCGAACAACTCGGAATGACCACCAGTATCTATTATTATTATATTACATTTATACACCAGGAAAAACACCCACATGATACCACTCTCAGAAATTCAGCAGTGTGATGCTGTCTGCAGCTCCACAACTATATAATTAATGGAGGAAGTATGGTTTGAAAAGTGGGAAATCCATGGATTTTTTGATTTGGCAGAATTGCAGTGAACAAGATTTATTACTTCTAGCTAAGAGCGTTTGGAGAAGATTCCTAATTCTTGGCTTAGCATTAGTATTTCATATAATGCTATTTGATGGCATCTGCTTACACAACCTATTGAATATGTAATATTTATAGAAACTAGTTTACCATCATATACTGTCTGTTATTAAAATTGAGTTGTTAATACAAATGAATTTTATATATATACTCCATACATCTGGCACTCCCAGTGGTAGCAATAAACCATGTATTTGCCAGGGTGCACTCTTTAGGGGTTAGCATACCCCATCCGTATGCACACTGATGATGGGGGAAGTTCTTAGTCTTCTCAGAAGTGAGAAACCCCAACAAAGTTAACTAAAAGCCAGATTATAGGATGCTCAGAGAATTCAGAAACTCAAAAGCTACATCCAGATAAGTATAGACTATCAACATGTTAAATGCTAAACTCATTCAGCCTTCAATACCACCTACAGTATATGCTGATGATAACCAAATTTACATCTCTTCTCCTCTCCCCTTCCATCCTTTCCAGCCTCACCAGCTATTGACCATCTTCTCATTGATGAGTCAGCGCTTCCTTAGATTTTATATATCTAAAACAGAAGTAGCTGTCTTTCAACCCACCAAGGTCCTCTTTCCACCCTTCTCCTCTGTCCCCAAGTCATGGGTGCCATTGTAGACTCTGTCCTCTTTCAGGTCCAATATTCAGTCCCTTTCCCAATCTTGCCATTTCCACCTCTGTAACATTTGCAGGATCAGGCCCTTGTCACCCTGGAAGCTGCAAAAATTGTCATTCATACCTTTATCATCTGTTACTGTACTTTGATTACTGCAACCTTCTCCTCATCAGCCATCTAATCTCCTGCCTCAACCCTCTGCAGCCTATCTTCAACACCACTTCCTACCTATCCTCGCTCATTGATCCATCTCTGCCGTCCCCCATCTGCCAGTCAATTTTGTGATTCAGTATCCAGAATCAACTCCACTCACTCAAATACAAAGACCTCAACCAGTGTTCTCCGAATATCTTGAGCCTCATTTCCACAAACACTACTTTCTGCCATGTTAGCTCTTCCTGATCACCTCTTACCTTTCTCATCTTCAGAATTTCTCCCATGCTGCACACAAACTCTTTAATGTCTCCTTAGCCCAATTAGACTTTCATCTAGCCCTCTGGACTTAAACATGCCCTTAATATGCATCACTTCATTCAAACTTAACACCCCTCCTCCAAACTCTCCAGCCTTTGCATCCTCCCAACTCTGCTCCTCTCACCCTTTATGTGTCCATCTACATCCCATCAAAAATGTAAACTATTTTCATATCTTCTTTCTTCTCATTGGAGTATCAGTAAAGAGGAGAAGACTGGATAAAAAAACTGGAAAGTTTGGAGAAAAGGAATAGAAGATCTATTTTTGATTGCAGAGGACTCCATCCTTCAGCCTTTTACACATTTACTGACAAATGAATGAATTATAGAGAAGTCTGTTTATGTTGGTAGTTAATAGTATAGTGATGAAGTGATGTTTTATAAGTATCCTTTTATTTGAAATAACTGATTTAATAATGTGCATAAAATACAAAGTCACTACTAAATTTGGGACATTTGTATTTTAAATTGGATGTTTTGGCATAGATATATTGGATGTTGACATTGGGATTAAGTTTTATTAATTTAACACTCATGGTTGTATACATTTACTGAGTGCCACATACTGACTGCAACATTTTCTTTGTGAACAATGTTTCAAGTGGCACGTTACAGCTATCAACGAACTGCATGGTGGGTGTACTCAAAGCCTTTGAAAAGATTTTTCTTTTTGTCTACCTATTGCTTTAAAAAAAATGATCATGAAAGATTTCCACTTAAATCTGAATTGAAAATCACACTAAACTGAACATAGTTTAGAACATAGCTGAGAATTTAACAACATACATCAAAATCCAAAAGATTTATTCCACACAAAAACTTGGTAACAGAAGAATAAAAGTGAAATAAATAATGAAAACTGTACTATTACAAAAAAATGATGCACAAATATTACAATCAGATTCTTTGATATTTAATACATTCAAAAATCACATCTGTCTTATGCAAATATGTGAGATAGTGATTAGTAAAGATTCAGAGAAATCAGCTATTTTAATTTTCATTACATTCTAATTATCAGTTTCCCAATTTTGAGAAGATAACAACTTTAAGAAAACTAAGCATATATAGTAATACAATGATAAAACTATTGACAATTTAATTTACGCAAAATAATTGAAATTCTGCATCATATATTTTTTAATATGAGAGGGGTGTTAGTTGTACATTTGTTGCAACATGTCTTAAATATTTTTTATTTTATGTAAGTTCTAAAGACTTAAATTATTTATGTTTTTAATGCATTTGTTTGTAAAAAAAAACAACATAAAAAAGAGGAAAGGCCCACGTGGTACGGTGTTTTTCAGGGATTTTGGTTAGAACTGGAATAATTTCCATTTACAATATAGCCAGTAAATGAAGACTTATTTGTTTCTCCTAATGTTCTTTTCTTTCATCTGACAAGCTGTGCATTTCTTTTCACATTTCATCCTAATTAGATGAAAGCCGTTGCTGGATGTGTAAATCTTTAATTGGAATGTTAGCTACAGTCAAGGTCACCGTAATTTGTATTTATGGTTTTAACACAACTTATTTTCTCATTAATTTATTTACTGTTCCTGAAAAACATAAACACAAATTGGTGGCAAGTAAAATCCTACATTTGCATATCTTGAAAGAATCTTTATAAAGCTATTAATGCACTCAAAACCTAGGAAAATGAATTAAAGTTGTGTGATATGGAAATATCTAAACCCACAGGTTAAAAAAAAACTTACTCTCCTCTCCATAGGGGGCATATTCTGTTTTAAGGGACGGTGGAGGGGGGCTGTTATAGTTGAAGACCATTATAGTCAGTACAGGAGTCACATGGTTAACTAGTTGTGCCTTAACATTACTTTTAAGAGCCGCCGCAGAGACTCACATCGCCGGCCGGTTAGAATGTTAGGGCATACCTAGTTAGCCACATGACTGCTGAACTGACTATAACGGTCTTCACCTATAACAGCCGCCGTTCCCAGGAGAAGCAAGTTCTCCTGATACTTGGATGCTGTCAGAATTTAACACAGGTAACAAAGAAAGGAAGTGTCCCAACTGCTTAGTAACCGCTAGTACCAACAAGCAGTGCGCCCACAGAGAGTCCAAGTTGCCACACTGTATTCAGTAGTAAATATCCTAACAGAATCACAGCTAACCTGAAATCAGCTAAAGGAAACTATGACTTGTTGGAAAAAATAAATAAACAAAAAACATACTACTTTAAAGCTGCTAACTGAGTTGAATCTAAAGCTTTTAAACTAGAAAGAGATTATAAACCATCACCATATATGTGTGAAATCCATATCATCTACTTTATAGAATAATATTGGTATATAGCATGCAGTAAAACAGGTGATGATTACAATTAGGCTAAATCCATTTACTTAAAATAGCAATATATGAAACAACGTGATAGCCTAATTAACTAGTCTAATCAAGTCAAAAGTGTTACAAACGACACAAAACCATTAGATGACCAGGAATTATCATGGTAACATGAGCCAGAAAGTAGGAGAAGGCTGCCAATTGATGACTAGTAACTCTTGCAGGTCAATAAAGGGATGTGTATTGAAGGCTAGACAGTACATAGACAGCAATAGGTCAACAGGAAATAGATCGACATGGTCAAAAGGTTGACAGGGTCATTAAGTCAACAATTAAATGGTAAACATGAACTTAGGTTGATAGGATCAAAAGGTTAATAGATTCAAAAGGTCGACAAAGAAAAGGTAGCAACATGTTTTTTGTTATTTTATCCCCAATCCTTACCCTAAGCTCCCCCTGGTGCTTAACCCTCACCCTATTACAGTATTGTTGTAGGGTGACTTGTGTAACTTTGGTGTAAACAGTGCAAGTCTATACTGTGTCAGGTCTTCCAAAATAGGAAGGCAAGAATTCTGAATGTGAGCTCCCCATCAGGCCTGTTAGAGTTACTTAAACAGTGGTCTGCCAATGTAGCACAAAATCATAAAATACGGGTTCATCAATGATATTATTATCCAAGCTTCCATTGACAGAACTGAATAAAGTCATTATTTTCCTTAAAGTAACAGAACTGTGTAAGTTGGTGAAGCAGCTGTGAAACAGGGACTGTTGTCATTTTCCCATTCACATTTTCCTACTGTTTCATACTTGACAAACAAAACTACATTTTTTAATAATAAGTATTATTGACTCCAATAACATGACAATTCAAAATCCATAAAATGAATACATAAGCATTCACAGGTATGTACAGTATACACAACTAAACAAAAATGTACACAAAGCAAAGAAAGCATCACTCCTATAAACCTATCAGGAGTTAAGAGTGAATAGAAAATCCATGTACAAAGTAACATGATATAAAATAATAGACAGAGCAAATGATACAAAAAGTAAGCAAACAAAAAATATGATTTTAACAGGGTGACATGACAAGACCTAGAACAATCTAGAACTAGAACAGTACATCTAAGACAGCTACATTCTATCATATGGTAAGGTAAACACAATGTTTAGGCATTTGTTTCAGGTCTGGAGATAAGGTGTGTGTTTTTTGGGAGTTTTTCAAATATATTTTTTGGTTTTTCAGAAAAAGTATACTCAAAATATTAAATTGCAATACATTTGTACAATTGCCAACAATATGGTCATCACAATGTAAAATTACTAAGTGGAAAAAAGAGTTGACTGGATTCATCATTCAGAAATAACTGACATATAAAGTCACACAATCCCATTATTTAATAATAGAATATCAATAGGGATCTTCAGCTCCCGTCCAAAGTTCATCCAGGCATGATATAATCAACAAAATCAGCATCACCATTAATACTACAGGTGTTGAGTAAATTATAGAAAGTCAGAAAAAATACAATGTACATATCAATAAAAGAACAGTAATCAATACTTTAAAAAATTATCTAAGTTATCACATTAAAAGAAAGCGAGAGAAGAAATCACAGACAACAAAGGTAGACAGAGAAGGAGGGAACATGGGGAAGAGGGGGGAAAAGTTTTGCACATAGACGTCATATTTGCTAAATACATTAGACATATTATTAAAGTAGTTAGACAATATGTAAAAGAGTTGCATTTAGACTGTCATAGTTCAACAAGTAGTAGTAAGTAGGAGTATGGTGTGAATAGTTTACAATATTCTTCCTGAAAACCACAGCTACAATGTTTCTTGTATTTTGCAATATAAATACCATTCCGTATTTTCAAATATTTGAAAAATCTGTTCTTTGGTGTGACCTGGCAGTGTATCAATAAAGGAGCCCCCTTTTCGATGACAGGTTATAATACCTTTTTCAACATTAGGGAACGTGGAGTATCTGTCTAAATACATGCTTTAAAGAATCATGCAATGGACCATATCTAATCTAGGTGGTGAACGGTGTATCCACTGTGTCAATATTACTTTTTTGGCAAAGTGAAAGGATTGAGCTTGGTGTTATCAGACCCTAGAGCCCAATTTTTTAAATTAGCAAGCAACTATGCTGCAGGATCTAATGACACACTTAAACTAAATGTGGTATTAATATATGAAATAATCTTGTTTTGATTGCTCCACAAGGCCACACATTATGAAAGAAGGTAGCTGATAAGGCCTTGCACTTAGGGCATCGCCCTGTTTCGGCAGGTACAAAGTGTTTAAAAAGTCAGTTGGGTGTCTGCCCATTAGAGAAAGATTTTGATTTTGCGATCAGGTCTAAATTAGGCCCAATAACATGTTCGGAATAGTAATGAATCTGTCAGGGAAACCAAATTTCCTAAGCTATTGATACAGATGGTCCCAATGTATTCTATCAAAAGTATCTGATTACCTTGAGATATATTGGGGGAGGCTAGCTGGGGGAAGGACCCCCAAAATACCCACTGAGGAGACAAAGGTATATCTAACCAGGGCCGGCAACATAAATTTTGGGGCCAGGTACACTGATATCTCTGCCCCCCCCCCACATCCCTATATATATATATATATATATATATATATATAGGATATATGAACATGGACCGACACTCTCTCATGCTTCTTTCCTGTGGCTATACATATATATATATATATATATATATATATATATTCATATACATGTATAAATATACACATGTGTCACAGTGGTGGCAGTGCCAGGACCTAGGAGGGACTCACCAAATCGGGATTACACATATGTAGTGATAGCGGTGGGGCTGCAGGCGCCTGCTGATGGATATAAATGCCCCAGCTGACCGGCAGAGTCTGTGACACCGATCGTGTACTCAGCGGGAGGCTGAGCACACCTGCTGAGCTGAGAGATGCTCATGGTGGCAGCAAGAGACTGGTGAAGGGCCGGGGCATGCTGCCCGGATTCAGTGTAAAGACTGGAACAAGTGACGGGTAAAAGGGGGAACACGTAGGGGGCGGGGAGGTGCGTGGGCGTGAGATTGTTGGAGCGTCCAGCCTGTTGTTTTTTTGCTATTTGGTGGGCGGAGCGGGCAATTTTAAAAAGTAGTCAGGAGTGCTGCAGACCCATTTTTTACGTGGACCTAATCCTTGGGCCCCTCTGACCCTCGAGGCCTGGTACGAGTGTCCCCTTTGTCCCCCCCTTTCGCTGGGCCTGTATCTAACTGAAGTGTTTGGGTGATATACTGGTGTACTAACTTCCAAAATTCCTCTACTCTATGTCAAGACTAGAATATGAGGGCTAAAAGCATTTTCTATAGAAACATTTGTATAAGTATTGGCCTCTCCTATCCAATTAGTGCAAAGCAATAGATAGCTGCAAGAGAATACCTCCAAATACAAAGTACGTTAACACCACCTAAATCAGTAGTCTGCTGTAATTTCTGAAGGGAAATCCTGGAATGTTTATTGGCCCAGATAAATCGGTGCAGTTCATAATTTAATGTATGGAAGGAGGAGAGGTAATATTTGGATTATACAGTATATAATATGCAGGAGAACTTTGTAACCACGTGGCATCTACCTATATAAGAAAGAGACAAGGCCCCCGCACTTCCTAAAGTCAGCAAATGTTTGAGCAAGAAGCTTGGGGTAGTTAGCT